>NW_019394221.1:0-585280 GCF_000648675.2 Cimex lectularius | reverse complement strand
CTTCTTGCAATTTTATGCTTTTCGTCAAAAATACAATTGCATGCAGTTTATCAAAAATTGCAAGTTTATGAATTTTTCTTCTTGCAATTTTATGCATTGTTATTCAAATATACTTTATGCTATTTTTTCAAATATGCTATATTTTAAATTTTTCCTCAAATATACGATTTATACGTTTTCCTTCAAATATGCAACTGTATCTAATTTTCTTCAAATGTGCAACTTTCTGATTTTCCAAATATGCAATTTGACTATCAAATAAGAAACTTTATTCACTTTTCGTCAAATATACAATTGCCTGCATTTTCTACAAATATACAATTTTATGAATGTTTCTTCAAATATGCAGTTTGATGCAGTTTTTCAAATATGAAACTTTATCCACTTTTCGTCAAAAATACAATTGCATGCAGTTTATAAAAAATTGCAAGTTTATGAATTTTTCTTCTCGCAATTTTGTGCATTGTTATTCAAATATAGTTTATGCTATTTTTTCAAATATGCTATATTTTAATTTTTTCCTCAAATATGCAACTATATGCAATTTTCTTCAAATATGCAACTTTATGAATTTTACAAATATGCTATATTTTAAATTTTTCCTCAAATATGCAACTTTATGCGTTTGTTTCAAATATGCAATATTTGAAATTTGTCCTCAACTATACAACTTTATGCAATTTTCTTCAAATATCCAACTTTATGATTTTTTCAAATATGCAATTTTATGAATCTTTCCCCAAATATGCAATATTATGCACTGTTTATTAAACATGCAACTTTACAATTGATGTGTTTAGTGAGACCTCCCGAAGCAACGTTCCCTGTGCTATTGTACAGTGGTCAAAATTGGCCTCTACAAGCTTTTGGGCCTTCGTAAAGAGAGACCAAACTGTGGACTTATATAATATCCACTGTTGTTGCCTTTTTTTTTTATTCCTTATGGCGTTTGTATGAAAACATTATACGTGAAAATATTTTTAAAAGCTTGTAGGACGGATCGCGAATCAGTTATAGATGGCAAGCAGCTCAAGAAAAAAAACTGTTTCACAAATAAACGATCCTAAAATGACGTCAGTACCCGACGTTTTATTATGATATAATTAGTTTCGTTTTGATTTTAAATTCCTTATTTATTACTTGGCATAGAAAAAACCGGATTTAGTAGATCCAGTTCTTATTAATTTTGAATAATATTATTTATTTTTTCTTTATCGTATTAATTATTTTTGAAATAGTATTGATTTATTCAAACATACCTAGTGGAAACTTTCTGCAATCGTTTTGCGAATCGTAAGTTGTTTATAATTTTCTAGTGACCAGATGATTAATGACGGCCTGACCAAGCGTGCGGCCCAACTGGTAAATGCATCATAAATATATGTGATATATTTTGGTATATTTTCAGGAGTAGAACGAGCCATTCATCAATCGTTCGATGAAGGAATATGCAGATGCATGTCTCGTTTGAATCATAATGGATCTGAGTGTCGAAACAAGCGAAAATCGGTTGAAGAGATTTATATGGTCAGGGCATTATCGGACATGCGGATTTACAGAAATGTGCAAATCGGACGTCTCTATTCAAATTAACATTCGAAAAGTACTCAGTTGGTTCTGATCATCTGATAAGCAAAGACAAGATTGTTATGACCTCGTTTAACACGCCATCTTCGCTGCGTTACGAACTAAATAAAAAGACTTCTTCCCAAGTTGAAGTTGAACAACAAAGTAATAAATTAAAACTGGATGGTTGATTTTATATATATATATGTATAAATGAATTAAAGACAACAGAGTTGAAATTTCATCCAATGAAAAATTATGAAATGAGCTGAAAACTTGACTTTTCTAGTTTTCTCGTTTGTGGATTTCCAGACTGGAGACGACCACTTTCATTAATTTTGCAAGAATGTCAGCGAGGCCTTGTCAAAAGCATCGCGAAAACAAGAATGTTCACCGTTCCAAGCTCCTGGATTCGCTGGGGCAATTGGAGCAACAGGATCATCTAGGTCAGATAAAGCAGGACTTACTACTTACTAGGAAAACATGCTTGACCAAAATGACAGCATTATGCAATTTGTTTAAAGATTACGTTCTCTTCCTACCTGAGATTTAAAAAAAAACTGTAATCGATTTAAAAACGAACTCAATAAACATTGTTACTCAGGAAAAATATTAAGAATATGCTATACAATTTTCACTAATTTCAAAGAATTTCTTGTCTACAGTCTAATTAAAATGTATCTCTCAGTATTTTCATCCTGCACAAGGAATATACAATATAATGGAAATATACAATAATATTCTTATCAACCTTGAACGCCTCCGCTTGGTCTCGCTAAACGTTTTAAGATATTTTCAAAACGTCATACAACTCCCCTTTCACCTGAATTAACCTAATTTGAAATTGTGTGACCGCCCAATAATATATTTAAATTGAATAGGCGAATTAAATGTTCCTAGGACCGGTTTTATTCGCAGTACATTTTTTATGCGTTGCGTACTGATTTGACAAATACCCTACAGATTTTATCACATAAATAAATATCCAAGTTTATGTTCTGCTGAACAGTTTAACTTATAAAAAAGACAATTTAAGGTTACACGAAAACAAAAAATTACCGGAGGAACGAATTGGTTAGAAATTTAATTCAATTTTCATCAAATGTCCAATTTAATAATGCATTTTTCTTCAAAGACACAATTTTTTTCTATTTTCTTCAAATATAAGATTTTATTAATTTTCTCAAGTATGAAATGTTATGTAATTTTCTTAAAATTTGAAATTTTATGAATTTTTCTTCAAATATACTATTTAATGCACTATTCTTCAAATTTTCTTCAAATATGCAATATTTAGATAAGCAGCTTTACTCAATTTACTTTCAAATGTGCATTTTTATGCAATTTCTTCAAACAGGCTGTTTTACTTCTCTTTTCAAATGTGCAATTTTATCCACTTTTTAAATATGCAACATTAGGCTCTATTTTTACGTATGTAATTTTTTTCAAATAAGGAACTGTATTCAATTTTTGTCAAATATGTAACTTTATGCAATTTTTTCAAATATGAAAATATTTTAGACAGGCAATTCTAGGCAATTTTGCACAAAATTGCGAGAAGAAAAATTCATAAACTTGCAATTTTTTATAAACTGCATGCAATTGTATTTTTGACGAAAAGTGGATAAAGTTTCATATTTGAAAAACTGCATCAAACTGCATATTTGAAGAAACATTCATAAAATTGTATATTTGTAGAAAATGCAGGCAATTGTATATTTGACGAAAAGTGAATAAAGTTTCTTATTTGATAGTCAAATTGCATATTTGGAAAATCAGAAAGTTGCACATTTGAAGAAAATTAGATACAGTTGCATATTTGAAGGAAAACGTATAAATCGTATATTTGAGGAAAAATTTAAAATATAGCATATTTGAAAAAATAGCATAAAGTATATTTGAATAACAATGCATAAAATTGCAAGAAGAAAAATTCATAAACTTGCAATTTTTGATAAACTGCATGCAATTGTATTTTTGACGAAAAGCATAAAATTGCAAGAAGAAAAATTCATAAAGTTTCATATTTGAAAAACTGCATCAAACTGCATATTTAGAAGAAAAATTCATAAACTTGCAATTTTTGATAAACTGCATGCAATTGTATTTTTGACGAAAAGCATAAAATTGCAAGAAGAAAAATTCATAAAGTTTCATATTTGAAAAACTGCATCAAACTGCATATTTGTAGAAACATTCATAAAATTGTATATTTGAACAAAATGCAGGCAATTGTATATTTGACGAAAAGTGAATAAAGTTTCATATTTGATACTCAAATTGCGTATTTGGAAAATCATAAAGTTGCACATTTGAAGAAAATTACATACAGTTGCATATTTGAAGGAAAACATATGAATCGTACATTTGAGGAAAAATGTATAAAATAGCATATTTAAAAGATCCCATAAAGGTTTTTGCATATTGGAGGAAAAATGCATAAAATTCCATATTTATGAAAAAATCATAAACTTGCATGTTTTTAGAAAACGCATGCAATTGCATATTTAACTACAAGTGAATAAAGTTTCATATTTGAAAAACAATGCATAAAATTGCTTATTTGTCGAAAATGACATAAAAATGGTTATTTAAAGAAAATTGTCTAAACCTGCCTATCTAAAATTTTTGCATGTTTAAACAAAATACATATTTGATGAAAAATTTATAAATCGCATATTTGAGGAAAGATTCATAAAATTGCATATTTGGAAAATCATAAAGTTGCAAATTTGAAAAAAATTACGGATCCGGAATTGTACAAATGACTGGAAAGATTTTGGTATAATTGCATCCCACCAAATGGCAGTAGTTAAAACACATTATTTGACTGTTAAGTACATACATCCATACCTTGAAAATATGGATTCGAAACTATTTCAGCCCGTAGAATTATTTAAATGCCAGATTTAATGACCCGGATGCCAAGAATACTAATTTACTGCTAACAATTATAGTTTCAACTAGTAATAATCGCATCTCTGTAAAACTTCATTGATTACGATATTGCCACTACGCAAGGTTACTTTGAGAAGGTACTTTGCGAATTATGTAACCTGAAATTATTTCAAGCCATTCATTGTACTTCTTTGTCAAGAATACATATTTACAAGCCTATATCATATAATTAATGACTTGGCAGTTTTCCAGGCAAGATGGCTCAAGCGTACGCAACAAACCAGCGAGATTGGGCGGCCCGGATCAGGGACGACCGGACGGAGGACCAGTATGATTGTCACCAATTAATGGTACATTGCTCCATAAGAAATTCAAACCAATTGCTGCAGGGATTACTTTTCGGATTACTGAAAAAAATCGGATTACAGAAGATGTAAAAAAAGGCTTACATTTTTAAAAAATTTATTTCAGTTTTTGTTCAATGTTTTTACCTCTTTTTCAGTCGTTTTTAAGCAGCAAGCATATTTATCGACAAATTTCTTTTTTATTTTTATTTTTTAGCAACGAAGGAAGATGAGGCATTCACTTAACAAAAATTCGTGTAGTGTAAGCTGGTCTTGCTTTTTCTATGACTACATTCATTTACTCTCACTCATTCACTAACTCACTCATTCTCTCTCACACTTATTCACTCTCTCTCTCTCTCTTACGCTCGCTCATTCTTATTTTTAGTCACTCACATACGTCCTCATTCACTTTCACTCAGTTAAGCATCCTCTATTTCTGTATCCCCCTCTCTCACTTTCTCTTTCTCTCTCACTCATTCACTCTCCCTTAATCACTCAGTTTCACTCACTCTTTCTCACTCTCTATCTATCCATTACTCCACTCACACTTGCTCACTCTCTCTCTCTCTCTCTCTTACAATCTCTCCAGTGCTCATCCTTATTTTCACTCACTCATTCACTCACTATTTTTACTTACTCACTTTCACTCCTTCTCTCTCCCTCTTCCTCACCATCCCTAATTCACTCTCTCTCTCTCTCTCTCTCTCTCTCTCTCTCTCTCTCTTTCTCTCTCTTATCTACCTATTTATTTATCTATCTCTATATCAATCTTACTCACACTTACTCACTCTCTCTCTCTCTCTCTCTCTCTCTCTCTCTCTTTTAGCTAACTCACTCGCTCTTTCTCTCTCTCTTCCCCTCTCTGTTTCTCACTTCCTCACTCACTCTCTCTATTTCTATCTCACTCACTCTGTCTATTACACTTGCACTCGCTTACTCACTTTCACTTCTTCTCTCTCTCGTTCCCTCTTTCTCTTTATCCCCCTCACTCTCTTTCACCCCTCTCTCTCTTTATCACTCACTCTCTCTCTATCTCTATCTCTCTCTCTCTCTCTCTCTCTCTCTCTCTCTCTCTCTCTCTCTCTCTGTCTATTACTTTACACCCACTTACTCACTTTCACTCCTTCTCTCTCTTTCTCACTCACTCTGTCTATTACTTTACACTCACTTTCACTTCTTCTCACTCCCTCTTTCTCTTTATCCCTCTCTCTCTCTCTCTCTCCCTCTCTCTCTTTTTCTCACTCACTCACTCACTCACTCCCTTTCACTCTGTCTATTACTCTTGCACTCGCTTACTCACTTTCACTCCTTCTCTCTCTCTCTCTCACACACTCTCTCTCTATCTCTCTCTCTCTCTCTCTCTCTCTCTCTCTCTGGTTCTCTCTCCCTTTTTCCCTTCCAAATAATGTCTCATTTCTTTTTCATTAAAATTCTCACTATGGAGCACTGTACTTTGTTAAATGGAAGGATGAATTGCACAAATACTGATTAAAAACAAGACTGTTATCGTCGTTATTATTATTGTGAGATATTCCTTTTACATTAGCCGTGGTGGCTATTGAGATTATCACAATAATGATTTAAGTGGATACAAAGTAAGTATTTGCAGTTTATTGTTTTCATATATTTTTTAAATATTTCAGTTTATAAAGTTCATATATTACTATCTAAAGAACCTTCTGACACGGTAGCAGTACTATAGTGAATTGGCTTTTATTAAAATGTGTTACTTATCTGCCTACATATCTATATGTTTTCCTAATAATCTCAATCAAGATTTTTTGTAATCAAGATTGTGTAGAAGAAACCATAAAGGCAAAATAAGTATCACGAAACAATTCTATTCAGCCAAGTGATGTAGTTAATTTAGCTTTTCATTTGCCACTTATAACTGACTTTGTAAGAAATTAAACAAGATAAGAAAAACTGTTTGAATTTATTATTACTATTTTGTGCTTAATTTATTTAATTTTTTTTTATATACCAGCTCTTTAGTCTTCTTGTCATTACGAACTAAGATGGAAAGTAAAAAATGTACAAACAGGCGGATGCAGTACACAAATTATTTTAAGGAAAGAGTTTTGCGTAGTCGTAATTCAAGAGGAAGTTCATAACATTTAGTCCCTGGGGAGCACACGAACCGTGGAAAAAAGGATTTCGACCATTTCCGGAGATAAAGACGCATAAACTTAATGGAATGAGTAATCATCACCTTGATACATATTTTTTCAAAATGGAACAAAAAAAAAGTTTTTCAAATGGAAAAAAAATCTTAGCCTAAAGGTAATAGCACTTTTTGAAGAAACAATGTAACACTCACTGAACCCTGAGGGACTCCATTCTCTTAAACTAAGTAACCGGACAGCACGGACTCTAACTTGGCTAGGAATCTTCTGTTATAAAAATCCTAGCAACTCCCCAGTATTATAGGCTTTTTCAAGTTCAAAGAAACCTAAAATGACTATACACTTGAGTCATAAGACAATATTGACATATGGGTCGGTGGTGTGGTGGAGCAAGACTCTGCAGGCAAGACCCAAAGATAAGTTGGTCTCAGTGTCACTGGAGCCATGAGCAAAACGGCGACCCTGAAGGTGTTAAACCTCCCACCACTTCATATCTTAATCCAAGGAGAAGCCAAAGCAGCAGCCCACAGGCTTATACACAACCATCTGCAAGGATAGGCCATGTAAACAAACAATGGAACTTGAGGGTGGAGTAGGCTGATTCCATATTAGGCATGCCAATTAAAGCCACTACTCCAGAATACAATTTTACTAAAAAGGACAAGGTACTGATACCAGAACGGGAAGAAAGAGCCAAAGGAACACCGCTAAAGACAAACTCCTACTGGTACATTGGGGCTCCTAAACCTACAAGAGTACGGAGTATAAGTCTTCGGGATGAATCTAAAGACCAAACTAACGGTAAACCTAGATAAATATGCTTCAGTTTTCCAGCCTGAAATCATAGCGATTAAACGCTGCGCCAGGGAAATAGACTAGGAATACATTCTCGGAAGATAGCCATCATCTCTGGCAGTCTGGCAGCACTAAAGGCATCATGCGAGGTGAAGGCAAAGAGCGTTTGGAACAGCATGGAGGCCCTGACGGAAGTCAGCGACAGTAATGACCAGATCCTGGCATGGGTCCCTGAGCATCCGGGACGTAGAGGCAACAAAAAGGTTGTCATGTGAGCCAAAGAGGGGGGCCAACATGGACTCTCTAGGTCTTGAACCCTACTGTGGCTTAGCATCCTGCCACAAAAGAGGATACATCCTAAAATGGATCCTTATTGAGTCCAAAACCAGGAGGAACAATACGGGAAAAGATTCTTAGAAGGGCCATCCGCCAAATTTACAAAGAATTACTGGACGGCAACCTCAACCAAACCAGGGGATTCTGGCTGAACTCCTGACAGGACATTGCCACTTAAGAAAGCACATGCACCGGACAGGAGTACTGACAGAATAAACATTGAGCAAATATTGCCAGGAAGGGGAGGAGACCGCAGAACACATTTTATGTTTTTGTGAAGGTCTTGTAGAATCTTGTAAGTAGGACAGGAAAAGCCACAAGCAACATCCTACACTAAGAAGCTGCTGGCAAGCTTTTAAAGGTTGATAAACAACCTGAAGCTGGCTAGTGAGTAAAAAAAAAAACAGTGGAGCACAATAGATATACTCAGGTCGAGGTGCAGAAGGCATTGGGGCCGCCTCTTTTAGCCCTATCCCTATCTAGTTCAAAGATAGCCAGAGAAACGTATTCCGAATCACTTTTGATGAAACAATCATGATCAAATTACCCCACCTGATATTGCCTTACCACTACCTATTTGCTCAAGACCGTCAGTCGATCGTTTATCAAGGTCTGTTCAAGGAAACAGACAAGTACCTCCTCAAAGATAAGAACGATAAATGCTTTAGCCAACTGTAAGGGCAACCTTTATACCAAATATTGTGGAAAAACTGCAGCGTCCTGTTATACACTTTGCTCTAATAACCGTCAAAATTAATCTAGTCTAGTCTTGGGTTTTGTCTTTTCAAAGCGGTGAAAGTTGCTCCAAAATTAATTTATTATAATAATGAAATTATTAGTAATGTACGTGTGTTGGTGGCCATAATTTTCTTTTAACATGTCTACTTAGTTCTTATTGCTATTGCTGATACTGATGTCTCTGGTTCCTGCTGAAAGGGTCGGCATGTTTCTCCTTTAGATGATAGTGAGGGCAGTGGCAGGTATAGAGGCCTATAATTTTTCTTAAATTCTGTCTGCTGAGAGAGTGGAGTTCTTTTGCCTTCCGTTATGAGTTTATAAATCTCTTATCTTGCCTCATATCTGGCGTGTTTGTCCAGTGCTTGAATTTTTTGTTAGTAAGCCATTTTTCTAATTCCAACTTAAGCACATACATAAGGGCTGCCCATTTTTAACTAGTCGGTCAGCTTATTCATTTTCTTCTATGACTTATCCACTTTATGGTAATCTTGTTTTCTTTTCCCAGTCATTTGTATGGTATGGTAAAAAGGATACTAGGAAGCGGGGTTTGCGCTCCCCAGCCACTGCAGCCTTTTGGCTTACTATACCCTCCTAGTTCCTTAGTTCAGTGCAATAAACTCAATCCTTCTCCTTACAAGTATAAGGTCATTGACTGTCGCTGCTGCAATTTGATTCCCTATGTTTTTTGTGTATGTTAGGTTAAATCTCCATTGAGCTGTTGATTCACATTCCAAGATGATATGAGTGGCTGTTTTCTCCTCTTCATTACATAATCTGCAAATGGGATCATCGTTGTACATACCCATGTTGTGTAGATGTTTTCTCAGATGCCAGTGACCGGTTAGTAGTCCTACCACTCCTCTGAGTCATTAGTCAAATTAGCGCCTTTATGTCTCTCTGAGAGTATGTAATCTGTGCATCCTTTAATATTTTCTTTATTAACTTCTGTACATATGTGCCAATGTCTCTGGTTCATCTTGACATAGTCAGCATTTTTCTGTCTCTGCTCTGCCCATCTTATTTAGATGATTGTGAGGGCGGGGCAGGTATAACCAAGGCCTATAATTCTTCCCAAATCCTGTCTGCTGAAAGAATGGAGTTCTTACGTCTTCCTTTGCGAGAGATTTATGAATTTCTTAGCTTGCCATATTTCTGGTGCGTTTATCCAGTGCTTGAGTTTTTCTTTCGTGTGTACCTAGTCGTGCTTCTGGTCCCGTAGGTGAGAGGGCTGCCCGTTTTTAACTAGTTAGCCTATTCATTTGCTGCTATAATTTCATGTCCGGGATCCCACTTTAAGGTAATCTTGTTTTGTTTTCCCAGAGTCATAAGTCAAATTAATGCCTTTATGGCTGTCTGAGAGTATGAAAATCTGTGGACATTTCATATTTTTCTTTATTATCCTGCATAAAGAGTTTTATCGTATAGACTTCAGCTTGGAAAATTTTTTGGGTTTGTCCAAGGGTGTAGTTCGGCCCTTAGATCCCTACACCTTCTCCATGTTTGATCCATCTGTGTACAATATTAGGGTCTCTTTGCCGATTTGTTACTTACAGTATTTATAGCGCAATAAAAACATACACCTAGGCCACTTCTATTCACCGTATATGCTAAATTACGTCTGAAGATGAACAGATAAGAACTATGAAGGTCAGTGGGATAAGCCAAGCGCAAAAAGCAGAACATTGTCAAAAGAAAAGTATTAGGACCTGATCTGCAGGTCATTATTATGTTTTTAGGTTTTTAGGGGAAAGATTTTTGATCCTTCGTACTTTCACAATTTTATCGATTTTTTTCTCACTCTGTCTTCTCTGTAACTTTTCTTGTTTACTAAGGAGGCAATGTTTTACTTACGCAAATGCTACACTAAAAATTAATTCTCAGAATGGATTTTCACATAGAGGACGGTTTATTCTTACAGGTAAAATGAAGAAGGTGGATAAGAATAGGCCGTGTCGCAAAAGCAACCCTATTGTTTCCTCCTTTTACCCGAACACGATGAACAAATATTTTTTCCAAATACAGTTTTGGATTGTAACGGATTGCCTTATAGTTATTTGCGCCATTCTCGAAGTTGCATCCACCCCTTACGAAATCAATATTGCAAGTAAAGAGGTTTTCCGTATTTTATCCTAATCGTGCTTATCTAGTGGCCAAACCCTCGAGACCCCGACTCCTCCGTGAAGATTTCAATGACTGTTGTGACCATATTGAAAAATAATGGGCCGAGTTGAAGCTATCCTTCCTAAATCACATTGCACAAATAACACTTTCTCTAACTTTTGTGCTACTTATATACCGAATGCTTGAACTGACCCGCAGGAAAAACAATTAGTGAAAAGTAAGTACGAGTTTTACTTCCATTGTCAAAAATTGGCCCATTTTTTCGAATCATTACGTCTCTGTAACTATTATGATTATTAGATTTTTCTCTAAGTTGTCAAGATATTATGCTTTGTTTTTAATTATATGAAAAAAAGGGAATTTAGACGATTAAGAAAAGATTAAGATAAGCCACTAAAGAGTCTGCAATTTCAAGAAATGTCAAACCTATGATACTAACAACATAAAATAGCTTTTATCGAGACTATATTTTAATATATTTTTAATTTGTCTTTAAAAAAACATTATGTTCATATGTTTTTTGAACTCGAAATGCATACAATCATGTAGAAAAGTGCTGATGACAAAAGTGACCAAATTTCTTATCAGCAGACGAAAGTTTAATGTGAAAACATGAATACACATACCTCATAGTAATGTAAATATGTAGGATAAAACCTTGTCCAATTTTTCAAGAGATAACAATTTTATTACATACCACTATACTGCAACGGAGTTCGTTTATTATCCATAAATTTTAGTATTCCATAATTTCCTGTATCCAACAGAACATGCAGAACTTATTGTTCTAGTAAAGTTAAGTAAAATTAAATTTAAAATAAACCTTTTTGTTAATATTTTTTTTAATAATGATTTATTTTTCTCAAAAGGACGATCGAAAACCACCGACTTTATATTTGAAAACTACATTTTGGATTACTTCGAAAAAAAAGGAAACCAAGTAGATGTGATTCATAATTATTATTCTTTGACAAGGTGAAACATACATTTCTTTAATCAAAAATATGATTTGGGCTATATACACATTTTTTAGTGATGGTTTTAGCATCATCGATTGAGGAGTGCATGGAAGTTGGGTTAGGTTAGGTAAGGTTCAAGGTTAGAGTTAACTGCTTTCAATTAATTAATCTTTTTATGTAAGGTTTTGGTTGAGAGGAAAAATTTAGTGTCACTAGCGGGATTCGAACCCACGACCTTCGGTTCAATACGCCGCTGTTCTAACCAATTGAGCTATCGTGACTTCGATCCACTCGGACACTAACTCCCCATCTCAACCTACCTTTCGAATCTTCCCTCCTTTTTGCCATTTTCCAAATGTGTTGGTGACCGAGCGGATCGAAGTCACGATAGCTCAAGTGGTTAGAGCAGCGGCATACAGAGCCGAAGGTAGTGGGTTCGAATCCCGCACGTGACACTAATTTTTTCATTTCAACCAATACCTTACATAAAAAGATTAATTAATTGAAAGAAGTTATTTGGTCAATCGGTCCAAGAAATATAATGGAGTTAGAGTTAACTTAAGTTAGCTTCCCCCCCATAAGGAGTCTTTGGGATTACTCCCTTTAGCACTTAAAATTTCGTATATCGTATCCAATCTCTGCTGATGGATTTCCTGGAATATTTTAAAGATTTGGAAGATTCTGTATAGCTTAGGAATGCTTTTTCCAGCCAGAGTTTCTTTCTAGCTTTGCATATAGTTGAAATCGATATCGAGTCGACTCTTTCCCTTCAAGACATAATCGACATTGGTCATATGATGACAGTCTCATTTTTTTAGAGGTACTCATGTCCTGGAAACGTACCAATTATAGGTTTTAATTACGTTCTGTTGAGTAGGATTCCTCTTTCTCTCATTTAGTTTAAGTTTTTATTGTACTGTTGGCTAACGGGGCTACTTATGAAATTTATTTGTAGTTACATGTGTTACAGATTAAAATCCATTAAAATAGATTTTTTTTTGTCCCATGAAGGCGGATTATGGCGAACCTCAAGGCTTCCATATGAACTCTTATTATTTTCCTTATAAATTATTTTCACTATTCTTTGATGGACTGCTTCTTTTGTTTGCTAATGATTTAAAACTGCGCCTATCAACTCTCCTGATGACTGCTTAGTCGTTCACGTCAATGTAAACAAGTTATCCTTCTTGTAAGATAAAAATACAATAAATTGAATCTTTACTTTTCTTTTTTATTTTTATGGTTCCGTTATAACTTTTTACAGAAAGTAACTCCCTACAATTGCTATATTTTGACATTTTGATACTGTACTGCGTGATGTACTTATTAAAAAATTGAGCAGGTATAGTTTGCCCGAGGTTACAGTCGGTCCGGTTCAGTCCTATGTCACGGGCCGTCAACAAATGGTGCGTGTAGTAGGACAATCTTTCAATCTGAAAAACCTAAAAATAGGTGTTTCACAGGGCACAATCTAGGGTCCGGTTCTGTTTTTGCTCTACAGAAACGAATTATTACGACGTTTCCGGAACTTCCTCTTACAGAGTACGCATACGATATTACATCTTCCGTTAAGGGGGATGATGTGGGAAATCTCTTAGAAACTAATAAATTTTCTAATGGACGTATGGAAATTGGTTCACTGCGAAAGGGTTATATCCAAGATAAAACTACACTTGCTTTGTTCCGGGTTTTGTTGATCTTTAGAAATAAGAGTTTATCCTCTAATGAAACGGGGTTATCATCGTGGGATACTGGCCGAACGCCTGAACTCTATAATGTATTTCAATTAATTGAGGATTTTAGTTGAGATAAAAAGTCAGTGTCACGAGCGGGATTCGAACCCACGACCTTCGGCTAGATACGCCGCTACTCTACCACTTGAGCTATCGTGACTTCGATCCACACGGACACTAACTTCCCATCTCAACCCCAACTTGTTGAATTTTCCCTCCTAATGAATCTATAGTGTATATTTTGCGTGGTCTCATTAGACAGATTTCCCTAAAAGTAATTAAAAGTGTATTCTAAGCATTTATTTATTCAAACATGGCGTAGGACATACTCTGGTCTGAGTACAATCAGCATCTGCTAAAAATGTCTTTGCATTGCAAATAAAAGTTATTAGGGTCATTGACTATCTTGGCTGTCATAATAAATTTGTAGTTATATAAAACTAATATATTGTATTATTTTTTAAAAACGGCTTGCTGCCTATTTCTTAGATAAATAATAGTAATTATAAAGAATTCTAGTAAGTACACAAATACCACCAAAACGTGTTATGAAAAACAAGTTTTCATTATCTAATTAACACCATAGAAATTATCGCTAATTGCAAACGATAACGAGGTAATACATTACTATTATTTTCTCAATTAGCAGTATATTTTATTATCATTAAAAATTATAAATAATGAAACATACTTTTATTTTGGTTTCTTAGTTTAAAAAGTATAAATCTAACACGTTTCTTGCAAGCATTTGTAAAAATGTGAACAATGAATAATATAAATAATAAAGGTAATGACGCAGAAAACAAACACTTTGAGTGAGTAAAAATACTTTGATTGAATATAAAAAATATTTTTTTGCATTGTATAAATTCATTTTTTTCCACATCCTACATGTATTTGTTGAATTTAAACAATGTTTGTAAATCCTAGGCCCTGAAGATGGTCTTAATAAAGATCGAAACAATTAATTAAGGTTTTTAGTTGAGATGAAAAAAAGTTAATGGCACGAGCGAGATTCGAACCCACGATCTTCGGCTAGATACGCCGCTGCTCTACCACTTGAGCTATCGTGACCTGGATCCACTCGGACATCAACTTCCTCTCAACTAAAAACCTTAATTAATTGTAATGATTTAATTGGCCAAGCGGACTACCAAATTAGTGAATTTAAAGAATTTTTATGCTACAGTGCTTTACAGAGTTTTATGCTTGGTTCTGGTTACTTATTAGTGCTAGGTTTTGCCCGATGCCTTTTATCATGGCTTTGTTGCTGCTTGAACGTATAACAAAAAAATTGACAATTTGAACCTATGAAGTCGTTTATAAAAATCAAGACAAAAGTTGTTTTCAGAAAAGAGCCTTGTAGGACTCCAGCAGCCACGGTGCCAACGTTTGATTCTACACCTTGGACAGACACTATAAATCTATGTCAAGTGAGCTATGAATTGATTATCTTAATAATATACCGAGGAGTTGTAATGAGATGATAGCTTGTGGGATCATCAGGATTTTGACTAATTAAGTAACATTATTACTCTAGTGGTTTTCCATTTTTGAAGGAAGCATGTTTTTAAGCATGACATTACTTATTTTGTCCAATACGAATGATTTTTTTGCCTTTTTCTTTATAATTGTTTTTAGTTCCAAGAGAGTTACTAGTTTGCAACCTTTAACCTTGTAAGCTCTCGAAAACATATGTAGATTACATTGGAGTCAATGATTTTCTGACACTCATTTGCACCTGAGAAATTATTACTAATTGTAAACGATAAGCTAAAAACGGAATCTAATCGGGCTATAAATAGAGCCATAATGCATAAAGATGGTTAAACTGTCACGGAAATCACCTTTCGGGTCGTTATTTGCAAGCTTCAGGGTGTAGACGAATGGAGTGTTTATGTTGAGCTGAAATATTTTGCTAACGACACTTTTACGGACTGAGATTTCAATAATATGTGACTAATGGAACTGTTTATGTCATAAATCATGTCCTCTGAATTCCTGTGTTTTATTATTATTTCAAATAGTAGATGTTTTATTGTTCATATCAACTGGACCGTTAATTCTTATTTACTTTTTATTTTTTACATTATTTGGATATATTTAATCTGCTTTCCAGCTTTTATGTTATGATTTTAGTAGATTAATGGATCTATCAACCAGATAATTTTTTTTCGTTTACTTATTTGTTTTACGACTGTATACAAAGTGCAACAAGCAAAAATTATGTTATTTACAAGGATATACATGCGCATACGCAATTTACATGTCTGGCGTTACTGATTTGAACGGCCACCATCCAGTGAAAGTGGCCGTAATTAGCAATTATGGCGTGAAGTCAACAGCATTACCTAGAATTGCCGAAGTTACACAATCAGATGGTCGTGAGGATACCTGCGCTTCAGTCTTCTATGAGGGTCGGAAGGAAGGGTTGATCTGGACAGGTTCCGAATTAACGGGTTGTGTCGGGGAATATAGTTTGGGCAGAATTTATTTTAGCGGAAGTGGGCCATGTTTGGGATGTAAGGTATGTAAAAACTACAACAAAATCAGCGGATCCATCCAAAACCTCCAACTAATAGGGTCACATTAATATAGAGTAAAGAAGAAATCAGATTTTTCTTTTCTTCACCCAATAATTTTTTTTCTTACATATTTACGTGCTACCTAATTCCCAGTTAGAAAATATTGAACAGGTTTTGCAAGAATAACAACATAATGGATGTTCCATTCCGGAAAAGTTCACGGATATTTAAATGCTGTTTAATCCAGCCGTAAAATAATGGATATAGTGAGTAGATTTCTCATTCTCACTTCCTCCACAGTGCTTGTCTTATCTGCAACACCATTAGATAAGAAGCGTTTTATTTTTGTAATTAAGATCCGTTTAAATGCATTGTAGTCGTTAAATATTCGGCAACTAGCAACGAGCCAGATCCCCAAAGTAACCTACGGATCATTAATCTGGTGATTGATCCATATCAAACTGATGATGGTGATCTCAACGAAAAGTAGCTGCCCAATCACAGGGCAGCATACAAAGATTAGCAAACCTGTGTATCAGAGGGGCAATGAGAACAACCAGTAAAAATGCACTAGAAACTCTGCTACACCTACCACCACTTTATAACATTTATACAAGGAGAGGCTAGGAAAAGCTCATTTAGGCTCCAAAAACAATCAAACTGAATAGGAACTAAACGATTCGAGCACACAACCATAATGAATAAAATCAGACACTCTGGGTGTCTGATAACCATAACATTGTATCTGATGCTCTCCTGAGTTCTTCCTCTACTTTATGTTGAGAGTTTATACGGATGGCTCCCAAACAAACGACGGAACCGGTGTTCCTTGTACAAGCCCAATATGAGCCAACTCTTTAAGGAAGTACACTTCGGTCTTTTAAGGGGAAATACCATGCCATCAACGCTTGTGTCCTAGAAAAGCGTAAAAGAGGTTACACTGGCAAGAAATCATCATAAGATCTGATAGCCAAGCACCTATTAAAGCATAGCATGTAAAAAATCACATTATAATTAGTCAGTGAATGCATCAAAAATTTCCAAAACCTGGGGAAACACAACAACCTGATGATACCTCCGGTGCTAGGACACAGAGGAATTTTGGGTAACGAAAAAGCAAGCAGACAGGCCAGAGTCTGCAAGACCACACATGGTCCTTGAACCTATACTTGAGATAACAAAAACAAATATAGAATCTTCCATCACAGAATGGAAAAAAGACAAAAGTAGAGGTGAATAAACTCTAGGGGCTCTAGAGAAAGTAAATTTATGCTAAAATAACCCTCAACAACTCACTGCTACAATTGAAGAGGGCGATAGGGGTGAGAGGATGGTCACTGGCATCTTAGAAAACATCTACAAAACATGGGTACATGATGATCTGCAGATTATGTAATGAGGAGGAGGAAACAGCTACCCATATAATCTTCGAATGCGAAACAACGGCTCAATGAAGATTTAACCTAGCATACACGAAAAACCTAGGGAATGAAATTGTAGCAGTAACAGTCAGTGACTTCTTCTCAGAAGTATTGAATCGTTTGCACTGAACTAGGGAACTAAGAGGAAGAGAGAGAGTGAATAAACTCTAGGAGCACGAGACAGTAAATTTATGCTAAACCCCTCAACAAGACTGGCAAACTCTCTGCTGCAGTTGGAGAGGGCCATACTCAGAAGAGTTATTTTTACAAGTCACTGGCATCTGAGAAAACATCTACATAGCCTACATAACATGGGCACATTCAACGATCATCCAATCTGCAGATTATGCATTGAGGAGTCAGAAACAGCCATCCGTATCACTTCGAATACGAAGCAACCGCCGTATGGTGTCATAACGTAGGCTGCAGCAGCGACAGTTAATGACCTGAGTCGATTTTACTGAACTAAGGATCTAGGAAGTTGCAATAAGCAAAAAGGCTGCAAGGGGAGCACAAATCCCCAATTACTAGTATCCAACTCTAACGGTATCAGGGTAGGTTGAGATCGAAGTAGATGGTGACGTAGAATGGAATATCAGCGAAGGATTTTGGCTTGTAAGGATTGGATGTCGTCAATAGTCAATTCAAAACAGGTTATGATTAAGAGTGAAACCTATGTATTTACATTTTTCGATTGTTTACTTTGATTCTCCTCTGTTTCAAAGTTTTTTAATTGTTCGTAAATAATACATGAATGTGAGCTCGTTTGTACATTTATAAGACTTTAAAGTGTTATTTGTTTGAAGATCTCTAGGTTCTCCAGTACGTTTTTTCGTCTTTTTTGTGTATTAAATCCATGCTTTTTTTCTATTGGGTTTGGTTGGTGATGATGTATTAAGTGTGCGGCGTAATTTGATTTACCGTCGTTGCCTTTGAAGGATCTGAGATGTTCTTTGAATCGATGTCTTAATTTCCTTCCAGTCTGTCCAATGTGCGTGTCTCCGCATTGACATGCGATGCTATAAATACCGTATTGCCTAGAAGGGGTCAGTTGTGTTTATGTTTATTTTTAGTAGTTTACCTTTATTGTTGGTCCATAGTGCGTTTTTAGTCTGAACTTGTTGAATAATTTCGTCAGTCTGTAGGTAACTTTTCTGAATTCCATTTGATGTTGATTTGGGTTAGATTTTTCGTTGTGTTTTGTTGGGTTTTTTAGTCTCTGAGTGCTTGTTTTCTATCAGTTTTTATTGCTATATTCGTTTTTGTTGTAATGTTCTCTGTTGAGTGAGATTGTTTTTAGTCTGTGAATCATGTGTCGTAGTGCTGAAAATTTGGGTTGTTGGAATGCAGTTGGTTTTCTGTATATTTGGCATTATTTATTGTTGGTTCTGGTGAGTGTTAACTCTAAGAGGTTGATTCTGTTGTTGTTTTCAGTTTCTGTTGTGAATATAACGTTTTCGAGAGAGAGAAAGAGAGAGTGTGTGTGTGTGTGTGTGTGTGTGTGAGAGAGAGAGAGAGAGAGAGAGAGAGAGAGAGAGAGATCGGTTTTTTTCAATGAGCACGGAAAAAACCACGTTTTTGGCCCCAAAAATCGCGGATAACTCGTAAACGGTTGAGAAATCTGACCAAGGGGAAAGGTGACCAATCGAAAGCTTATTAAAATTTTCTATCGATTGCGAAGGGATAGAAAATTTCTCGTCGCTTTTCATGATATCGTCACTCCAGGACGATTTCCTGGCTCCACACCTCAATTTGAAGTTTTCGTAAAAAGTGCAAAAATTAACTAGTTCCTAAATTTTTGAATTTGATGAATGTGTGAAGAAAGGAAATTAAAAAGCACATCTTGTTTAGCGTAAAAGTTTCTAAAAAATTAGACCTACGGCCGGTCTGGGATTTAAAAAGCTGAGAAAGTATGCATTTCCAAATTTGGCCTTTTTGTGATGAGCAGTGTACATGGAAAATTCCGTTCTTAACCTTTATTTTTGAGAAATGGTTCTCTCCCAGTACTCAGTTTTGGAGAATCAACTTGCAAGAATTTTGGGGTGCAACCAGTTTTGGGTTCCCCATCCCTAGTTCGTATTTTGGTAGTACAAATACATTTTGGTTTTAAGAAGCAGTACATCTCCCCAAAGTTAGGCACATCGGCGTTATCATAAGGCGATCCACTCGCAGACAGATGAGTACAACAAAATAATAATAAATATCAATAATTGTATAGCCATAATAAATCATTTTACTAATTTAATTTTTTAAACACGCTTTTGTACGATATAATAATAATACATTATCTTTATTGATAACTATACATTTTACAATTTATTTATTTAAGGAATCACAGACAATCTCCTTGGGCATAGCACCCTCAGGGGAGTTGCTATCTTTAACGATACAATATTAACAAAAATGTTCTAATTTCCCCTAGAATTGGGCATCTTCCAATGAAATGGATAACACCTTCTTCTTCCTTCGTGTTACAGAGGGAACTCATATTTGAAATCGATATATGATCACATCTGGCTTTGAATATCCAGCTGATTTGATATGTTTACAAGTCACAATATAAGTATTTTTACTTAGTACTTTTCCTACATTATGTTCGTTGTATAAACTTTGTGAACTCAACACCTTTTATTTCCAATAATTGGTTAATTTCATTTTAACTTTTCTAATGATTACGTTTACATTACATTCTGCACTAATTATCTATATTGCTTTTATCCGAAACTTGCATTCCAATTTACCAGGGTTTTTTCTTTTTTTTAGGGGCATCTGACCACTTAGTCATTTCAACCTTG
This sequence comes from Cimex lectularius, assembly GCF_000648675.2. Classification (NCBI taxonomy): domain Eukaryota; kingdom Metazoa; phylum Arthropoda; class Insecta; order Hemiptera; family Cimicidae; genus Cimex; species Cimex lectularius. Next base: position 564,920 of record NW_019394221.1, on the reverse strand, counting down.
AGCGCATGCGAAATATAACAACACATTCAATACGCATTCAAATAAATACATTCATACCTACATATATTAAATTTCTTCTATTTAGGAGATGGAGTACCCAATATTCCTCCACCAACCAATAACAAACTAATCTAATTGGGTTTTATAAATTTTCCGCCATCGACCCAAGTCAGCTCGAGAGGCGATGGGGATTTCACCCTCTCCCCATTCACTCTAATAAATACACTCACTCAAACAAAAACATAGTTTGACGGTTATACAATAAAAAATTCCTATAATTAAAACAAAAAAGCGGAACAGGGACCCCTGAAACATTCTGCCGGCGGTATGTACACGCTCTCTGTATGGAGCCAAGGTATGACAGCCTCTATTATGTGGGACACATAGATTAACCTTTCTCTGCTTAAGGGGCACTTGCGCGGGCTTTGCCCCAAAAGCAAATGCCCGTGTCTCAACAGCGTTTCTGTATTTTCTAAACCAATAAATATTTTTATCTTTCACAAAATAGCTTGGATATCTTTGAATTGTAGATGATATATATGGGATATAATTTGTATTTGAATAGGTATAATCAATTAATTTTTATTGTCGGGATGTTGATGAGGCCGTCCTCCTTCAACTGGCCTCAGAAGTTCACCAATAGTGAAAAACAAAATCTACACTTCTCCAAAACAGACGAGAAGAAACAGGATTCTCGAACAAGGTCTTTAGGTTGCAAACAAAAAAAAGAATACATCGGATTTGTCTTTCTAGGTAGTTCGGAAAGTCTATTGTTGGTTATCGACATGTTCGGGTAATTTTTCTAGGCAGTATTGACAACGTTGGATATACGGAAAGTTATTAAATACTTCTTCGTTTTTTGATTTACGATAAAACAATAAAATGAAATCAGCATCCGACGCCATATCAGACAGTAAAAAAACCCTCAAAATTTTAGTTTTTAAGGTAAAACCAATATTGTTTCTATTAGTTTTTGTAGTATTAGTACTTCTGTGACTGAAAGGGTGCTAATCCGATCGTACTGATCTCCCCTCCACGGGACTGACGACGACTTAAACGGGATTGTTGGGCTTAGCCCGGTTCCTGCAGGGAATCCTACCCCTACCAGCTAAGCGGCAAACCAAGACCAAGGGCATTTATACTTGTTTTAGATCCGTGTTCTTTTAGAAACATCGAGATGAGTTAAAACAACGATTCAAGATTTACAAAATAATTTTTAAATTAATTTGATACTAAAAGGTAGTTCGAGTTAGATTCAACGTCTTTTCCTAGCCTACATGATCTACATAAAACACTTTACGTTATTGACAATCTATTAAATTTCATCAAAAACTATCATGCGTTTTATCGCACCTAAATGACACCTAATAAGTGAATTTATATTGTAAAAACGCTTTTTCTGTCTCTTCGCTGTCTGTTTTTCTTAAAACCTTCACTGGCATGAAACCACTAAATCAAGCAGATCAGGCCTAATGGTACCTTTAACTTTTTTGTCTAGCTTATTTATAAATTATTTAGTATGCTATTAAAAGTACATCAGACGAAGCGTAAGAAAATCTCAAGGGTAACAGAATAATTAAGCGAACACAGAAAATTCTAATGTAAACTACTCAGAAGAACAATTATTTCAGAAATTTACGAACAGTTTTGTATTTGGGTCATTTTTGATCATTTTGGTCTGTCTATCTTTGGCCTAAATACATCCGGGTTCTCGCCATTTTCAATGTCGTGGTATGATTCAGGTTTAGGTCCTCCTTTTAAGTCAATTTATTCGTGTTACGTCATTTGTATCATTTTGAAGTCTGCGCGGTTCTGGAGGGTGGACGAACTGTTCTCAATCGTTGGGTCATTAGTGATAATGCGAGGGGTCTTTGGCCTAATTTAATCGCCTCTATTCGCGCTATTTGTCTTCTCTGTATCGTCCACTAAATCGTGTGTTATTCCCTAAAAAAAAGATTAGACAACAGGATTTTCTGTCAAACTGATGACCATGTTTTTGTAACAAAAAGATAGGAAGAAGGATTAGGAATAAATGTTTCGGTCCATAACTATTTTTTAATGAACTGACTAATGCAGTATGCTTGAAAACATAAAAGTCCAAATATCAAAATGGATGGAGAGTAAAAAACTGAAACATTTGTAGTAAAGTTAGAATGAAAATCGCTTTTCACGATTTCTGAATAATCATGGACTAACGGTCATTAATCGCCACACCTTTAAATAACCTTAAAGAGTTCTCGGACAGGAAGGCACAGGAGGTACCTTAGGTACCTTGACAGTTTGACCAACTAGCCAAAAAAGGGGCAACCCTCTGAACCATGGGACCAGAACCACAACTAAGTACTCCGGAGTGTGTGCTAAAGTTGGAACTGGAAAAATGGAAAATCTCAAACGAAAAACACTCCAGGTATGAGACAAAGTTTATTGCGAGAAAAGCAATAAAATTTCAAAATGGAGAACGAAAGAATTCCTATCTCTCAGCTGGCAGGGTTTGAGGAAGGTTTACGCCTTATTACCGGCCACTGCCCTCTTAACTATCACCTTAAGAAAATCTTCAGAAGGAAACAGAGATATCGGCACATATGCTCTGCGAATGTAAAGCATTAGCCCGTTTACTGTAGAGCTACTACGCTAGGACATTACTCATACCAAAAGAGATCCACGAAGAGGCACCAAGGAAAGTACTCAGTTTTATAAGGAATAGCGCACATGACAAGCCATGGCACTTAGCCAGAAGGGTTCCATAATAATCCTGTATAGGTCGCAGTGGAGGAAGAATTGTATTCAATCAACCCCTCTCAAAAAATGCGTTAAGAAAAGTCCTTGGTTTAATGAGAACGAACCCGAAACAAACGCCAGAAACACCAAGGACATATTAGGTCTAGAACGATAGTAAAACTGCCGACTCTGGATGCATATGTGAACGCGGAGCAGTAGAAACAAGCTTGTGCAGACATTGCCAAGACCAAGTAAAAACAACGCAACATATGCAGGAGAGTCTATTTCTGGAAGAAGAAAACCCAACGCCTGAAGTACACAACAAAGCTTTGGGAGCTGACCAAAAGTCTTAAGCTTAACGAAGAGCTTGATATACAAATGGAAATTGCACAAAAGACCAATATTGGTCGCGCTGCGTAAAGTCGACTCCTTGAGAGAGTAGACAAAGAGCAAGTTAAAAATGTGTCCGATTTGTGATACGTAATCATCACGGTTTCGTTATATGACCGAAAGATAAAGAGAGAAAAGCAATAAACTGTAGACGAAATTTTGTTATAGTTAAATTGGTATACTTGGTATATAACCTTGGGGAAGAGGTTGGCAGCAACAGTTAAGGCGTTGTCACGGGGAATCATCACTGTAAGTGTCCTAGGTTAGAATCTCATATGCCCTGAATTTTAACCCAACATACAAAACTGGTGTTTTCAAAAAACATCGTAACTTGACACCCCTGCTGTTGCGAACCCCTGTTCAAAAATCCAATTGAGGGTCGACAGGGTAAATAATACCCCACCATCCCTCTCACACTGTACACGACAATAAATTCACTCAGAACACAAATATGAAATACAAAACGAGACATGTATCAATCACGATGAAACATAACTAATATGAGCAATCCTGTTTCTTCCAAAAAGCGCAACCGGTGGCCTAAATACTACCTGCCGTGCTCGAGCACAATTCTAATATCAGGTAGCATTCCTACACGCGCTCTATAAGAAGCCAAGGAGACCCCCAAGCAAACTTTCTCTATATATGGACTCCGACCATACACCTGCTAAAAAACATTTAACTACATATATTTCATGAGATATCCTTCTAGGTATGAGGGGTGATGATCCTCCAGTTAGATGCTTGTCGATCATCTTGATCTGTCTGTCGTCGCTGGGTTAGACTTAGCGTCTCGGCATTTCGCTATCTTCAGTGTTGGGTCTGTGCGTTTTCTTTGAATCCAAGCCAGTTTTATAAGGTCCTGAGCGATGGAAAGCTTGTGGCGGTGTTAAATTTGTTTGTCGATGCCTCGGTGTATCAAGTCTAGGTTTTAACTTTCTCATCTTTTTTTTTTTTAATTGGTATAGTGTTTTGAGTGGTATTAACGATGTATGTGACACGCTGAAGATGGCGATAGGCTCACCCAGACCCCAGGAGGAAATGTCACGCAATATCAAGTAATTATGTAAGTAAAGTTTATATACCAAGAACTGAAAGTCCATGTTATTCAATTATTGATATCAAAGATTTTTTTCCAGCTAATTACAAATTTGTTACGTATTACATTACGCACATTATGATTCATAAAACTAAAATTTAAAAAATGCGTTTTTATAGGAATCATTTTATAACCTATTTTTTCACGAGACATCATTTCAAATCACATGTACTTGCAATATGTAAATAATTCATATATGTAGTAATCATAATTGACCTATTGATTTTTTAAAAATTATTTATACTTTTTATCTAAGGTCTTGGTTGAGATAAAAAGCTAGCATCATGAGCGAAAGATGGTTGTTGGTGACCGAGTGGATTGAAGTCACGATAGCTCAAGTGGTTAGAGCAGCAGCTGTTTCTCCAGCCAAGATCAGACCAATTAGGACGGTAACGACTCTCTCATTTCTTTATCTGGCCAGCCTGTCTGGACAGATTCTGGATAGGATAAAATGACACAAATAATAAACAAATACAAATAAAATAAAACTAGATAAAACATACTAGTCTGGTTAGCATGCTCAATACCCCAGATTACTCAATTTTTCTCGGGGTAATGGGAACAGCCTCTCCGTTCGCGCTAATAAATTACATTCATACACCAACCTGCCGTTCACACTACCCTAGAGAACACGATGTTCCTCGGAGTAATTGGGCATGAGGTTCTCCGTTCACGCAAATAATTGATATTCACACGCTAGCCTGGGTACACATTGCCCCAGAATATTCAAAATACCTCGGCATGATTGGGAAGAAGGGAATTCACGCAAATAAATTATCCTCACATACCAGACTTAATTCACATTGACCCAGAGTGCTCGATATTTTTCGAGATAACTGGGAAAGTAGTCCAATTACGCTCAAACTTACATGCACACTGCCCAGTTTACTGCCCAAGAGAATTTAATACCTCGAGGTAAGTGCCCTAGTCCATTCTCGCTAATAAATTACAATCACATACCATACTTGAATCGCACGCTCCAGAGTACTAAATATTCCATGGGGTAATTGAGGAAGGAGTCGATTCACGCAAATAAATTACATTCACACACCATACTTAATTCACATTGTCCCAGAGTGCTCGATATTCCTCGGGATAACTGCAAAAGGAGTCCATTCACGCTAATAAATTACATTCACATATCATAATTAAATCGCACGCGCCAGAGTACTAACTATTCCTTGGGGTAATTGAGGAAGGAGGCCATTCACGTTAATAAGTTATTAAATTAATTCATATATATTTAGCAGCCATAATTGATCATATTAATTATTCCAAGTAATTATTCTTTTTATATAAGGTCTTGGTTGAGATTAAAAGGTTAGTGTCACAAGCGGGATTCGAACCAAGGAAGTCACGATAGCTCATATCTTATTGTTATCTTATTATAAGCTTATATCTTATTGATTTACTGTTAATAAAAACTTTATCTCAATTATTTATTCTTTTTGTGTAACGTCTTAGTTTAGTGGAAAAAGCTAGTGTCACAAGCGGGATTCGAACCCACTACGTTCGGCTCAATACGTCGCTGTTCTAACCACACCAGCTATCGTGACAGTGGTTAGAGCAGCGGCGTATTAAGCCAAACGTCGTGGGTTCGAATCCCGCTCATGACGCTCGCTTTTTCATCTCAACCGTGATCTTAGATAAAAAGTATAATTAATTAAAATATGTAAGTAATATTTTCGATGTTAATAATTTTGATATTTTTTTAAAACAATTTTATGAGCATAATAAGATCATGATTAAAGGGTAAACGAGTTGTTAACAATCTATTCTCGCATAAACAGCTGACGAGCTTTTACCGTTAAACGTGTTTAAAGTTCAATGGAACGTCTTTTCGAAATGAGGAAGGTCGGGACGTTGAACAGACGTTGTATAATTGTCCGATTTATTTTTGTGCTTAATTTCCAACTTCCTGCACTGTATATAAACAAAACCATTAGGAATTCCCTGCTATTAACTTAATTCCGGCAGGAGGGCCGACGGAAACGCGTTCGAGCTGCATTTTGTGGAGGCCCACCGTCAACGCACGACCCCCTCTTCAAGAGCGGTCAGTGGAAAATTCCTCCTAGTCAGGATTGCGTTCGTACTTACAATCCTGATTCATTTTGAACAATCTAGAAACATGAAATAGCTTCAAATTAATAACTGTTATTTTAACCACGTACTTATTATTCTGAGGTTATTAGCATAATTGCAAAAACGTCATTCTTGGAAACTTCATTCATCACGTCTTTCATGTGGGAATCCTAAGCTTCTTAAGCATCCTCTTTCTGTAGTTTTATTCTTCCGCATTGAATTTTTATTACTACTGAAATGTTTACTATTGAATTCAGGATAACAGTTTGACCAGTGTAAATTCTTTTCTTAAAAATAAAACTCTATGGAAAATAATATAGACGAAATCAATCATCATTTCCTGATTAAAAACCGTCAATAACATAAATTTAAAGACAAAAAGCGATACTTGTTTTTATTTCTTTATTTTCTATAATAACTAAGTATAAAGATTAATAGTTGATTAATCTTTATGTAAGGTGTTGATTGAGATAAAAATGTTAGTGTCACGAGCGGGATTCGAACACACGACCTTCGGCTAAATACGCCGGTGCTCTACCTCTCGTAGAGTACCACACTATCCCACTCGTGACACTGACTTTTTTATCTCAACCAAGACCTTACATAAAGATTAATTAATTGAAAGAAGTTATTTGTTCAATCGGACCAAGAATTATAATGGATTAATAGATGACTTAAAATGTAAACACAACATTAATAACTTCGTTGTTTACCTTTATAGCGTGTCCTCCTCAATCCTTTAACACTCTTTAGATTAAAAGTAAAGAAAATCAGTTGAAGTTCATGTTTTTCATAGTCAACTTGTCGAGTGAGTTAATTGGTTTTTTAAATTGTATTCTTTGATAAAACAATGGGCATATACTTTTCCTGATGACGGACGTAGCGTTCTTCACATAGCCCAAGGCCTGCGATGCCGCACTGTACTGGCCACCGGAAGTTAAGTTCGAAGAGAACATAGTGGTCGATTGCGATGTACCGCACACTGAACCGACATTTAACGGCTTCGTCGATAGCTAGTCAACGCCAAACCGTCCGTGTTGTAACGCTTAGTTTCTAACAGTCATCCGACGATTTCGTGAGAATAACATAGTTTCTGAACGTCTCACATCAGTTTCTGTACTACTGGAGCGGTATCGAGAGTCGACGATTCGCAAATCAATCTCGTTTAGACACTTGAACAATAGGCATATGCTTTGGCAAATGACGGACGTAACTTTCCTGATACACACAAAGCCGACGTCCTGGGTGTGCCGCGTTCTACCATCCAGGATGGTCTACAGCGGTTTAGGATCAACAATCGGTCTAAAGTAGTAGCCGACCGTGATGTAGACTGCTAGATACAGATCTAGTCCTTTTATTGCTCTTACCGCACTACGGAACAGTCTTTTAAAGGCTTCCTTGATGGATAGTCAACTAAAGTAACGTTGAGCTTTAAAACATAAAAATAAGAAGGATTCGTGAGTATAGTCTATTCTCTTGACGTCCCACATTAGGTTCTCTACAACTTTAGATACATCGAAAGGGACTACTCGTAAAATATCAACAAACTTGGACACTTGAACAATGAGGTGCTGTACTCTTCACAGATAAGTGACAGTGTGGTTTGTGGCAATCTGATTCCCGGGTCCGTTTGTGGAGAAGAGCTTTGCTTGTAGTCAACTGAAGTAAGGATGAGCTTTAAAACATAAACATAAGAAAGATTTATGATAGTATACTCTCTAGACTTCCTACATCAGGTTCTCTACTACTGGAGAGGCATCGAGTAGAATGGCGGCTATTCTTAAATTAGCATATCTCTTGAACACTTGAACAGGCTTTTCACAGATTATCGGTTTGGTTTGTGGGAATCAGATAATCTTTTGATGATGGAGATCGTGTGTCATGTGCCAGTCAGTTATGGTATGGGATGGAATGAACGTCCATGACCGCACCGAACTGATTATCATACAGAATGGATCTTTGACTGCACTGATGTATATTGAGGGAGTTCTTTTGGAAGTTGAGGTCCATTCGCTCCATTGGGGACAACTTCGTGTTAATGCATGATAATGACCTGGAAGGATGGAGGGATTAAGACAATGAATTGGCCAATGCCGCCTCCAAGAATCACTGAACGGCCTCAACCTGCTCTTGTTGAAAAATGGGATTCTCTATCAACGAAATCCGATCAATTATTTACATAATGCTTAGGAGACTTAAGGCCCCCTCTGACCCTAAAACCCATGAATTTCTGAACGAAATAGCAAAGAAAACTTGTTATTAACAACGCACGTAAATATTATCACGTTCTTCTGGCTGCTCAAATTATGACACCACAAAATTAAAATAGCAAAAACATTGAACTTTCATTTTTTTTAAAATAGCACCGTCGAAATGTCATACCGTGCATAAAGTTTAGGGTAATGGGGAGGATGTTGCGTACAAGACACGAAGCGCTCGGTCCGTTTGTCTAGATTAATATTCCTGAAAATGTTCTTCGTAAATAAAAAGAAAAGAAAAGCCCTTTTTGCAGTCCAACAATTTCTTTACGGCAACACTCTCCATTAATCTATCGGCCATATTTTACCCATCATCCCTCGCATATTTTTCTTCTTTTTTGAACATTCGTTCTACGTTACAAAGGTCACCAGCCTGGCTTCATCGGTTCAACAGACTGTTTCGTTATCTCATCTTTGTTCAATCAGAAAAACCCCCTCGCGCTAGATCAAAAACTAATCAAAGAAACAAAATTTTTGTCAGAAGTCATGAATGTCGAGAAATAACTACATTTCTTTAATTAATTAATAATTAGAAAACTGTATGCATTTTCAAATTGTTTTCATTGTTGTCATTAAATTATTGTTACTTCAAAATTTAGTTGTTCTTTTCATAGTTTATTAGTTGTATTACCCAGCGTTCCCGAAAAGATAAAAAGGATTTTATTTTATACATTATCATTACTGTTTTATTCAACTTTAAGTTGATAGCAATGCTCTTGAATACAGAATGTTTTTGGTAATACCAATTGGCATAAAACAAACAGAACGCTCAGTTTTTCTACACTTGAGCATGCAGCTTATAAATTGTTTATGAGAAAAGCCTGGATTATATAAATGCCTATGCCTTTTGATTTGTTTATCGTTATTCCAAAAGCCAATTTAATTCGAAATTGCAGTCGTTTGAATTGGAATGTCATATCTATTGGTTTCATTGATATACAATGTTTGGTGATTAGTGACCTTTTTTCGATGATTATTCAGAAATCGTGAGATGCGGTCTGATGTGATGTAGGTTTCAGAAAAACATTTTCTTTATTGTGCCAACGTTTCGATCTTTATTGAGATCATCTTCAGGGCCTGAGATTTACAAATATTGTTCAAATTTCACAAAAACATGTAGGATGTGGAAAAAAGTGAATTTATACAATGCAAATAAATATTTTTTTAATATTTAATCAATGTATTTCTACCCATAAAATACTTTGATTGAATATTAAAAAAATATTTATTTGCATTGTATAAGCACTTTTTTCCTCATCCTACATGTTTTTGTCAAATTTAAACAATGTTTGTACATCCCAGGCCCTGAAGATGATCTCAATAAAGATCGAAACGTTGGCACGATAAAGAGAATATTTTTCTGAAACCTACATCACACCAGACCGCATCTCACGATTTCTGAATTGTTATAAAATTCACTAATTTCGTGGTCCGCTTGACCAATTAATTGCAATATATTAATTGGTCAAGCGGACCACGAAATTAGTGAATTTAATGATTTAAAATGAAGTATACTTCACTAAAGCTCTCCGAGGCCATTTCATTTGTCGCGGAGAATCCAATCCGATTACACGACATTTGAAAAATGGCAAAAAGGAGGGAAAATTAAAAAGGTGGGGTTGAGATGGGAAGTGTCCGAGTAGATCGAGGTCACGATAGCTCAAGTGGTAGAGCAGCGGCGTATCTATCCGAAAATCGTGGGTTCGAATCCCACTCGTGCCATTGACTTTTTTATCTCAACTAAAAACCTTAATTAATTGTAATTAATTATACTTTTAATGTTAATGTTGAAAGTTGAAATTAATGAAATTGACATCCACATATTTTGGAGCTATTACTGCTCATCCACTTGACCATTGATGTTCTTTGTGTGATAACTGTAAATACCCATTGACTCTATATTCCTTGAGAGTCAAAATCGTTTGGTAATTTAATGCCTGTTATTTCTTCAATTGTAATTTACAATATATAATAATTGTATCTCAAAATGTTCGACTGAAGGATTGGTATAAACAAATTTAACACGCATTTTTGTGGTCAATAAAAATTATTAACTTCTCTCCACAAATAACAGAGAGAATAGCGTGACCCGGGATTTGTTCGGATTGGTCTTTCGAATAATGGGAGTCAGGTTCATCATTGGGAGAGACTTCAACGCCAAAAACCATCGATTGGGTCACCGGTAACAAACCAGAGAGAAAATATTCTTGGTTACAATTAAATTGGACTTTTTTATCAGTCCAAATAATATTTATGTGAGTGTTTATCATGATCTTCCGTCTGATCACTATCCTGTGGTCTTACAAATAAACGAAACACCTTATCGTAGTCACCCTTCTTCCTTGGTAAAATATCCATTCAAATGAGAAACATAAAAAATAATTTTTGAACAAATCATAAACTTCAACTTGCTGCCTAGAAAGCGAGTAATTGTAACGTTCCACACAGATTGTAAAAATTTTCGTCTTTCCCAGCATATACAAGATCCTTTTTATGATGGTTAAAAAGGACGCACGCGCAGTATCGGAGAGAACTCATCACCTCAGTATAAAACAAACTACAAAAGAGCCACTAAAGAACTAACAAAAGCGTTGGAGAACATGAAAAAGTTGAAAAAACCCTTGGATTTACAGGAACGCTCTCTCTGGTGAAAAGTTAAAGAATTAACCAAAAGTCCGGAAACCATTCCTAAATTTTTTGGGCAGATGGTTCTCTTCCCCCATTGGAAAAGCAAATATTATTTCTGATTGACATTTTAAATTTTTAAAGTATTGTCCTGGTGTATTTATTGACGTATGGCACGCAGGACTTCTCTCCATGTAAAAGGCTCTTCTCACCTCAACTTATTACCTGATCTTAAAATCCTAACTGACCGATAAGTATTACCAAGTCAGACGGGGGCAGATCTTTCCTCTTTTTTCTTTATCAGGGCTGGAGTACCACAAGGAAGTATCCTAGGTCTTCTCTATATATACAATGTATACTAATCCTTCTAAATCATAACACGTTCCACGTTCGCAGACGATACACTTATCCTTTCCTCGCATCAAAACACAGATATAGCTGCCTCCAACAACAGATATCCATCAATGAACCAAAAGATGGAAAAAATGTACAAAAATTAATCAAAATAAAAGCATCCACACAACCTTTGCCTTCCACCGTGCGACCTTTCCAACACTCTACTTTAACAACATAACTATACCGACTGCTGCCGTAGTTAAACACCTAGCCATGTTTCGACAAAAGACTGGCATGGAACCCCAACACTAAACTGAAAAGACAGGAACTTAACAAACGATATAAACTTCTTATAGGCAAACAATCATAACTCACTAACGAACAAACTGTTAATATACAAGACAGTCCTCCGACCCATCTGGACCTACAGAACAGTGGGGCTCAACCAAACGCCCCAGTTCTAAAATAATTCAGTCACAGCAGTCAAAAGTTCTACTCAAAAGTTTTCTCCGTGAAATCACCAATGACCTTATTACGTCTCGAACCTTACCCTATTCACCGACATCCTAATTTCTTTTGTATCTATTCATTTCCAGTTACACAAAATTCCCTAACTCCATAAGTATACACGCTAACCCACTTGTCCAAAAAATATGCTCCCTACAAAATCCTACCTGGTCAACCTGCCGTCTGAATCGACAGTGGACCTACTGAAGAGGTTAGGTCATCATTGGGCGACTTAACTTTTCTAGCCTTCATGCCATTTTATTTTATTTTTTTATATTGTATGTATATGTGTATATGTATATGATTTTTTATTAATGTTAATCAACGTAATATACATCATCTGTATGTTGCATTTCTAGATGCAGGTACAAATTTTGTTTTAAAAAACTGTTTAAACAGTCTATGCCTAACTCCATATCAGGAGGGCAGGTTAAGATTATGATAAATCATTCGCCCACGAAAAAAATCCCCTGGTGACCTTATAATCCAACCACTCCTTAAGAATTTACCGCGAAGAACTTTGGTGCTTCTTGCATCAATCTACAACTCAATGCGAAATCCTTGCTTGAGTTGAGTGACAATGGCCAGTTAGTCACGAGAAAGTTACACTTTGGAGGTTAGAGTTAGCCACTAGTCAGTGTCCTCTGATGAGTGAGAAGTTGGAGAAAGTTAGAAATTTTGACTGAGAAAGCTTTAGGTTGTAAAAATGGAGCGAATGGGCTAGACCATTTGTTTGATTTTTATGGAGAGATTTTGACATGTGAAGACCTGGATTACTTTATTATCACTTTAATGATGGATTCGGAGGATTCTTGACGAATCATAGTCTCTCTCTCTCTCTCTCTCTCTCTCTCTCCCNTCTCTTTCTCTCTCCCCCCTCCCTCCCTCCCTTCCTCTCCGCCGCCTCACATTGTACGACATAAACATAGATAGATAAATATGGCACAAAAGGGAGGTGATTTGAACCCTTGGAGTACCGGTGTTTTTGAAAAAAAAATAACTATCTATAAGTCGGGCCGGGAGATCCGAACCCGGTACCTTTACTTTAAAGTGATGAGCGCCGTGTCAACGCATTCACCGTTGCGGCCTTCGAGAAAGTATAAATTATCACTTTATTCTATAAAAAATATTGTATTCACTGTATTCATATAGGAGTAAATGAAATTTCAATTTTCTTATGTAGAAATGTATGTAGAAAGAGGTGACAAAATTTTTACTAAAAACGGGATTTATTTATAATTCGTTACCCCATCTTTGGTGAATGTCCAAATATGTCTCTTATGCTCCTCCCTTCTGTGCGCAATTGTGAAATGAAGAGTGATAAAATTCGGTTTTAGGTTATTATATGCTATTTACAGTTTATTAAATTATTTTCATGACATTGGTATCATTTTTCTTAGGTTTAAACTACATTGCCAATCAAAAAAACCGATCACTGGGTTTTCGTCTAAAAATAGTCAAATCAATGCATATTTTCTCAGCCTTTTAAGTCACGGACCTGCGTTAGGTCTCATTTTTTAGAAACTTTTATGCTGAACAAGGGGAAATTTTAAATGTTTTCCAAGCTTCAGTCATTCACCAGTAAATTCAAATATTCTGGAACATGACCATTTTTGCACTTTTTACAAAAATTTCAAATTGAGCTGTGGAACTAGGAAATCGTCCTGGAGCAAGCCTTTTAGCAATGGATAAGAAATTTTAATTAGCTTTCAATTGGATATCTTCCACTTTGCCCGATTTACCGACCATTTTCGAATTATTCGCGATTTTTTGGACAAAAAACGTGATTTTTTACGTGCACATGAAAAAAAACCGATCATTCAATCTCTCCCAATTTTACCATAGATAAATGTATTTTCTCTACGTTATTCGAAGCCAAACTGCCTCAACACTTGCGAAATGGGAAGGAAAAGACGAATTTCCTTGATGACGCAAACAACTGTTTATCGACAGCAGAAGCATTCCGCATCCCAAAAGGTCAAAGTCAGAAAAACTGAGAATTGTAGCTTCCCTGGTCACTTTTTTGAAAAAGTCCTCGAAACTAAAGTTGTAGAGGGTAAAATTTGCGAAAACAGGACGTTTCAAAATTTACTCTTGAAAATCGGGAGAGATTGATAGGCTTTTTTCAATTAGCACGTTAAAAACCGCGTTTGTGTCCAAAAATTGCGAATAACTCGAAAACGGGTGAGAAGTGACCAATTGAAAGCTAATTAAAATTTCCTATCAATTGTTAAAGGGCGTCGCTCAAGGACGATTTTCTGGCACCACAGCTCAATTTGATGTTTTCGTAAAAAGTGTAAAAATTTACACGTTCCAGAATTTTTGAATTTAGTGATGAATAACTGAAGCTAGGAAAACAGTTAAAAAATCAACTTGTTCAGCATAAAATTTTGTAAAAAATGAGACATAGTGTAGGTCTGTGACTTAAAAGGCTGAGAAAATATTGATTTCCAAATTTGGCCATTTCTTTGAAGTTTCCGTAAAAAGTGCAAAAATTGACAAGTTCCAGAATTTTGGAATTTACTGATGAATGACTGAAGCTAGGAAAACATTTTAAGAAAGCCATCTTTTTAGCGTAAAATTTTCTAAAAACTGAGACATAGCGCAGTTCTGTGACATAAAAACTGAGAAAATATGGATTTTTAAATTTGACCAATTGTTTGAAGTTTTCAGAAAAAGTGCAAAAATTGTCATATTTCAGAATTTTGAAATTTACTGATGAATGACTAAAGGAAAACATTTTAAAAAAGACATATTATTTACCTTAAAATTTTCTAAAAAATGAGAATTAGTGCAGGTCTGTGACTTAAATGCTGAGAAAATATGCATTCCAAATTTGGCCATTTTTTCGGCAAATACCATGTGGTCGGTTTTTTTGATGGGCAGTGTACTTTCGAGAAAACAGGGAAAGAATGGAAGTTATCGATTTCTTGATGTTAGCAGCATAATTTGCTGATTAATTGGCAAAATATTAATAGTAAATTTCATATAATTTTAATTGTCGATTTTAAAGAAATCATTAGCTCTTGCAAATATCAAAGATTTTTGAGTAATTTTTCCCTTTCTAAATATAACAATAAATCTAATAAAAAGCGATTAATGGCCTAATGTTCTTGCTGTATATGCTTTGCAAAAAAATTGGCTTTGCAATGCAAAAAATCGGACTCAACTATCTGTTTTATTCAAAAAGAAAAGTAATTTTACATGACGTCCCGAACGCAGAAAATGACAAAGATTTTGAGATAATAAAAGTCCAGTAGATTAGATTTGTTAAAACTTAAAATAATTAGAACTATTGTGTAAACAACCGTGCGAGTATTCTACTCGACATCCTGTTTACTAACATTTTATTATAAATAGAATCCGAGTTTTTACTTTTTTTACATAGATATGCTTTGCTGCCGTCGATCTATTAAACTTTAATATTTTCAATGAAAAAAGCTTAATTTAAATATTATGAAGTTTTAAATAGGTAGTGTATCCGCTGAGGTGGTGCTGACCAACTTGAGGTTTTTTTCTATGCCTCTCCTTGACACTCTTTCTAATCGCTGATGCCGTTTCACGATTAAACCTTTTTTAATTAGTCCGGATATTTGATGGAATTTCTGTCAGGAAATGAGGTTTACAGCCAAGGATTCTTCTTTCAGTTCCACCAGGTGAACGCAACGTATAAAGAGCAAAGTCCATTTGAATTTTTACCAGGATTGCAATTTGTGGTAAACAACGTTTTATGTTTTAGTAAATGTTACTTTTCATATTTCTATACATTGAAAAGTAAAGTTGCAACCGAAGCCACTAACTATGTCCAGTGATTATTGGATTATTGTGATTATTACTGTTATCAAAAATTCGCTGTCTTTTTTTATGACCTAATTGGATAGAGATTGATAGAGGGAGAAACAAGAAAGTGATTACTATACCAGGCCGAAAAAGTTGTAAATGCTGTCTTGAGCTAGTGTGCTGAAATTAATTTCAAAATTGCCCATGAAAAATGTCAAACTTTATCTTAAAAGGCACGATCAGAGCGGCCGCTATTATTAATATAAAGGGCAAACCAATCAAGCCGAGCACTAAAGTACTTGGAGGTGGAAATAAGTAAAAAGCTCAGTTCAACAGAGCATCTGGAGTGAGAGAAAAAATAAGATGCACGCCAAACCCACATGTTGTCAAAGTCTACATGGAATTAAGTTCAAAGGCCTCAAGCACCCTTTATAAAAGTGTTTACCGGAAATTGCAACTTATGGTGCAGCAGTATGGGCTCCTAAACTGAGAAGCAAAATAAAAAAACACCTTGTAACAGAACCAAAGTGTCGCATTGCTGAGGACGACGAAACCGTACAGAACGACCTCCCTTAGACATGATTGTGCAGATGAGAAAGCACTGCTATGAGGAAAAAAGAGGGTCGATCTGCGTACAAGGTATGAGTAACCATGAAATGAAATGACAAACCGAACGTTTAACGCGAAAAATCAAACATTTTTTGGTCAAATGAGGAAAGATGGCTAGAAAGATTAAAAATAGCGTTAAAGGCAGGCTAACCTTCCACTACTTCACATCGGTTCTAATCCGAACCCAAGAAAAATGGAGCCTCATGATTACCTAACCAGCCAACCTATGACAGGGCATGGTAAATTTGCAAGCGACCTACATAACTGCGAAGTCCAAGAGGTCGTCGCGTACAAGAAATTCTGCAAGAGGTTTGAGAGAGAGCGGTAGCCGAGTGGTGTCATATTTCCACGCTATAGATCCTGGGTTCGAATCCCGGCACAGCCCATGTCGTTTGAAAATAGTTTGCAAGAAGTATTGTAAAATTATATGACCCCTCGTCGACGACACCACGTTAACCCTCCTGAAGAAGAGGAATTGCATAGGTGAGACCAAATTAAGGCCTTAAGAATTTAAAACCTCTCTAAACTTGTATTTTTACCTGCTAAGTAGCCGTTTTTTCCGATGGGATGAGGTCTCTCAGGCACGGCGGGATGAAGTATGTTGAAGTAAAGTTTAACGGATTTTCCATACTCTCCTTACCACGCAGTTTTGCCTTCGAATCCAGGCATAAGTCTTGTAATTTTATTTGAGAATAATTTGAAAACGACACTTATGTATATTCATTATATTGGTCTGATTGACCAAATTACTTATTTCAATCAATATTCGGCGTATTGAGCCGCAGGTCGAGGGTTCGAATCCCGCTCGTTACTGACTTTTTCATTTCAACCAAGACCTTGCATAAAAACACCAATTAATTGAAAGAAGTAATTTGATCAATCAGACAACTAAATATAATGTGTTTAATAAGTAAAACGAATTATGTCTTCACTAACAGCTCTCCGTGGCCATTTCATATGTCGCCGAGAATCGAATCCTGATTACACGACATTTGGAAAATGGAAAAGGAGGAAAAATAGGAAAGATAGGTTGAGATGGGGAGTTGTGTCCGAGTGGATTGAAGTCAAGATAGCTCAAGTGGTTAGAGCAGCAGTGTTTTCAGCCGAAGTTCGTGGGTTCGAATCTCGCTCGTGACACTGACTTTTTCATTTCGACCAAGACCTTGCATAAAAAGCTCATGTATATTGTTAAATAAGTCTGATGTTAAGCCTCCTGTATCAAAAGAATTATTTTATTTTACTTTTTTGTACGTAATTTGGTTGTCTTCGGCCTTCATTTTGATTATTTTGAACAGATTTTTTCCTTTTGGCAAATTATAACAAGTTTGAACAGTAAAAACACACTTTATTCTCCTTAACCCGCTCCTAAAGTAAGGAATTAGAAAATGATTAATTGAAATAGACTAACATTAGAGCGGAAATTTTTATAATAAAAAAGAAGTCATTATTGATAAGATAATGCGTAAACTAATAGGGTCACACTAATATAGAGTAAAGAAGAAATCAGATTTTTCTTTTCTTCACCCAATAATTTTTTTTTCTTACATATTTACGTGCTACCTAATTCCCAGTTAGGAAATATTGAACAAGTTTTGCACAATAACAGCATAATGAATGTTCCATTCCGGAAAAGTTCACGGATATTTAAATGCTGTTTAATCCAGCCGTAAAATAATGGATATAGTGAGTAGATTTCTCATTCTCACTTCCTCCACAGTGCTTGTCTTATCTGCAACACCATTAGATAAGAAGCGTTTTATTTTTGTAATTAAGATCCGTTTAAATGCATTGTAGTCGTTAAATATTCGGCAACTAGCAACGAGCCAGATCCCCAAAGTAACCTACGGATCGTTAATCTGGTGATTGATCCATATCAAACTGATGATGGTGATCTCAACGAAAAGTAGCTGCCCAATCACAGGGCAGCATACAAAGATTAGCAAACCTGTGTATCAGAGGGGCAATGAGAACAACCAGTACAAATGCACTAGAAACTCTGCTACACCTACCACCACTTTATAACATTTATACAAGGAGAGGCTAGGAAAAGCTCATTTAGGCTCCAAAAACAATCAAACTGAATAGGAACTAAACGATTCGAGCACACAACCATAATTAATAAAATCAGACACTCTGGGTGTCTGATAACCATAACATTGTATCTGATGCTCTCCTGAGTTCTTCCTCTACTTTATGTTGAGAGTTTATACGGATGGCTCCAAAACAAACGACGGAACCGGTGTTCCTTGTACAAGCCCAATATGAGCCAACTCGTTAAGGAAGTACACTTCGGACTTTCAAGGGGAAATACCATGCCATCAACGCTTGTGTCCTAGAAAAGCGTAAAAGAGGTTACACTGGCAAGAAATCATCATAAGATCTGATAGCCAAGCACCTATTAAAGCATAGCATGTAAAAAATCACATTATAATTAGTCAGTGAATGCATCAAAAATTTCCAAAACCTAGGGAAACACAACAACCTGATGCTACCTCCGGTGCTAGGACACAGAGGAATTTTGGGTAACGAAAAAGCAGGCAGACAGGCCAGAGTCTGCAAGACCATACATGGTCCTTGAACCTATACTTGAGATAACAAAAACAAATACAGAATCCTTCATCACAGAATGGATCTAAATAAAACGAAAGGAGAAGTGAATAAACTCAAGGAGCGCTAGAGTCAGTAAAGTTATGCTAAAACCCTCAACAAGGTTGGCAAACTCAATGCTGCAGTGGAGAGAAACTCAGTGATAGGACATTAGCCGGTCACTTGCATTTGAGAAAACATCTACAAAACATGGGTACATGATGATGATCCCATCTGCAGATTAAGCAATGAGGAGGAGGAGGAGGCAGCAGCCACCCATATCATCTTCGAATGCGAAACAACGGCTCTATGGAGATTTAACCTAGCATACAGGAAAAACCTAGGGAATGAAATAGTAGCAATAACAATCAATGACTTAATACTGAGAAAATTCTAGTTGACGTTGATCGACCTACGTAGTTTAAACTGATGTTGTATTGGATCTTCTTGAGGTCATTTTACAGGTGAATAAAGAACATCACTATTGGGTTTCACCGAGCTTTCGGCGAATGTGGTCAGCTTAGTGAAGCCCAATAGCGATGTTCTTTATTCACCTGTAAAATGACCTCAAGAAGATCATGCATCACTGAGAAAATATCTGCACAACATGGGCATATGTAACGATGATCCCATCCAACAGCCGCCCATATCATCTTTGAATGCGAAACTCAATGGAGATTTAACCTAGCATTCAGGCAAAAAACCTAGGCAATGAAATTGAAGCAGTCAATGACCTAACTCTTCTAAGAAGAAGGATTGAGTCGATTTCATTGAACTAGGGAACTCGGAAGGTGCAATAAGCCAGAAAGCTGCAGTGCCTGGAAAACACAAACCCCACTTCCTAGTTTCATCATCATCACGATCCAGATCCTCCGAAGGCTAACTTTAGCAAGTACTGTTGATACGCGAGAGCTCACCGCCTATCCAGCCCACCGACACTGCCAATGTTTTAAAATCGTGTTTTAATGCATTTTTAGCGTCGGAACCTTTATCCCGTACAGTATGAAGACTGATTTATGGTATTGAAAAAGTTCAGGTGGGATTCTTCAAACGAGCTCTAAAATAAGTCAAACATTTCGAACGGATTCGTACGTCTAAAGGCGGGAAAAGTGAAGTTAAGCCACCTAGTGGACCAGGGTGGAAACTGGTTCTAAAGAGCTTAGGAATGAACAATTGCCAGTTGTGCTTGTCCTTGCGTCAGCCCACGAGAAGGAAGACTTGTTACACCTAATTTTTGTATCCCCACCACAAACAAGAAGTCAATATTTTCCGTTATTTAACATTTCTTCTCGTGTTCCGCTGTTCTTGCTAAATAATCAAAACCAATAGTGAGAGTTTGTGCTTTACAACTTTGAAATCTGTGACAAACCAGGGTTTTCTAAAAATATCTGTAGCAAGTCTTTGCAAAGTCTGTAATTAGGTTTAAAAAATTATTGTTTTTAGTATTCCTGCCACAAACATATGTTTATGTTTTTTCATTACAAGTGGCTTTTTTCTTTTTCTCCGCCAAGACGGATAATTAATTTAACTTAATTGTACTCCGAGGTGTTTATAAACACGCGGGAATCGTGTTCCTTCCCCCTCTATCATTATAGTCAGAAAATACCGGTTTAATTTTGCTCATCATTACCGCAAATAGATATCAATTTGCCCTTAAAATAGAAATCGGTCATTAGGCAAATTTCTGAAAATCGTAGAAGTTTTTTATTTATTTCACTACGACGATGTCGAGTGGTTTCTAACACACATGAAGTATATGTAAATGAAAAGTGGTGGCCTTCCTGTTTCAAGGTAAATCAGGGCAATTCGTGGGTAGACCAAAAAATAGAGATGTTTCTATTTGGGCATGCGCCTCCTTAAAGAAGTTCAAAAATGCTGACTTACTTTAATAGTCAGCAGAAGGGAAGAAAATACTAAAAAAAACCTTTACTTCAAGTAATAATATTTGTTAAAATAAGGTTGAACGATGAAATGTTAAATCGTCTTTTATAATATTTAAATAAATAAAAATATTTTCATTTTGCTACAATTTATTACCTACAGAGAAATAAGAAACTAAATGATTGTAAATTATTTTCAAATGAATAAACACAATATATTATGATTTTTTTACTGTACTTAATTAATAATAACAACAGCGATAATGCTTATTACAAAATATGTTTAAAAAATAAAACAAAATATCTCAAAGGAAACATTCTTGGATACTAATCAGCCAGCAGAATTGCAAAACAATTTTTTAAAATAGTAAAACAAAAAAGAAATAAAAGACAGAGGAAAATAAATAAAATCAATTCTAACTAATAATGGCCCGAAGTTTCAGGAAGGGAACATGGATCAAAGAACAGGGAGTAGGTGTAGGGATAAAAGGGCCGAACTATACCCTAGCCCCTTGGACTAACCACAATAATTTTTCAAACTGAAGCCCGTGCAATACCACTCTGTGCGAAGGTGTTCGCAAAGAAAAATATGAAAGGTGCACGGATTTACTCTCAGAGAGCCAGACTATAATGGCACTAAATGCGTAGGCTTTCAACTCCAAACTTGTCTGGGAGTGGCTAAATTCCCCAATGGCTCGAGTAAAACACAGCAAGATTACGTTAAAGTGGGTTCCGGGATGGCGATTTAAAAGGAAATGAACGGGTTGACCAAATAGCTAAAAAAAGGAGCAACCCTCTCAACCACATTATAGAAAAATTATAGTCCTCTATACTGGTCACTACCCTTTTAACTACCATCTAAAGGAGGTTGAGAGAGACAGAAACATGCTATTCTGTTAGAAGGAACCAGAGACGTCGGCACATATCCTCTGTGAATGTGAAGCTAAAGCTTGTTAGGCTAATGCCTGTTTCACTATTTTCAACATTTTCTAAATTTCTTTTAGGTTACAAAGATGGCATCAATTCGGTCTAAAAGGTCCAAAATTTAAGATCAACTATTCACTTATTAGTTTCACTTCAGTAACGATATAGAGTGTAAATAAAATCGGGCTTAAGATTGGGGCACATTCCATGAAAAAAACACATTTCTAGCTTTAATTTCTCCGTTGCGGTATTCTTCTAAACTTATATTAAAAATTAAATTCACTATATTTCCTGGTCCGATTGACCAAATATCTTCGTCAATTAATGTAACAATAAATGTACTTTATGTAAAGTATTGGTTGAAATGAAAAAGTCAGTGTCACGAGCGGGATTCGAACCCACGACCTTCGGCTAAATATGCCGTTGCTCTACCACTTGAGCTATGGTGATTTCGATCCACTCGGACACCAACTTCCCATCTCAACCAACCTTTCGAATTTAACCTCCTTTTTGCCATTTTTCAAATTATATATTATCGTGTATTCTATTCGATTCTCGGGGACAAATGATCGATTTATTAGAATGAATGCAATATATTAGCGAGAATGGAAGGAGATCGCTTAGCCCCCCCCCCAGAGAAATATCGAGTATTAGGGGGGAGTGGAATGATGGAGTGAGTTGGGTGTTCAATACTTTTAAAAAGATATTTTTCTACTCACAGTAAGTTGTTTTCAATTATCCCAATTTCGAGCTTACAGCTCATCATCAGGTTAGGGGGGAGTATGTGACGTCTGTAGAGTAAAAGTAAGTTACTAGCGAGAATGGAGTGGGTTTAACACTGCTACCGAGAAATGTCGAGTCTGGGGGAGTGAATGTGATCAGACTTCCCACGCCCTGAAGATGATCTCAATAAAGATCGAAACGTTGGCACGATACATTTCTAAGCCTACGCCACACCAGACCGCATCTCACGGTCTCCAAATAATCAATAAGTGATATGCTGGCTTGATAGAGGAGGTCTCTTAACCCATCCCCGAGGAATATCGAGTATTGCGCGTTGAGTGTGTTACGTCTTTAGAGTTAAAGTAATTTATTAGCGAGAATGTAGCGTGTTCAACACCATCCTTCTATATTTGTGTCTAGTGATTATGTATACACACGTATTGTACATTTTATGCCGCAGTTCAAAATCTGAGGTACAAATAAGAGACTTATAAAACCAGAGGCAGTAATAGATCGAGACACTCAACCACAAAAACACGCAGAGAACCGGCGATGCCTCACCTGTTTGTCGGCCACTAAACTTCCCATATTATTATTATTTCAAACTATATGTATTTTTATCGTTTTATTAATTACAACATTAATGTAAACCAAATTAAACGAGATTATATATGAGTTTAATAAAAATTATTTATGATGGTTTGAAATAAAATTCAACAAAACACGGGAAAATCATTTTGTGATTGATTAAAATTTACAAATTTTGTTAAAATTCATGCATTTCTGATCCAGTTTAATTTAGTTTACGTTAAAATAAACATTTGTAATTTGAAATTGTTTAATAATACTATTTCTGGCACGAATGGCTCCATTATTTCACTTTGATTACCTTCGTGTAAGAAATGTAGGGATTGTTTTCTATGAATAGTCTTGAATCAAAACAGAAATATTTTTCAATTTTTTTTTTGCAGGTTGTATGTATTTTTCCGCTGTTTAATCGTCTTATATCATCCTGGCCTTCGTACCCTCGTCGGTCAGACGCGTTTCGTCATTTCTCAATCTTAAGCGGTTGCTGGCCAATGATCAACAAGCAACCTGCGAACCGGACAAGATTGTTCTTTTCTTTAACTGAAAATAAAACACTATTGCAGATTTTGCTTTTAGATATTTTTATATTTTGCAGAAATTCT
This sequence comes from Cimex lectularius, assembly GCF_000648675.2. NCBI lineage: Eukaryota > Metazoa > Arthropoda > Insecta > Hemiptera > Cimicidae > Cimex > Cimex lectularius. Next base: position 541,213 of record NW_019394221.1, on the reverse strand, counting down.
TCTGAAGCTGAATTGGTCCTGAAGTCTTTGATGTTGGAAGAACCGAATGGAATTAGGATTTTCACAGTTTACAAGTTGCAGGTATCGTTTTTCTTTCTTGAATGTGGAAGTTCGTAAAGGCATAAAATGCCGACCTTGTATTATTTCACGGTTTTATTTTCTATAGTTGACCTTTAGCCAATAATGGATTGAACAAACAAAACAGGTTGTTCTTTAGACGTATATCAGAGTTGAAGTTATTAATGTTAAATGTCAGAAACCGCTTTTCTGTGAGAGAACATCAGTCTTGGAAGGTCGCCCATCATATGTACATTATGCTCACTACATGCCGAATTTATTAATTTAAAGGTTAACTTTGATCAAACGGTTTTTAACAGATTTGAGTATGTCAAAGTGTACTTCTGCTTCGGAAATTTTCCGCGACAAGTAACGCTCGGTCAGCGGCATATTAAAAAGATATTTTAATTCTACTTTTTGCCCATGAAGGAGTCAAACCAGTAATCCTGACCATTACACCCACCGAGGAACAGGTCTGCGTTTTGACCTTTATAATCTTTTAATAGTAGAGCCTTGAAAAAATGAGCGGAATCACTAGGGTTACCCCACACCATGGTATTTCCGCCATTGAAAAACTTTTAAAATATTGAATTATCTGTTGGTATTTTTCCACCCGAGACAAAAAACAACAATAACCGAATAATCCGGATGACGCAGGTTGTTCGGTAAGCAAGTGTAAGAACAGTTTAATAGGTCTTAATTACAAAAAACACCAGGGCTACAATCTACAATCAAACAACCATGCAAATTACAGGGCACTGACTGTTATCTACTGCGAAATGGAATGTTGCTATAGTCATAACAATAACGATTCAATTTTACAATGGACTACAACATGATTTTATACAACTTGATAAAAGTATTGAATCATTGTCAGTACAATATTATACTTTAATAACTAATTGATTCTAGTTTTCATTGTTTTGTAAAGATGTTGAGTTATTTTTCCTAATTTTATATTCAATGTACCTCTAAAATCAGACGTCAAAACAGTCGTTTCAACACGACTCACAAGAATGACACATCTACACGGAAAACAAACACTTTGAGGCCTGAAGATGATCTCAATAAAGATCGAAACGTTGGCTCGGTAAAGAAAATGTTTTTCTAAAACCTAATTCACACCAGACCGCATCTCACGATCTCCGAATAATCATTGACTAACGGTCACTAAACACCACACACGTAATAATTAACTCTTTCAATTAATTTTTTCTGAAGAAAATCTTGATTGATAGAATAATGTTCAACATGAATTCAAAAGATTTACTTAGCCACAAGCACTATGGGTTCAGGCCTCAAAAGACAATTGATGCGATTATGGCAGATAAAGATTATAAGCTTCTTCGATTCTGGAGAAATGATTTTGCTCATATCACTGGACGTGGAAGGGGCCTTCAATGCTGCATGGTGGCCAGCTATAATGTGGCAACTGAAGCAATATAATTGTCCAAAAAGTCTGGTCAAATTGTCATAAAGCTATTTTCATACCGAAGTGCATCTATGGTGAGAAATAACGAGAAAAGTATTATTAATGTCACAAAGGGTTGCCCACAAGGATCAGCATGTGGACCTGGTTTTTGGATTGTGCTCTACAACTCATTATTAAAGGAAGAGTTGCCTGATAACTGTGACGCGGTTGCATTTGCAGACGATTATTTATTGATGGTGCATGCGAGAGTTCCTTGTGATATTCAAACAAGGCATTGACTAGGATAAACTTATGGGATAAATCAAAGAAAATAAAGTGTAATGAGTCCAAATCACAAGCTCTCCTAATAACTAAAAAAAGAAGGCCAGGTAATATTAATATTTATTTATATAGTAAGAAACTTGAGATAGTTACACAGCTTAAATATTTAGGAGTTATTTTTAATAGTAAATTAACTTGGGATTCTTATATACAAGAGAAAACTGACGATACTATTAAGTTAGTCAATGCTCTTTCAAAATCAGCAAAAGTAAGTTGGGGACTAAACTCCGAGGGCCTTAGATTGATGTATGATGGTGCAGTGGTTCCGAGAATTGCCTATGCTTCTCCTGGGTGGGCTGATTCAGTTACAAATAATAAGAAAATAATGGCAAAACTGCAGTGAGTGCAAAGAATCATGGCAATAAGGATGATTAAGGGTATCATACCATTTCATATAAAGCGGCTTGCATTGTTGCGAATATAATGCCTATACGAATAGGAATAGAGGAAGATAGCTCAACTTAAAATATTACACGAAATAGTGAATTACCCCACTTTATGAGTTGAGATGGGGAGTTGATGTCCGAGTGGATCGAGGTCACGATAGCTCAGGTGGTAGAGCAGCGGCGTATCTAGCCGAAGGTCAATCCCTCTCGTGCCATTAACTTTTTTCATCTCAACTAAAAACCTTAATTAATTGTCTTGTATTAATTGGTTAAGCGGACCACGAAAATAATGAAATAGTGAATAATGGTAATGTTGAGCTTCAAGGCACAACATATGATAGACCATTGCAATATAAAGANTACATTTTATATATTTTATATTTATGGTTATTGCATTATATGTAATATTTTGTATGAAGCATATAGAATAAATATAAAAAAATAAAAATAAAAAAAAGAGTCTCTACAAGGAAGTGGGGACGTTGGTCGCCTTGGAGCCAGTAAAGCTTCTTTGGACCCTGGTCAAAGTGAGCGAGTAAGGTAGTAGTAGTAAGGTAGGTAGTGTTTTTTATAGTAGTAAGGTAGGTAGTTTTTTAATATTTTTTGTATGTCTCTTAAAATTCAGGCCTTTTTTCCTACCACCCCCAAATCAAACCAAACAGGCTGTAATTCCAGTAAAAGGTCAAGATCGTCAGGACAGGAATCTCCGATTGTTAAGACAGCGCCCTCGCTTCCTGATAAAGGTAAAATAGAAATGTCCGAACCAGAACTTGAATCAATTGCTCATTTAAATCCGATCTTACGGGGTCGTCAAAATTGTTTGAAAATAAATTGCTCTGAGATGCTTCAAAAGATCACATGAGAGAAGACAATACTTTTTAAAAGGATAGTTCCTACTCACAGTAAGTTGTTTTGCAACGATCCGGATTTCGAGCCTTTTAGCTCATCATCAGGTTGAAGGACTTCTACAACCACGTCTCTCGACATGAATTGCCAAAGTGAAACCGCTGATACCTCCGCCAACGCGACGTATAAATTACTATAAAAATAATAACAATTAAAATAATTAGTTTAATTATTTGGATGTTTGATATTATTTATGTACATAAAAAATGTAAAATTGAACATACTGATAAATGCATTAATAATATAACAGATTTTGATCTACCTCCCATTTTAAATATGTACATAAATAATATCAAACATCCAAATAATTAAACTAATTATTTTAATTGTTATTATTTTTATAGTAATTTATAGTAATATTAAGTATTTATTATTCTAATATTTATTTGTGCTATAATTTCCGCGTTTCGCACGTTCAAATTGAGCGTCATTAAAAAAATTCAGCTGATAATTGGAACGTCGCGTTGGCGGAGGTATCAGCGGTTTCACTTTGGCAATTCATGTCGAGAGACGTGGTTGTAGAAGTCCTTCAACCTGATGATGAGCTAAAAGGCTCGAAATCCGGATCGTTGCAAAACAACTTACTGTGAGTAGGAACTATCTTTTTAAAAAGTATTGAACACCACACTCACTCCATCATTTACCATTTCTATGAGAGAAGACAGTCCTTCGGGAAGAAAATCTCAATTGGGAGAGGATATAAAGGCTTTAGGGCTCATCACTGTGAAACTGCAGGATATGATCGAACTTGACGTCAAGACTCGTCGTTTTAACTTAATTTTTAAATTCTTGGTTGAGATAAAAAAGTCACTGCCACGAGCGGGATTCGAACCCTCGACCTTCGGCTAAATACGGCGCTGACTAACGTGACTTCGATCCTCTCGGACACCAACTCTCCATCTCGACCTACAACCGTTCGAATTTTCCCTCTTTTTGCCATTTTCAAATGTCGTGTAATCAGTATTGGATTCAGCGACTTGTCTCAACCAAGGCCTTACATAAAAATTATAATTAATTGAAAGAAGTAACTTGGTCAATTGACCACAAAAACATAAATGGGTTAATATTTAATAAGTAAAAGAAGTATCACTTCACTAACATCTCCCCGTGGCCACTTCATAAGTCGCTGAGAATCCAATCCTGATTACACGACATTTGAAAAATGGCAAAAAAGTAACTTGACAATCAATTGACCACACAAACATAAATGGATTAATTTTTAATGCCATTCCTTACACTGAGGGTGGTGAATTATTCTTATACTTGGTGAATATGATTTGTAATTTCAATCAGGAAGTTTTGGCTGACCAGGATGGAAGGAACATCTCTGTATCAACCTTGGGGAAAAATAACAGACCTCGTCCAAAACTCTGCTAGTCTCATTTGCATTCACGCAGAAAAGGTGGAGATCCTCAAAGAGTGATTCAAATTGAAAGGTTCCAGCGTTTTAATTCAACAGGACCTCCTTGTGAGCATGTGACAGAGATCCTTTGGCTACCTAGCTCGAAAGTTGATGTCTTGGCTGATGTCCTTATGTTTGAGGGACTCTCTTTTTAAACTCCCCTGCCATTAATAATAAAAATTGTATTGTGTGATGCTTAGTGACCGTTAGTTAATGATTATTTGGACATCGTGAGATGCGGTCTGGTGATCTCACGAGCTCCAAATAATCATTAACTAACGGTACTAAACATCAAAAATTTCGACATGAGAAGAACGGGGCACTCTCAAGACGACAGACAAGAATGACACGGAAAACAAACACTTTGAGCCCTGAAGATGATCTCAATAAAGATCGAAACGTTGACACGGTAAAGAAAATGTTTTTTCTAAAACCTACATCACACCAGATCTGATCTCACGATCTCCAAATCATCAAATTGTAAAATTTTCAGAGAACCGGTTCTGGAATTTTTGCCTTTATAGTGTACACCCATACGTACATTTATATGTACACAGTTTTCATTGATCTTGCTTCGGCAAAAACGGAATCAGATGGCAGACAAGATAACAAAATAAACTGCTTCAACTTTCACACTAATAGCTACTTATCATGAAGAACAAAAAATAAACTAAGTGCTTCTAAAGGAATGAGAAAATATACTGCAGGAAATAAAACACGGAACTTGCAAGTTCCTTAATCATGAAATTCCTTAATTTACTTTTAAGAAAAAAATTCGTGCACTCCTGGAATTTCCGAGCTTTATTTATATTAATCATAGGAATGAACACGGATTTACTTGATTAGTGTACATTCCGTGAAAATATGGATATGATTGATTGGACAAGACGTAATAACTTTTAAGGTGTATAAAAATAATTTAATTGGCGTCTCTAACTCGGTTTAGACTTCCAAGTCTTACATAACCTTCAATTATAACGCCTTAATCCGGTTTGTATTGGTTTCACCCTTTCATGTCACTTTGGAATTTATTAAATGTGATCTATATTCGAGCTGCTAAAAAAAATCCTCTGGATTGTTTTCAATCGTTCGATCATTTTATTAACCATATTTATTCAACGTCTGACTACAATATTGAACAATCTCAAGGATCATATCGATAGGTGACTCTCCGAGGGCCTGATATGTAGAAGAGACATCCTCGTCCGATTAAGAATAGGCCGTGCGGCACTTACTTTCGGGCCAAAGTAGGTAGTATGTCCGGCATATAGAGAATGGCTGCTCGATTTGTCACACCTAAGGATTGCTCATATGAAAATCTTGCTTCGGCAATCAGCGATTATTTGGGTTCTCCTGTTCCGATTTTTGGAGGAAACGGGACAGTTTTACAGCTCACAGTATATTACTTAGAAGCTATATTGTGTTCTTTCCGTGTATTGCGAGTGAATGTATTTATTGGTGTGAATGGATTTAGGAAGTTAGCTGTTGTTAGCCCCTCGGTGCCTAGACGGATTAAACCGAGTTCTGACCCTGAACAGCCAACTGTGTTGGGTGATTTTCGAGGCCTGCCTGCAATTTATTGTGATGCATTATTATACTGCAAGAAATGATAGGCTCAATTCTGTACATGTGCAGATTTGAACTTATAATCCAAATCCAAAACTAAATCCATTGAACGATAATTTTATAAGCAGTCAGATTGATTTACTATATGTATATAAACATAAATATTATATCCATTATATTTAGTGGTCTGATTGATCAAATTACTTCTTTCAATTAATTAATCTATTTATGTAAGGTTTTGATTGAAATGAAAAGGTTTGTGCCACGAGCGGGGTTCGAACCCACGACATTCTGCTCAGTACGCCCCTGCTCTTCCCACTTGAGCTATCGTGACTTCGATCCACTCGGACACCAACTCCCCATCTCAATTTACCTTTCGAATTTTACCTCCTTTTTACCATTTTTCAAATGTCGTTTAATCTGGGAATTCGATTCTCGGCGACAAATAACATGGCCACGGAGAGCTTTAATGAACATATACTTCGTTTTACTTAAAAATGGAAAAAATTTAAAAATTTAAAAAATGAATACCTTCAAAATCGGCCAATTTTTAAGAAGGGGTAAGAAGTAAATTTCAAGTTCTACTTATAAACTTCTTTACGCCAACAGAAACGATTCAACTTTATAAAAAATGGTTTTGATAATTTAAAATTTTTTGAAGAGTTTAGAGAGTTCCCACCCCATTTTTATTTATAAACTACGAGGAAATCTACCAGTGATAGTTAAACTTTTCTCCTTTTTTTAAAATTCTTTCTGCTTTGATCATTACTGTCAAATCTATTATTATCTACATGACAAGTTTAATTAATATTTTGAAAAAGTAAATTAATATGAAAAGTAATGAGCAGAACCACTTTTTCAAATTGTATTCAAGTTGTAAATGACAGTAAAAGAAGGTAAATAAATAAATTTTAACGAATACAGAAATATTTGTTTCCCTTGGCATTACTGATTAATTTTCCTTCGGAATGATTTCATTTATAATTAAAACGAATCATTTCCGAGCTGTAAAGTTTTAACTATCGTTTAATAACAAGTACGAAATCGTCCTTGACCATGAACGGCTTAGGGGCAAAATAGAAAATATACATATAAAGTGGCCACGTGGAGCTGTTTGTGAAGTTATACTTCGTTTTGCTTATTAAATATATATATCTCTTGGCAAAAAGGAGGGAAAAATCGAAAGGTTGTCCACTCGGACACCATCTCCCCATCTCAACTGACAACCTTTCGAATTTTCCCTCCTTTTTCCCATGAGTGGTTCGAAGTCACGACAGTTCAAGTAGATAGAGCAGGGGCGTATTGAGCCGATGGTCGTGGGGTCGAATCCCGTTCGCGACAGTAACTTTTTCATTTCAACCAAAACCTTACATAAACAAATAAATTAATAAATATTAAATATTTGCGTTCGTTGTGACTTTTGAAATTGATGCTCAGTTCCGCTAGTTCTATGGTTATACAGGGTGAATTGCTACTCGTGCTACAAACTTCACCAGTAGATTCTTGACCCTAAAATGAACAAAAAAGTTCATATTGACCATGGTCCGATTCTCAACCATTTCAGAGTAATTTCGCTTTTTATCGATTTTGAAAGNCTCTCTCTCTCTCTCTCTCTCTCTCTCTCTCTCTCTCTCTCTCTCTCTCTCTCTCTCTCTCTCCCTCCCCTCACACCAACCCATCTTTTTCAAATTTTTTATATGATTCATTGTTAACACTAAAAATCAGTAACTTCACTTTTTACAATTATTATGTATACGAGTAACGTTTCCACGTTGAACAGAACCGTCTGAAATCAATGGTTATAATTAATTGCCCACTTGTTCTAATGGCCCTTATTGGTGAAACTAGTTTACGTTAATTTTGTTTTCATAATTCTCCATCACGACGACCATAAACCGGTTCGATATACTTGTTTAACCCTGAATGTGATTTGTTTTCTACATTGAACCAACAAAACAAAAATCGAAAAAAGTGATACAATGTTTGGTTTATTTGATTAGCATAATGACGAATTCCTAAAGTTATACAGTATACGTTTATTCAAAACAACAAAAATGTAAAATGGTGTTACTTTTCGGTTAAATACATTTAATAATACGGCAAAGTTATTATCTCAAAAAATCAATTATGCTGTTGTAAAGCTAACTATAGGAAATTGATTGATTTATACTAGCTCAACACCAGAAAAACACACAAACATATGTACAAAATTGAGCTTATGGCTTGCCGCTAGAGTCACCTACTTTGAGTTTTGGCAGTCTGGGGTCAGATCTCGCTCTTATCCATACCATAAATTAGCTTACATAACAATTAGATTATTTCTGCCGCAATGCATGTCATTTTTAAACCTAGGTAACCCACACTCTCATTAATTCTTAAATAGATTCTTTCCTATTCACATACCATTCTCTCAAGTAGGGCGGTGAACGTATGAATGTCCCTCCATCACCATTCACACATATTATATTAATAATAATAAATCTTTATTTGCAAGAATGTACATTACATTTAACTTTACAACAAAAAATTATATTTTTTTGCAGCAGTTGCAAGTTGTAGCAAAGCTTGTACTAGCAGAAAGAGTTGTTTTGTAGATTCTCAGAGAAAGAAACAAAATATATATTTACAAAAGGATAATGAAAAAGAAAAAAAAACAGAATAAAAGTGCAGTATGACAAAAACATCAACCAAATCAAATTTTGGCTGTAAAATATCTTAACTACAATGAGAGTATTTGAAGATCGTGAGATGCGGTCTGGTGTGACGTAGGTTTTAGAAAAACATTTTCTTTATCGTGCTAACGTTTCGAGCTTTATTGACATCATCTTCAGGGCCTGGGATTTATAAGCATTTTTTAAATTATACAAATACATGTAGGATGTGAAAAAATGAATTTATTCAATGATAGAAATTTTAGTCTCATTCAAAGTATTTGTACTCACTCAAATAGTTTGTTCTCTGTGTAGAAGGGTCATTATTGGGAGTCGTCTTGACATCATCACATCACACAAAACTATAAAATAATCTCATTAATTAACGGTCACTAAACACCACACTTATCTACAATTTAAAATTTTTTGCCTTCTTTGTAGTTTTTGAAATTTTGAATATGATCCTCCCTTTATAAAAAACGAAGTGGCATATTTAATGAATATTTATATTATTGCGTAGTCTTTACATTGTAAAAATGTGATTTAGCCAATAAATTGTATCTTGTTTTATATTTACTGAAATTGTTTTTGCTTTTTTAAACTGCATGTACAGACATGAACATTTAACTAAGTTTTGGAGTTGATTCGGAGTTGAATTGATAAAATCGGTGCATAATTTTTTTCGTATTATAACTAAATGGCTTACGTAAAATAAAAGAGAGTTTATAGTTACATCCAAAGTCTTAGTGTACCGTGTGTTTATTAGTACCGTCCCCCAGGAAACAATACCATAATCTATTATGGTTTGTGTAAGAGAAAAATATGTTGTCCTTAAGTGTTCAGTTTTCATAAAATTACGTAAAAAATTCTAAATTTATAAAAGAGCTTTCTCAGATTGGAGACTAAAGAATCAATATGTAAATTTAATCTCAAATTTGAGACCAATGTTCACCAAGATCAAGATATGGAACAATATAACCAAAAGAGATAGGGCAAGCTAGAACACTGATCATTATCATCACAAGTATGAAAAGCAAATTTTAATTTATTAGTATTTATTAACTCTTTTAATGAAAAGTGCAATACATTACATTTTTTGAGTTTAAAAGTACAAAGCTTGAGCTTAGCCAAAAATTAATAATTTTCACATCATTATTTATAATGTTAATTAAATTATCACCTGAGAAAATGATACAAGTATCATCTGCAGGACTAAGTATTTTTCCAGAGAATTTGATTTTCAAAAAATCATTAACATATATAAAAGAAACAAAATTGGGCATAAATTCCAAAACACTTACGTCTTTTTGGGCGTCATCTTATGGTCAACAGAGTCGAAAGTCTTTTTGACGTCCAGAAACAATCCAATAACTCAATTACCTTTATTAATTTCTTGTGAAATCAAATTAGTAACATCAAGCAAAGCCTGCTCAGTGGATCTGCCCGCAGGAAAACCATACTATTTTCGAGAAATTATTCTATTTTCAATCAAGAAGTCCAATAATCTAATCAAATATTTTTATAATTTGTTGAAGTCGTGAGGATCGGTCAAGAATGATGTAGTTTAAACAAACACCTTTTTGATTTTGTTGCCGACGTTTCGACCTTTATTCGGGTCATCTTCAGGGCATCAAGTGTCCTGCTATCTTGCGGTGTCGTATTGGTTTGGTATGAAAGTGTTATGGGTGTCTTGACCGATCCTCAAGATTTCAACAAATTATGAAACAACAGGTCACTAAGAAACACACAAATCTATTTTTAATTGTTTTTTTTCTTGAATTTTGGATAATGTTAAAGTTAATGAGATAGGCCTATGGTTAATAACCTTTTGAACCAGATTTAAATGAAGGTATTAATAAGGTTTTTAAAAACAGATGAAAGTGACCAAGTGAATAAGTTAATAAATATTCTAATTGCTATGGTTAAATCATCTAGAATTTGCCGACGATATAGTGCTAATTAAAAAAAGTAACCAGGAGCTGAAACAAATGGCCGAAAACCTGATCAAAAAAGCGCTTTGGCAGGACTCGTTATGAACCCCACAAAGTGCCAGGTTATGTCAACAAACTGTCAGCCGGAACATCTGAGCCTAAAGGGTGTTACCATTGCACAAGTTGAGGAACAAATCATGCTCGGGCATAACATATCTTTGGCCAGTATAGTGAAATAATCCGAAGGTGGACTTTAGGGTGGAAAAAATGCTAAACAACATAAACTTCGAGATCCCAACTATGAACTATGGGACAGAATGGTTCTTCCTCTACTGATCTTTGGCTGCGAGACTTGGATGATAGCAGAACAATCCAAACAAGAGAACTAGGATCAAAAACGTGGAAAGGAATCAAATTTTGGGAATATCGACGAGAAACTGCAAGAGGAACACATGGGTAAGAAATCAAACCGGCTTTATAGATATAGTTAAACGAATAATTAAAATAAACCGGATAATCATATAATAAGAGGTGATGAAGGATGGAATAAAGGGATAATCCAACGGACAACAAAGTGTATTATTACAAAACAGTAGTAGAAGACGGCCGAAGTATAATTGGAATGAGGAAATGAAGAAATTATGCTGAGGAGCGACTTGGCCTAGAGTTGTCAGGGAAAGGAAAGAATGTAAGCGAATGCCAATTGTTTTACGCGAAGTGAGGTGTTTATTTATTTCTATTATTATTATAATCTAATTTAGAATCGATGTGGTTCTCAAATCTTCATCATCGTCACTCTCACACTACACACTCAATAAATACATTCCATCTCAGAACACAATATATCAAGTACTATGTACAATAAAGCAGACCTGTTTCGTCTAAAAATCGTAACAGAGGGCTTAAATACACGCTGCCGTTATCACGCACAATTCTAATATCGGATTGCGTTCCTACACGCTCCCTAAGTTGAGCTAAATTATGTGAAACATCGACTTTCTCTACATGCCGAGACATACGCGACTTTGGCACAAAATTAAGTGCAAGTGTGTTGACAACGCATTTTTTGTCGGGTTAGGATGATTATCTTCTGCAGTTGGGACACTCTGGATGCCACTGGACGCTGCCCTTTCACTTTCCAAATTTCTTTATTGAACCTAAGGCTTTGAACAAAAAAAACCTGGCGTGGCCGATTCTTAGTGAAGTATGATCCCTCTTGGCAAATTCTTACTGGTACACTGACGGCTCCAAAAATGACGAGGGCACGGGAGCTGGAGTCTTTGGGAAGGACCCAAAGACCGAAATGACGATAAACCTATGTAAATATGGTACAGTTTTCCATTCTGAAATCGATTGAATACTGCGCCAGGGAAATAAAATCGCTAGGAATACATTCCTCGAAGATAGCCATCTTCTCTGGCAGTCAGGCAGCACTAAAGGGCCTAGCCTCGAGCGAGGTGAAAGCGAATAGTGTTTGGAACTGCATGAAGGCCCTGACCAAAGTCAGTGACACTAATGACCGAACCTTGGCATGTGTCCCTTGGTACTCGGGGCATAGAGGCTAAAAGTTTGAATGTCGGCCAAAGACGGGGCGAACATGGACTCTCTGGGTCCTGAACCCTACTGTGGCTTAGCATCCTGCCACCAAAGAGGATACATCTTAAAATGGATCCTTAATGAGTCCAAAACCTGGTAGAACAATACGGGAAGAGATTCATAGAAGGGCCATCCGCCAAACTTACAAAGGAATTAGTGGATGGCATCCTCACCCGAGCCTGGATTCTGGTTGAACTCCTGACAGGACATTGCCACTAAAGAAAGCACATTCACTGGATACGAGTACAGACAGAAGAATCACTGTTTAAATACTGTAAGGAAAAGAAGAAGACCGCAGAACACATTTTATGTTTCTGTGAAGGTCTATGTAGGTGCAGGTTCTTGCAACTAGGCCAAGAAAAACCACAAGCAAGATCCTTCACTAAAGAGCCGCTGGCAAAGCTATGGAGGCTCATGAACATTCTGAAGCTGGCCAGTGAGTTATAAAAAACAGGGGAGTATAGTAGATTCAGGTTGAGGTGCAGAAGGCCTTGTGGCCGCCTGTTTTATCCCTATCCCCTATCCCTATGATCCCTCTTCTTCGATTTTGGTCTTCGAAGGCCACCACCTATCGACCGAGCTCTTGATGCGTGGGAATTTGATCGGCAGAGTAACCGGCTCACTGACGCTTCCATTTAGTTTTAATCGTGTTGCGACATGCTTTTTATCCTCAGAGGGTCCCGACCTTAGCCTCCTCGTTCGTTTGTTCCTTACTCTCCAGAATTTAACGTGGGCTTCACACAACTGTTTTTCCGAGTCGTTTCATTTCCGAGTATCTTTCCAACAAATACAAGAGAGAGTGCAGATAAGGTAGACAGCAACGTATCGAATCACCCCCAAACGCCTACTAAATAGCATACCGTTTCAACGTGTAAATTCTCCAGTGTACATGAAAATGCGCAACCTTGCATTTCACGGCGCACGCCACACCTGTTTTAAATATTTTAAGAGAGTTTAATTACTGTCAGGATTAATTATTACGTTAATCAATTCTCTTAATTAAAGCAAAATTGAATGTCGAAACTGAAAGGAATCTCATAACGATATTTGTGACCCTTTGCGATTTTTCTCTTTATGACGTCCATAATTGTTCTATAGGGTACATGTCAGGAGAACCTGTTGACCACTATATCCTCCATGTAATGGGTGACAACTCGATCGAGCATTATCATGCATTAACCCGAAGTTACCCCAATAAATGGAGCGAATGGGCCCTCAGCTTTCAGAAGAATTTCCTCAAATGTACTTTAGTGCGGTCAAAGATCCATTGTGCATGATAATCGATTTGGTATATGTTGATTACACCACATACCATAACTGACCTTCTTTGAAAAGACTGTGACACAGGCATGACATATGAAGCAAAGCATTCTTTATTTCTTCTCGGCACACGGTCCCAGTAATCTATTGCCACAAACCAAACCGTTGCTTCCAGCCCATACCGTAACTGATTGACGCATGACACATGTTCTCCATCATCAAATGATCATTTGTTTGCCACAAACGAAACCGACAATCATTTGTGAAGATCCTGTTCAAGTGTCCAAGATGCTAATTTACGAATAGCCGCCCTTCTACTCGATGCCTCTCCGGTAGTGGAAAACCTGATGTGGGACGTCTAGAGAGTAGACTATCACGAATCCTTTTTATGTTTATGTTTTAAAGCTCATCCTTACTTCAGCTGACTACAAGCAAAACTCTTCTGCACCAGATCTTCTGAATCAGTTTACCACAAACCACACCGTCACTTATCTGTGAAGAGAACAGCCCCCCCCATTGTTCAAGTGACCAAATTTGATGTTATTTTGTGAGTAGTCGCCTGATGTGGGACGTCTAGAGAATAGACTATTCTCACGAATCCTTCTTATGTTTAGGTTTTAAAGCTCAACCTTGACTTGACTACCTATCAACAAAGCTTAAAAGTCTGTTCCGTAGTGAGGTAAGAGCAATAAAAGGACCGTCTCTAGGAGTCGTACAATCGCGTTCGATCACTACTTTAGACCGAGACTTCCGGTGGTTCTGAACCGCTGAAGACCATCGTGGATGGTAGAACGCGACACACCCAGGACTTGGGCTATTTGAGAAACGCTGCGTCCGTCGTTAGCCAAAGCATATGTCCAATGTTCAAGTGTCCAAGCGAGATAGATTTGCGAATAGTCGCCTCTCGATGCCTCTCCAGTAGGAGAGAACCTGGATTGGGACGTCTAGAGACTAGGCTATTCTCACGAAACTATCTGATTACTCTTAGAAACTCAGCGTTACATTTGAACCGTTTGGAGTTGACTACCTATCATCGAAGCCGTTAACTGTCGGTTCAGAGTGCGGTACACCGCAGTCGACCACTACCTTCTCTTCGAACGAGACTTCCGGTGGCCCTAAACCGCTGTACACCATCATGGATGGTAGAACGTGGCACCCTCAAGATTTAAGCTAATTAACGGGATGATAGCTACTAAATCCGTCGTTGGCCAAAGCATCTGCCCGGGCGAGATCTTCTCGACTTAAAATGTGATCAAATTTGATTGTCTTTATTTTTAATCTTATCTTTATGCATAAGTATTACGGAAAATAAACAAATAAATGCAAGTGCCCAGTTTTTTTTTTTGTCTTTGAGGGTATTAAATTATAAATGTTGGTACAAAACTCGTTCAATTATTTATTTTACAGCAATTTTGCAGTACCATTTAATTGAGTTCTATTCCCAGTCTACATTCTAAGGTAATGCTAATTAGAGGTGTCATTATTTGTAAATAATTTTGCAATTTTCGTTCCACATATAGGAAACAAACGGACCCAACGAAGTTTAACTTCAAAGTTTCAGGCACGATTTTAGACAAAACACGCGATTAACTATGTAGTAAATGTTTGTTTTTTTCAACTTAAAGATGAAAATGGACAGTTAAACAGTTTATCTCTGGTCTTATTATTTATAAGAACCTCTATATCGACGAGGGCTGAGAATCTGGGTCAGTGCGATAACGTTCGATCATATTTTGCCAGCCGAGGGAAAATGTAGGTCGTGGATCTGTCGGTTCCTCAGAAGTTTCAATAATAACGCCTTGGATAATAACAGATAATGTGAACCGTATTTTTCACTTATTTAAAAAAAAAATCAATCCCCTATCAAAATCTCAATTAAATATTAACAAAAATTTCTACATACTTTGATGCTAAATTATTTTATCCAGTTCTCTTAGGAAAATATAGGATTGATATATTATATAACCTATAACGGAATGTTGATCATACTGAAACTGATATTTTTTACATTCATTTAGTTGTATAGAAAATATATTACTTTTTGATTGATCCTTTAAATTTAGTAGTTTTAATTGGAACAATTATCCTATACATAAGTATTATCATTTATTGCAATATTCAATTAAATAAGGTCTTGCTTCAAAAGCTACAAAAAAGGGGGCGAGGAAAACATGCGGATATGATGTGAAGATGGCGAAATGTCGAAATTAGCGACGCAAAACTGAGAACGTGCGAGCAAAACCTATTAAACTAATATATTACTTTCATCATTTTTGGTCATTTTAGTTTTCCTACAGACTCCATTTTGGTTTGTACAACAATACCAGAAAATTGGAGGTAACCAGAAAGGTTCGGAGGGTTTAAAAATTGTCACAATTAAAATTAGTTTAGAAATATTTTATTCGATGAAGTAGTATCTATTGGCAAGTAAGTTTAGTTACTAGCCTAGTTATGCCCTTCTTATACATGTTTGAGACCTGGTAATTAAAAAAATAAATAAACTCATCTCATTTTCCAGGTGTTGGCGATCATTGAATCCCGATTGCGCTTTGATACTTCATTGCTAAGAAAAGGTGATATTCAGATGGGGCCAGGTCCGGAGAGTACTACGGTTACGGAGAGATGTGGTAGACCTTCCCAACTAACAACTTGTAAGTTTCATTATCATCTCCTTTGTCTGATTGTATGAGGTCTTTCGTTTCCTAGTGAAAAAGTACATTTTTTCTGTTCATGAGACAAGGTTGTTTCTGGTTAGGACAAGAGATACTCCTTGCGGCTTGGTTGAGTAGATTAATGCGGTCCGGTTATTTGGCAGGAGTTCGTAGTGCACAATGCCTGCCGTACTTCATCGAGCACAAAGCATCATCTTTTGATGGTAAACATTCGGTTCAATGGGGCAGGGTTATTGAAATAAATGTTGAATGTTTAGATTATGAAGCTTGTTACCGTCGGTCAATTTATGAGAAGCTCATTTTCTAGATGTAAATTAGAGCGAATGGTTTCATCGCTTACGTTGAACACTCTGGGCAGGTACTGACATGTTTGACTCAAATCATGTACGATGGCTTCTCTCAATTCGTCGTCAAAGTAAACGATGCCCAGATGTTTAGTCATTTTTGTCTTAGCTGGGTTGGACTGTCATCTTCATTGCTTCTGTGCCAGTTTGTCGAAAGGCCGAAACGCGCCTGAAAACAGGCATGCAGACCAACATGGTTGTTAACGACCAAAGTTCAGGTTCATTATTCCGGAGTCAACATGGAGAATCTCACGATATCCAGATGGTTTGTTTTCTTAATTGCAAACGATTTCGCACCAATTGGATTGCAATGTTGCCCGACTTTTACAGTCTATTTATTCTTCAGGATAAAAACATATGATATCCTTGAAAAGAATATACACCACATTTAGTTAAAAAACAAAATCCCATGTTTCACCCTTTTTTCCAGGGATAACTTCATTTTATTACCAATGGAAATTCACCATATTGAATATTTCAATTCAAGAACAAAGAAAGCCAGTTGCGTAAATTAGACCTTCCTACTGTTCATAAATTAAATTTTTTATAGGTGAAAACTCATACAAAATTAAACATCGGGGAAAATTCCCAGTTTGTAACTTTCATCTATTGTGTTCGATCTATTCTAATGGGTTTCCTGGGAGATTTTTTTTTTTTGGCTTTAACGAAGTGCAATTTTCTCAAGAGTATATATCTGGGTCTATATTAGATAGAAATACCTTTCCAAGGTATTACAGGGCTGTTGCATTAGTCTACATTGGTCACCTGTTGATAGTTCAATTTTTTAGTTAGTGTTTTTATTCCAGGATTTCTTCTTTCTCCCATTGGGTTGTTTTTGAGAGCAATCTTTTATGCTGCCTCATGCCTAGCCTCCTAGTAATTTTTATGTTCTTAAGCCCAATATTGCAGTGCTTGTTTTAATGCTGTTATAGTATATACCATAAAATGGATTTGGGACTCTAAAAATACCTTTCCTAGGTATTGCCCGGCATTTGCATATTTATGACAGATGCATTGGTCATCTGTTGATAATCCCATTGTTTTAGATAGTGTTTTTATTTCCAGGATTTTTTCTTTTCCCATTGGGTGGTTTTTGAGAGCAGTCTTTTTTGGTTGTTTCATGCCTAGCGTCCCAGTAAGTTAAGGTAAGTTCTAAAGCCCAATATTCCAGTGCTCGTTTTAATGCTGTTATAGTATATACTATAAAATGGATTAGACTCCAGAAATACCTTTCCTAGGTATTGCCCGGCATTGGCATATTTATGATCCGTTGTCTCAGTCCCTTCTGGACATAGTCTATATTGGTCATCTTTTGATAATTCCATTTTTTTAGATAGTATTTATTTCCAGGATTTCTTCTTCTCCCATTGGGTTGTTTTTGAGAGCAGTCTTTTTTGGTTGTTTCATGCCTAGCATCCCAGTAAGTTAAGGTAAGTTCTAAAGCCCAATATTCCAGTGCTACTTTTAATGCTGTGATAGTTCATACAATAAAATGCATTGGGTCTCTTGTTTATTTCCAAGCTACATTTTTAGCTTGTGTGTCGGCACCCTAGTTACCTGTAATTCTCTCATGTCCTTTTTTTATGGTATTTAGGAAGTGTTAGTTGATCTCGTAAGCTTGGAGAGCCTTTAGTGCTTCCCTATCTAATAGCATTTATTAATGTCTATTATTGTCCTTCATATTTTTTTGGTATTTTTGTTATATGTGCTCATGATTAGAAAAGTCCCCTTTCTGCCTAAACCGTTCGTTCCATTTCCCATTTTTTTAGCCGCCTGTGCCATAAGAAGAGCTGTTGGTTTTTCTTATTGTTTTCTATCTTTCCATTTTTTTCATAGTTTCAAAGTTCTAGTATTTTCTCTGATAAGAGTTTGTTTTAGCCGTGTCAGTTATTTTAAGTTTATCAAAAATTGTGATCAGATCAGCATTTGTTTGATGATTTCTTTCCTCTGCCCGATGAATTCTCAATTCTTCTGATAAGATTCTTTTACCTTTTTCTATTTCATATTTATCAACAATGTTTCCTTTTTATAATCAATTTTCGTATTTCCTGTTTGAGTTCTGTTGTTTTTATAATTGTGATTCTCTCAAATTTTACGTGTTGTTTTGCCCTGGCTTTTGCTCCATTTAATCTTCGTTTATAATTAATTTTAAATTATTATTGTTTTAGGTGCCTTCTCATTATGCGCAATTTCTAACGAGCCCTTTTATCGATGTTTATTTTCTATTTAGGACTTTTTGAAGTGTTCGTAATTGTCGACCGATAAACTCAACGAACCGTGTATTTCTTTTCTGTTTCAAGTAGAAGCAAAATGGGTTAAACTCGAGATTAAACTTTTAAAAATAAGGATGAAAATGACTACAGTTTTTGAACCTACGACTTAAAACATCAGCGGACTCAGCTTTTTGTTTTAAAAAAGGTAGTAAGTAGTATAAGTAAAAACTTAAAAATATAGTAATCTCGACATATTTAAACTCGTAAATGTTTCGAATGGAATAATGCGGAGTGGAACTGGTTTTCTATTTTGCCCCTGCCGTTCGTCCTACCTAAAGAGCGAGTCATGGTCAAGAACGATTTCTTACTTGTTATTAGAAGATAGTTAAAACTTTACAGCTCGGAAATGATTCGTTTTAATTATAATTGAAATCATTCCAAAGCGAAGGAAAATTAATCAGTAATGCCAAGGGAAACAAATCTTTCTTTATGCGTTAAAATTGATTTATTTACCTTCTTTTACTGTCATTTACAACTAGAATACAATTTGAAAAGTTGGTTCATTATTTTTCATATTAATTTACTTTTTCAAAAGATTAATTAAACTTGTCATGTAGATAATAATCGATTTCACAGTAATGATCAAAGCAGAAAGAATTTAAAAAAGGGGGAAAAGTTTAACTATCACTGGTAGATTTCCTCGTAATTTATAAATAAAAATGGGGTGGGAACTCTCTAAACTCTTCACAAAATTTTAAATTATCAAAACAATTTTTTATAAAGTTGAATCGTTTCTGTTGGCGTAAAGAAGTTTATAAGTAGAACTTGAAATTTACTTTCAACCCCTTCTTAAAGATTGGTCGATTTTGAAGGTATTCATTTTTTAAATTTTTAGATTTTTTCCATTTTTAAGTAAAACGAAGTATATCTTCATTAAAGCTCTCCGTGGCCATGTTATTTGTCGCCGAGAACCGAATTCCCAGATTAAACTACATTTGAAAAATGGCAAAAAGGAGGGAAAATTCGAAAGGTAAATTGAGATGGGGAGTTGGTGTCCGAGTGGATGGAAGTCACGATAGCTCAAGTGGTTAGAGTAGCGGCGTATTGAGCGAAGATCGTGGGTTCGAATCCCACTTGTGACAGTGACTTTTTCATTTCAACCAATACCTTACATAAAGATTAATTTGGTTAGGGATGGCTGATGACTTTTCGGGGGCGTCCGTGGCCGCAACGGTAGGCGTTTACACGGCGCTCATAACTGTAAAGGTAAAGGTCCCGGGTTCGAATCCAGCGGCCCTGCATTCGAACCCTACATACTTACAAATGGGCTTTTTTTTCAAAGGACCGGCACCCCGAGCGTTGATATAACCTCTACTGTTGCGAACCCTCGTAAAAAAAATTAATTAATTGAAAGAAGGCATTCATTTTGTTCACGATAACTTTCAGGCTTTATTTAAATGTAAAAGCAACATTTAAGTAAATTTCGTTTAAATTTTTGTTTTAAATACTACAATAAATAACATTTGAATGTAATTGTTTTATTCCAATCATAAACTTCAAGGATATGAAACCAACTGAAAAATGTTCTCATTTCCTGTAAATATTTTTTTTTTGCATGGAAAGTGTTTAATTGTCTTAGGCAGGGTCGTTAGAGCTCGGTGGATTTATGGCTCCGCTGGTAAAACTTTCTGGCTGTTGTAAATCTCGCGGGCGACGACAGTTTAACAAGGAAAATTTGAACTTCTTTCCGTCTGATTTCATACATCAGGACGTATTCTGGCATTGCTGAGGTACTAGATTCAAGTTGAATCTTCTTGAAACTGTGGTCTGCCGGGTTGATAAACCTATTGTTTTGATGGTTATCTATCGTCTTGGTCCGCCTATCCTCGCTGATATTTGTTGGTTCAGAGCGTTTCGGCATTTCGCCATCTTCAGTGTTTGAAGTTTTAGTTTTGAGGTGTGGGGCTGTGTAGGTATATGACAGAACTGTTTGCCGGTGTATTAGATGAATCAAGTCGTGTTTTTCGTATTGTTCTAGTCGCTATTTTTGATCTTCAGTCTTTTCTTTTTTTATGTGTCTAATGTTTGAGATGATGTAAATTTTGTTTGTTATTATTAATTTATGTTATGAGTTCCTTTTAGTGTGGAATGTGTTATGTTTATTTCTAAGTTTTCTAGTATGTTTATTTTTCTTCCTTTATGTATGTTATGTATTAGTTTCATGCTTGTTTGTACTGTCGAGGGTTCATGGCTGTTTTTTAATAGGTGGGTAATCATAATTCGATCTTCGGTCGTCAGCCCATAATGATTTGATGTGTTCTTCGCATCTGTCTTTTTTTTCATCAGGTCTGTCCGATGTATTTGTCTCCGTATAAGCTATGTGTAAATTCAGTTTATGTTCTAGTTGGTCCGTCTCGTCATTGTTTTTGCTTAGCAATTTTTCCATATGTGGTTATCAGTGCTGTTTTTATGCTTATTTGTTGCATAATTTAAGTTAGTTTGAATGTTTCTTTCCCAATGTATCTTAATGTCAATTTAGTGTATGTTTTTGTGGTGTTGTTTTGTTTTTGGGTGCGTATTTTGTTTATTACTTTGTGTATTTTTGTGGGGACCGGTTATTTAATAATTTATTATATTCGTGAAGTCAAGAATGAGGTAGTTAAAAAAACACCTTTTTGATTTTTTTCCCGACGTTTCGACCTTTATGCCCAGAAAATAACCCAGCAAAGGTCGAAATATCGGCAAAAAAATAAAAAAGGTTAGTTTCCAAACTACCTCATTCTTGACCGCTCCTCACGAATCCAACAAATTGTTTATTAGTTTGTTGATTGTGTTTGTGTTATAGCTGATACCGGGGTGATTATGCTTTGTATTAATTTTTTGTTTAATCTTTAATTAATAATAATAATAACACATTATTGATAGAATCGATCAAGAGTTGCTGATATCACTGATACTGATGACCTGATGTAATGATCGAGGTTATTGTCAGGGTTGGGGGGGTTTTTTAATAAAGGACTCCAAGCTTTCAACTTTATTTGAAGCCATCATCATGGACTTTTTGAACAACATTGAACAACAATACGAACCTGAAAAAGCCCTCAGGATAAATGACTTCAATTAAATGTGTGGCGATTAGTGACCGTTAATCGATATTTATCTAGAAATCGTGAGATGCGGTCTGGTGTGATGTAGGTTTCAGAAAAACATTTTCTTTATCGTGCCAACGTTTCGATCTTTATTGAGATCATCTTCAGGGCCTGGGATTTATAAACATTGTTTACATAATTAAACAATTACATTTTGGATGTGAAAAAGTGAATTTATACAATGCAAAATATATTTTTTATATATTCAATCAAAGTATTTCTACTCACTCAAAGTGTTTGTCTTCTGTGTAAAGTGTTCTTACACAGAAGACAAAAACTTTGAGTGAGTAGAAATACTTTGATTGAATATATAAAAAATATATTTTGCATTGTATAAATTCACTTTTCCACATCTAAAATGTAGTCGAATAGTCAAGTCACACAACACAAGTCGAAAGCTTGGCAGAACTGACTTTGGTTTATGAAACAGTCCCAAACCTCACCACAAACTCAATAACTTCATTTGTTAATTAATTGTAATTACAACCTTTGATCAATTCTATTAATAAATTATAACTCAACTGAGCAACATATTCATCATGACCTTTTTGGACAACTATACGAACCTGAAAAAGCCCTTAGGATGTCTTCAAATCAAGCCGAAAGCTTAGCAGAACTGACTTTGGTTTAAGAAACACCCCAACACTGACCAAAACCTCGATCAGTACATTTGTGTTATTACAACCTTTGGTCAATTCTAGCAATAAATTATAACTCAACTGAGAAATACTAATCATGGCCTTTTTGAACAACTTTGAACAACAACACGAAACTGAAAAAGCCCGGAGGATGACTTCAAATAAAGTTGAAAGCTTGGCAGAATTGATTTTGGTTTAAGAAATGTCTCAACACTGTCCAAAACTTCAATCACTACATTTGTGTAATTACAACCTTTGATCAATTCTATCAATAAATTATAACTCAACTGAACAATATTCATCATGACCTTTTTGAACAACATTGGACAACAATACGAACCTGAAAAAGTCCTGCGGATAAATGACTTCAAATAACGTCGAAAGCTTGGCAGAATTGACATTGGTTTAAGAAACACTGACCAAAACCTCGATCACTACATTTGTGTAATTACACCTTTGATCAATTCTATCAATAAATTATAACTCAACTGAGGAACATAGTTATCATGGCCTTTCTGAACAACATTGGACAACAATACGAACCTGAAAAAGCCCTGAGGATGACTTCAAATAAAGTCGAAAGCTTGGCAGAATTGACTTTGGTTTAAAAAACACCCCCTAACCCTCACCACAAACTCAATAACTACATTTGTGTAATTACAACTGTTGGTCAATGTTTTCAATAAATTATAACTCAACTGAGGAACATATTCATCATGATCTTTTTGAACAACATTGAACAACAATACGAACCTGAAAAAGCCCTGAGGATGACTTCAAATAAAGTCGAGAGCTTGGCAGAACTGACTTTGGTTTAAGAAACACGATCGCCACATTAGTCTAAAAATAATAATTTTTAATATTAGTTGTGTAATTTAATATTTCAAGTCTTAATGTTTCTTTATATAAATTAATGTTTTATAAAAATAAGTCGTAATTTTGTATTCAAAGTTCTGTCTCGGATCTTTTGACAGACTTTCCTTTTATTTATTTATTTACCCTCGCTCCCTTCAAAGCTTCAAGGGAGAAAAGCCAGCCTAAATATGTCCTCAAAGGAGCAATTACCCATCGATCGCGTTCCCTGCAAGGCATAGACACAAGATGTAGTTTTTAAAAGTAAAAAAAAAAAAAAAATTCAAGCCGGTACGCTGTTTAATAACATCCGTATACGTATAAATCCGTCTGAGGCAAATATCGTAATGATAAAGAATCATATAGTTGCAAATCTGCTTTAACCCAATTCGTCCCAATTCAAATAGTTCATGGTTCAGGCGGAATCGTCATTGCATTATGATACATGTATCTAAATAGGAAGTAGGGCGACAACCTCGACCCAGGAACGTGATTTGATAAAACCACGAAACCCCTTATCAATAGCATATTATTTTCTTATCGACAAACTATATACAATATATTGTCAAACATTACGATCTTACGCTAACACCCTTCAGATTTATCAAATTAAAAATCCGTAAAAACGAGATTTTCTTTATAAAAAAAAATATATATTGTCCAGAGAAGAATTATTTAATATTTATTTTTAAATTGTACAATCAGCACAAATACTACATAATACCGATTTATTATCCAAATGTAAAGTTTACATCTGAATTCACTCACCTCATCTTATCACGAATTACCATTGGATAAAAGAGTAATTAGAAAAACATAACCAGGGTGGCGTAAAATTATTCAATGGTAACGAAAAGAGATATTTAATTAATTAATATCAAGATAGTCAGGTCAACATCCTTTTTAATCGCCTAGATAGGAGATAAAAACGATCTGGACTATTTATTGTACCAGGTGACCAGAAAAGTTCGTGCTGTTTTTCCATTTTTTGAACGTTTTAATACCGTTATTCAACATAACTACTTTCAATTAGTTATTCTGTTTATCTAAGCCTTGTTCGAGATGAAAACGTTAGTGTCACGAGCGGGATTCGAACCCACGACCTTCGTATTCGAATCCCACTCGTGATACTTTTTCATCTCGACAAGACCTTAGACAAACAGAATAATGAATTGAAATAATTAATATGGTCTATTATGTCTGCTAAACATATTTGGATTACTACTTACATTGGAAGATTAGGTGTTTACATCATGCAATATCCAGAAGATAATGCGACTTTTCATAATGAAAAAGGTGTCTTGAACAGTTCACTGTAAATTATAAAATAGTTTCTTTCTTATGACTTCAAAACCCATATGAATTTTAGACCGAGGCAGCTTGTAAAATTACACTCCGTTTGGTAAAGAACTAATAAGTGAACGCACTGTCCAAAAGTGGTTCAAAATGTTCCCAGGAATGAGTGGATTGATGATGAACTAAGTTTCTGGTAGACCTGTCTTGAATTGCAATGGAGGAAAGCTATCGAACTTGATTCGAGTCAAACTCTTTAAAAACCGCTCGTGGAAGCAGATCAAATCATAAAATGACCGATGATCAAGCTTCACCGTGTCAATATTTGCTTTTTATTGCTTACGCTGCACAAAGTACATTTTTTGACCGGGTTGTCACATTCCACAAAAAATTGATCCTGTATATCACATTATTTTATCCTGAAGAACAAATAGACTATCAAAGTAGGGAAACATTGCAACCCAATTGTTTGCAATTGAGAAAGTAACCTCTGGATATCGTGAGATTCTCCATGCGGAGTAATGATCCTGAACTTTGGTCCTTACCGACCATGTTTTCAGACGGGTTTCTGCCTTTCGACAAAATGGCACACTGAAGAAGGCCGAAACGCATGTGACAGACCAACCCAGCTTAGACAGACAAAAGTGACCAGCAACGACCAATTGTGGTACAACATATAACAACATTAAAACAATCACTGGAATATTGGGCTTAAGAACATAAAAATTTCTGGGAATACCGATCATCCTGGTCTGCCTATCTGTTGTCAGACGCGTTTCTGCCTTTCGACAAACTGGCACACTGAAGATGGCCGAAACGAATGTGAGAGACCAACCCAGCTTAGACAGTCAAAAGTGACCGGCAACGACCAAACATCTGGACATCGTTTACTTTGACGACGAATTGAGGGATGCCTTCGTACTTGATTCCAGTCAAACATACAGGACCTTGCCAGAGTGTTCAACGTAAGCGATGAAACCATTCACTCTAATTTCCATCGAGTTGAGAAACAAAGAACACATCTTCATTGTCTAAACATTTACCATTTATTGCTTTTCTGGCACAAAGATTTATTGACCGGATTGTCACATGCGACGAAAAATGGATCCTGTATAGTAAAACCAGGTACCATTGGTTTTCACCAAATGGTCTTGTCTCAATGAATATTTATCAACAAAAGGTTTAGTGAAATAGAACGGTAATTTAGTGAAACGGAACAGGCATTCTGCACTATGAACACCTGCCACGTGGCTAGACCTACCTCAGAAATCTATAGCCAACTGGCGAACAAAAAGTCACCAGTTTTTCAAACGAAAGATTTCTAACAAGAACGACAAAGGAAGAGATAACGTAGCGTCGTTGGGAAGGCCTAACACACCTTCGGTACTCTCCAGACCTGGCCCCATCTGACTTTCACCTTGACTTCGCATAAAACATATGCGCAATCGGTAGTTCGATAATCACCAACCACAAGAAAATAATCTGAGTTTACTTTTTAAGTCCCGGGACTCAGAAATTTATAAGAAAGGCATAACTAGCCAGTAACTCTAGTAACTCGTAGGGAGATGTTTGCCAATGGAGTCTATTTCCTAAAATAAAAATATATCTAAATTAATTTTAATTGTGTCACTTAAACTCTTTAAACCCCGAACTTTTCTGGTATTATTTTACAAACGAAAATAGAACCTATAGAAACAAATGCTTTCTAAACAGTCAGAGAAACGTCAAAGTCACCAGGAGGTCATACCATCGTCTGTAACCGAATGATTCAGTCCATTGACTCGAATATCAAATATTCTCCAACAAAAGATATACTTTTTAAATTCAAATCGTTCCTCAATTCGTTGTCATTCAAGGCGGAAGACCTACCGTGGTTCATCTTCAATCCCCTCACTCCCAGAAGCAAACTTTTTGCGCTCATTTGCCCTCATTAGCTAAAATTCCTACAATCAGCGCGCAATTATGGTTTTAAAAGTCAAGGGAAAGAAAATATTTCATAATTTACAGTGAACCGTTCATTACATTTTTTCTTTATGAATTGACGCATTATCCTCCCCGTATTTCGTGATATAAGCTATATATAATTCTCCTTTGTAAATAGAAATGTTGATCAACAGTATTAAAACAATAACAAATAGTAACAATAGATTAATATTTACGACAAAACGTTACAAGGTTTGAAAACAAACGTCATCTTTTGTAATTTTTTCGACTGCTTGACAGCTAAATATTTGTTCAAACACCATTACTACTAACATTTTTCTTTCTTTTTTCATTATCTGTTACAGTGTAAAATACTGGAATAAAGAAATTATGAAGAGAGCAAAATTTTAAGCGCGGTCGAACGGAAGATCGATAATACCAACTGAAATTACCCAAAGGACAAGGGTATAAGTTGGCAGATGCTGTACCATCATGAGATTATTACATACAGACCGCAAACTCTAATGGATTTTTCACACAGAGCAATCAAACCGACGCATAATAAACGTTTATTTTCGTTCCACTTATTTCCTTTCTGTTGACGCAAGTAGTATCAAGGTTTTTCGTAGCCAATTTACATCGAACTGACATTTTTTTGTGTTATTATTTGTAAAAACGCGCAGTTTTGTTTAATAATGTTTAGTTTAATTGGCGATATTTAGATTTCTTTTTCGATAATGTACAAAAATTCAAAAACTTTCACTGGAAAATCAATAACGCGAACAAAATAAAATTGGCCTACAATCCTTCAAGAAGAATTGGGGTTGATAGGTTCATCGATTTTTTTGAATTTTATTTGTGAAATAACATATCAAACCTTCATTATTTTAACATATCAACTTTTTTTATTCTTATTGCAGACTCACTCAGTTAATTTTTCCGAATCGGTATCTTCGTTGAACATTAGTCAGCAATTTTACCGGCCTTGATGAATCTGGTCCACCTTTTCTCGCTGTTTGATTGATTAGACGCGCCATTTTCAACAGATCCCTATCATTCGAGATTTCAGTCAATTCTGGCATATGTCTTAGACGTGTAGAAGGGGAACTAATGCTCTTATTTAGATTTATACTGGCAGTAATCCTGAAACAACACAGCTATGTAATTGTGAATTGTAATTAAAATCGTCCGACTCTGAACTGTTCTAATTTGTACATCCTGTGTTTTAGAGTTGTTTTGAGTTTGTGCGAGATACTTTGCGATTGTACTTAACTTCAGCCAATTAGTAAAGTCGAGATTATCCTCCGTTTTAACCATTGCCACGCAGGATCGTCGTACTTGCTGATGTTTGCTATTTTCTTGAAGAATACTTTACCTTGTTTATCGTGTTTGTTGAATTGGAATAAAATAGCACAGCTGGATGTTTAACAAACAAGAAAACACGTCCTAGCCACACGATTCCTTTATGAAATTCACGTACTCATAAATTATTTTTACATTGTATGCCAAATGTATCACTTTCATCAGTGCGTTTTGAAACAATTGGTCTTTGGAATACTGCACAATTTATTCTAAATGTACAATCCAATAACCAAGGTTTTTTTAAATCAAATCTAATAAAGATAAGCTTGCAATCCTACAGGGAACATCACTTTCCACTTAGATTCTAGTATTATCTGGAGTCCCCCAAGGAAGTATCGTTGGCCTGATCCTTTTTAAAATTTACCATGCAGTCATTCCTACTGCCCCAAACAGAGTAAGTCATGGCCACGTTTATCAACGACAAAGCAAATCTCTCTTATTCCAACCATCGCGTTTTAAGCTCTTTTCTGCAAAGTTCACCCGCAAATGAATAATCAAAGTGAACGAAAGCAAATGTGTTCAAGCCACTGTCGCACAAAAAAAGTCAATGGCCCCATGGGATTGACTAAAGTAGGTATGTATCATGAGCCGGTTATGGTTTTACTACAAATACCAGGAGATGTAAAATGAGCCAATGAAAGAAGAAGTTGGAGTCATAAAGACATAACGTAGGTGTAATACCATCAAAAGCACATCCATTAATTAAAAAAATTATTATGTAAGTGAAATGTCGTCAAAAACGTATCAGTCAATTTTAAACAAATAAATTAGTTATTAAGGGTGAAGTTTACTGTACATTGCGCTGAGCCTGTCAACGAATGCTGCTGATTTCGTGATTCTCGTATACTGACTGATGACCTGATTAAAGCTTGTTTTGTGAATGCTTGTGAACGTCTATTTCAAATATAAATTTCTTAACTACATTATAACTCTACCCAATTTGATCTCTCCTGATTCCATTGTGTACTGCTTGCGATTTTTGAAGTTATTTATAAGTTGCAAACACCCACGTTGCCCTATGGCCACATTCAATTCAATGTTTTCTTCGTGTGCTCCCGACATAATTGAATTGGTCATTTTGAAAAGGGGCTATCTCCAATTTTTCAAATTTTACAGATCAAACAAAAATGTGTGGTGTTTAGTGACCGTCAACCAATGATTATTTCCAGATCGTGAGATGCGGTCTAGAGTGACGTAGGTTTTAGAAAAAATTTTCTTTATCGTGCCAACATGTGAGACATCACAGAGAGTGAAAAAAATGCATTTGTAAATTTAAACAATGTTTATAAATTCCAGGCTCTGAAGATGATCTCAATAAAGATCGAAACGTTGGCACGATAAAGAAAATGTTTTAAAACCTACGTCGCACCAGACCGCATCTCACGTTCTCCAATTAATTATTTATTATAAATTTTAAAGTTTCCATAAAGTTTAAATTATCAAATTCCATAAAGTTTAAATTTTGAGGAATTGTTATCAATCTTTTTTCTCTATTATTATCCAAGGATCTTGTGGGATATAACACGTTTTTTTGTACTTTAACCTATTTTCAAAATAAACTTGGGTTTTCAAAATCAACGCAATCTTTTTTTAAGTGTATTTGCATTCTTTTAAAATCCACAAATATATATTTCGCACTCACACACCTATTATTTTTTCATGTAAATAAAAGTATTACGTTGCTTTAATAATAAATATATAAAAATTAAAACATCTAACATCATAATGGTTTGATGTTGTTGCCCCATCCGACTCAGTGGGTTTATTTACCCTCCGGCTCTAATTTACATGACCATGGCTTCTTTCAGACCGGCTTTTTTTACATAAGGAATTAAGGTTGGCGGGCATTCCCACCTCAGGTAGCGGTGAGATCGGCTCAATTTGCCATCGCCCGCCCTCCATTACGACTCAGTACTGATACCGACTGCTGACATAATACCTGGTACTGTAGATTGATAAAAGTGTGACGTGAAATCCATTCACTAGCCCGAAACGACAATGAACCCCTGTTGCAAAGTCTTGCAGTGATTACTCTACCAATCATCCCACCTAAACATTAACAACAAACCCTTTACCAAACACTCATTCTGCCGATATGAAGCTTCGGAGTGGAAGTTCGACGCTCAACCTCAACCAAACGTTCCAACATTCACCTCCTATCCAGCCTCTTCAATCCAAAATCCTAAGAAAAATCTTTATTGCTCATTTCTACCTCCATACATTCGTTCAAGACCTTGTAAGAACACATTATCAAAAATTCCACAATACCCTTTGTGTCAACAAAAAACACTCGTTCAACAACTTTCCTCACTAACCCTACTGGAACTCAACCCTCTTAAAAGGCATTGTATAATTTTCGGCACCTAGTTTTTCCAGTTACTCGTCGCTTTCAGGCCTGAATGTGGTGCCGGCACAGGAAGCAAGCTCTTTGCAATAAAAAAATGGGAATCCTATTCTAGACCTTACCGAAAAGAAGAAACCCTTCTAGCCCGGCTTCGAACGGCCAAGTCCGGCTCCTTCAAAGCACCCCTAAGCCTATTTCCAATTTGTATATCCCACATCATAATTGATTCCCTTTTATAAATTTCTGCCAGAACTTTCACCAAACCTCCAAAGACCTCCAATCCGTACTAATCAATATTTCAGCATCAATAACCAATTTTATTTTGGTTGTGGCGACCCCGAAAGACCTAGGATGCTGGGCGGTCCTGGGTCGTATTGAGAGGTGCCTCCCCGGATTCTGAGATCGAGGAAGCTCCAGTAAGCAGGAGAAGGTGTCGATGGTGGCTGGTAAGTTTAAAACTATTTGTTGGATAGATCCGGTCCTTTCCTGCTTGCATTTGCCGTAGTTTAAAGGAAACTCGCTCTGATGGAGCCGGGCTGTATCGCTGACTTGTACAAACTTAAGATTTCAGAAAAATAAAGTCTAACATGAAATGAACCTTATTTTCTAATTTCCTAACCTTATTTCTAACGTTCATATCAATAAATTAGGATTATTTGCATATTGAAACTTGCAAAAAAGTCCTATTGGTTAAAAATTTAAACGGTAGGTTATGTATTTAATTCTGAATAATTTACTAGTTTTCGTGGTCCGCTTGACCAATTAATGTCTTTCAATTAATTAAGGTTTTTAGTTGACATAAAAAAAGTCAGTGTCACGAGCGGGATTCGAACCCACGCCTTTCGGCTTGATACGCCGCTGCTCTACCACTTGAGCTATCGCTACTTCGATTCACTCGGAAAAAATGGCAAAAAAGAGGGAAAATTCAAAAGGTGGAGTTGAAGTGGGAAGTTAGTGTCCGAGAGTATCGAAGGGCTTGGGTTCGAATCCTGCTCGTGACACTGACTTTTTTATCTCAACTTACCTTAATTAATATTCTATATAATCTTGAAAATTGTGCCCCACGCCCCTAAAAGAACCCTAGCAGATATGTTATTAGCATGCTCATCCTTTGCTTCTTTCAGAATAAAATATATTGAAAATTGCATTCCCCAAATTAATAATAACAATAAGGATAAATTTTTAAATCTATGTATTCCCATTGGTATTGGGGTTTCATACAACATTGCAAGCACCTCCCTAGTTGATATCAGCAACTTTTCCATAGAAATAGACTTGTATCGCATTCTGGCCCTTTACCATCCTCAACCAATCATCATAAACTTGTTCATGTTGACAAATCTTTGTGCAAATATTCCGTATTCATTTACAATAAATCATATGAAGTCCTAGTCATCATCGATTAGAGAAAACACGAGCCTGATCTTTCCAAAACTTTGTTTTTAAACCTGCTTTCTTCCGTACTCTTTCTAAAGCCCATGTCCATACCTAATTGATATATTTTTAATAACACAGTTTCAAGTTCCCATCAGAGCGAGGCAAACCCCGGCGCAGTGGCAGCCCCAGACTTGGAAAGAACGGAACCCCACGGATCTCTCGCAACTGATGCTTTTAATCTTAAGATTGTGCGCAGTGCTTTATCGAGGAGGTGTCGATGTCTAGTCACCATCGACACCTTCTCCAAGCTAGCTGAAGATTTCTTGATCTCAGAGTCCGGGGAGGCACCCCTCAATCCAGCCCAAGACCGACCAGCACCCAAGGCCCAGAAGTCAGCCGCGCCACACCGCCAACACGGGGAACCAGCAAAGGAAACAAGAGTTGAGGGGATGGGATATTAAATTTTATCTATTAGTTGGATGTCTGTTAAGAAATTAAAAATTTTGTTTATTGATGTTGAGTTGTTGCTTAGTTTGGATTGGAGGTCTTTGGGGATTTGGTGGAGGGTTCTTGTAGAGGTGTATAAAGGACAATCTATTGTGATAGTAGTTTTACAAAGTGGACATATAAGTTTAGGGGTTCTTTCAAGGAGGAAACTATGGGTGAGTCGGGAGTGGCATGCAAAATCATCTTATTTGGTATGAAGTGGAGTATTAAAAAGCCTATACCGTATCATTGAATCCCAAGAAACTATTCCGAGTCAACTGTTTGGATTTAGGTCCCTACACTCTAAAATCCATCAATAACATCGCGATGTTGTCATTTCGCCTTTGTGGATTAGAGTTGATGGGTTTTGGTTTGCGAGTCGGAGAACTCCTGTTGAACCGGCACAGGGTCACTTACTGGGGGTCTGTCCGCACTCATGGTTTATCATCTTGGTGGATTGTAGTTTATTCGGCGTGTCAACAGTCATGGGAAGAATTATTCTGTTCTTTTATTTATTTATTTTCATCATCGTAAATCAGCTAATTTGTTTAATTAACCTTTACTCACAATTTTAAAAATATCACATTCTGGGTTTTTCTTGTGTTACGACTTCACGGATGCGACAAACATCGAGTCCTTCTAATTTGTTATGCTCTTTTTCTGTCATCGTTTTTTTTTTTTTTTTTTTTTATTTGGGCGAAAAACCGGTCGCGCCGACGTGTTCTGTGGTCGCACACCTTTCTTTTCCCCGGATTTATTTATGGGTCGGGTATTGTTCCTGACCCCTGCGTGCTGAAGTGATATATAACTGAGAAAAATAATCCTTCCCTGTGTTTTCAGGCGATCTTTGATCTTTTTTTACCTTGTTAAGCAACACATCTAGCTCACGTATATTATAATTTTAAGGTTTTCTCCTTGTTCTTGTTCAAAATGGGTTTCGGTTGTGAAGAAAAATTACAAAATCAATTAACAGCGAGCGGTTGTAAACACACGTCTTTGACATGTGTAACTTGAAGTTTTAATGGTAGCATTTGCTGGTTCTTACGTAAGCGCCTTAAGATCAGCCTTCCGATGACTGATGGCATATCTTTGCGAAGACGTGCCCCGAGCTTATAGACGAGAAATTAGTTTGATGGTTTGCCGAAGATTGCACAATCTGTAGTCTTTTTTCAATTATTGACGTTACATTCTCCTTTCGAAAAGAACTGCTAGCCTTTTTAAGTTGCGTCAATCCTACAATTTCAGCAATAAGCCAGTTATCAAAGCCACTATCGATCCTGTGAAGTCCTACGTTAATATGAAACCAGGCCAAATAAGATGATTTTGCATTCCATTTTAATCTTCTGGATTGCTTACATTGCAAATTTTGTTAATTTTCTTCAAGTTAATAACATTTGTATCTCATCTTGAAGAAAAAAAGGCCAGGGTAAAATTGTTAAAAATCAGGTCAAATTTTATAGCTAGCATAGATTGTCTTTTTACTGTCAAAATTCAAGTATTAAGATCAGTTTTTTCGCTCATTGGTCTTTTATGGTGCGTACTGCATACTTCTGCTTACTTGCCTTGACACTAGCCCTAACTTAACGTAAAATATAAAATCCCCTGTACTTCGAAACCGCCCACAAAAGACCTCGTTTTTAAATCCATTACAGTTCGTGGTCCGATAAACCAATTAACTTTTTTCAATTAATTAATCTGTTATGAAAGGTATTGGTTGAGATAAAAAAGTCAGTGTCACGAGCGGGATTCGAATTCACGATCTTCGGCTAAATACGCCTCTGCTCTACCACTTGAGCTATCGTGACTTCGATCCGCTCAGACACTTCCCATCTCAACCTCACCTCTCGAATTTTTGAAAAATGGCAAAAAGGAGGGAAAATTCGAGAGGTGAAGTTAAGATGGGAACGGAATGTCCAAACGGATCGAAGTCACGATAGCTCAAGTGGTAGAGCAGTGGCGTATTTAGCCGACGATCGTGGGTTCGAATCCCGCTCGTGTGAATGACTTTTTTATCTCGTTTTTAAACTTTTCTTAACCATCAAAACCATTATAACTTTACTTATTAAAACACTAAAACTTCACCATTATATACAACTTCATCCTTAGAGCCACTCCCTTTATTCCTCGGGGCAGTAATATTTTACAATTATTATAATTAATTCTACTTTCAATCTAAGGTCTTGGTTGAGATGAAAAAGCAAGTCACTTGAGCGGATTCGAACCCACTACCTTCGGCTACATGTGTTCGAATCCCGTTCGTGACGATTGCTTTTTCATCTCAACCAAGACCTTGATTTAATTTATTAAAAGTATAATAAATTAAAATAATTAACACAGTCAATTATAACTACTA
This sequence comes from Cimex lectularius, assembly GCF_000648675.2. Lineage (NCBI taxonomy): Eukaryota > Metazoa > Arthropoda > Insecta > Hemiptera > Cimicidae > Cimex > Cimex lectularius. The sequence goes on along the minus strand of NW_019394221.1, from coordinate 506,699 downwards.
AATAAATATACGGAGTAAATAAAATTTTATATATATATAATACAATAGTACATAATAATAAATAATAATATAATAATAATCCCTCATTCTCTAGATCCTCTTTTATTTTTTCCTCTAGGCCTAATCATGAAATCTAAATCACATTGTCACATTGAAATAAATTGTGATAAAATTTCTAAAATAAATATATAAAAGTAATAGTATAATAAAAAAAATGAAATGCCTTAAAAACAATCAAATCTGATTATCTTCAACCTTTCTTTAAAATAACTGAAATAAATTAAGTTATTAGTCAAATATTGTTAATAATAATCAGAAAAAATTCCCTGAACAAAAAATTGTGGCCATATATCGACCACTTCATTATAAATATGGCAATCAATAATTACAAATAAACCTTCAATTCAAGTTATCTTGACCCTAAATAATACGAATCAGCAAAAAAATAAAGATGCAATAATTGGACCTCATAAAGAATTATTATTATAACAGCTTCCTTCTTCCAGTTAATAAGGAAAAAAGTTTATCTCAATACTTCAAGAAGGGCAACGAGAAAAGAATCCAATGTCGTTTTCCAGTTTGTGCGATAAAAAGTTTCACCTTGACATCCCTTGGAAGCGGATTTGCTGAAAATGCTGGAAAAACTACCAACAGCTTGCAACAATAAGCGAGCTTTTGTTTATTTATAAACATTACAATTGGACTATAAAGAAAAGTCCAAAATTATTAAGTGTTGAAAAATATCTATTAAATTAGAGATAACTTTTTGCATGAATTGAAAAATTGTGAATCATTAAAATTTACACTAATTAGATTATATCAACAAAATATAACTCTTTAGAGATAGAAGCTCAACACTATCATATATGCATGCAAAAAAAAAAATAAAATAAAATAAATAAACCTACATGTAAAAATTTTTAATACTTACCCTTGATAGTGTTAAATACTGGAGTGCTGAACATGTTTTTTTTTTTTAACAACCCCGGCACTGCCGACCTTTTTTAATTTGAACTCATGTATACAATCAGGCTACAATGACAAAACGAGGAAGACGAACATTCCGTAAAATCGTTAAGACGCGTTGGACTGCCGATGTCTGGAACGCGTGCGGAACTGCTATTATTAATATCATTTAAGAGTCCTGATTAAACCCTTCCACTGAATATGGTTTATCACTACCACGGATCCTAGATTTAAAAAAATGGAGAAAGAGAAAAAAAAAGAAGAATCTCTTGGATCTCTTTTAATGTAGCAGCCAATTAATAATTTCTCAGTTTCAAAACAATATTTTCCCAACTTAATTGAGAAAGCATGCTTTTTTTTAAATTTTGTGTGAAATTTATGCCAGACTGATGATGTATGACATGATATAGATATATGCATATATATGATAGATGTATTAGTTAACATAATTACTAACAACAAAATATACACATACACTAAAACATTTTGGTGGTCAACATTTTTTAAATGTCATAATAATAGGTAATTGAGTATCAAATTTATTTTTTCCAATGAGATGTACCAAAAGTAAATACTTTTTCAAAAAATATATTTTTTAACAATAAAAATTACCCCAAGATCAATTACATTGGTTGCATATTTTCAGAGATACTTTAATTCAAAAATTGACAGACATGAGATTTCATACTTTCTGTCTTGTTTTATGGTCTGTTGGCATTGTTAAATTAAACTTAATTTTGACTCAGTCCAAAGAATATTGGATAGTAAATGGAGAATTTACCCCATTGTTTTCAAAAATCCTATGTTCTTCGATTATTTCTTTACATTTACATTAATTATTTAATTACTTTTTTACTTGAATTATTTCTTCATTTTTTGTGCTGTTCTTTTTTTATCTCATTGTTTGATGAAGACTTTTTATTACTATGTATTCAAAATTATTTTCTTTCAGCTGATAGCAGAGGTAGTGCTGACTCAAAAGATGGAGGTGAAATCTAGAGTAAAGCCAGGCTGCCCACTGAGTCTGCTTCTGTTCTCCTTATACAGACTTGGTCTCTCTGACTTAGAGAAAGAGTTGTAATGTCGAGTCCAGTTGGAGACAACAAACATTTAATTACTAATATATCTATCTATGATACTCGAGAATAATTTTTGTTGCTTCTTCTTAGAAGTATCAGGTCATTGACTGTAGCTGCTACAATTTCATTCCCTAGATTTTTTTCGTATGTTAGGTTAAACCTCCATTGAGCTGTTGCTTTGCATTCAAAGAAAAGGATGGCTGTTTCCTCCTCATTACATAATCTGCAGATGGGATCATCTTTGTATATGCCCATGTTGTGTAGATGTTTTCCCAGATGCCAGTGGCCAGTTAGTATTCTATATTTCTTTTTGTTATCCCAAGTATAGGTTCGGGGCCTATGAATGATCTTGCAGATCATCCTCTGGCCAGTCTGTCTGCTTTCTCGATACCCAAAATTCCTCTAAGCCCTGGTAACCAAGATATCATCAGGTTGTTGTGTTTCCCCAGGTTTTGGAGATTTTGAATGCATTCACTGACTAATTTTGATGTGATTTTTTTACATGCTAATTCTTTAATGGCTGCTTGGCTATCAGATCTTATAAGGATTTTCTTGCCAGTGTAACGTACATCTTTTAAGATTTTCCAGAGCACAAGAGGGTTAATGTTTAGAAGAATTAAATGTTTAAAAAAATTGATTTGTTAACATAACACTGTTTAAAAGTTTTGATCTAACCTCCTCACACAACAGGAGAATCGATTTATCTGGTTTTGCACAAATATTTAATTATTATTTACTCAGTGGGAAAAAAGAATAAAATGAAAGTTGGTTGTGTATCTAAATTAAAACAAGGATATAAAAAATATAAAAACATTTATTTATTTCAAATAATATAATATTGATTATTTATTTTTGAGAGTCAGAATCTCTGTCATTTCTCCGATTGTAACTTCTCTCCAAACCTGGAATAAAAGAACACCGAAGAAGGATTTATTAGTTATTTGAATAGTAGCAACTGGGAAAATTTAGTCAGTTACGTGCTGTAATTAGATAATTACAGAAAAAATTTAAATTTAAGAATTAAACTAAAGTTAAGTTAAAAGTTAGGAATGTATATTTTTATTTGGAATATTTTTATCATTATTAAAATACAAATACACTACCCATCAAAGCCGACCACCTGGGTTGTGCACGAAAAATGGCCAACATTTCAAAGTGGCTATTTTCTGTTTTTTTTTTGTTTTTTTTACCACAATAAACCTATCGTTTCAATACATTATTCGAAGCAAAACTGCCACAACACCTCTGAAATAGGAAGAAAAAGTTGAATTTCCGTGATGAAGTAAACAAGTGATTATCGAAGCATTCCGCACCCTAAAAGGTCAAAGTAAGAATTGTCACTTCCTGTAATATGCTTTGTTCCATGTTACTTTTTTTTTTTAAGTCCTCGGAACAAAAGTTGTAGAGTGTAAAATTTGCAAAAACATAACTGTTCAAAATTTCTTGAAAATCGGGAGATAGAGTGATTGGTTTTTTCCATGAGCATGTAAAAACCATGTTTTTTGTCCAAAAATCATGAATAGCTCAAAAAGCTGTTCAGAAATCGGGAAAGTGGAAGGTGACCAATAGAAAGCTTATTAAAATTTCCTATCAATTAGGACGCCTCTCCAAAGTTGATTTCCTGGCTCCACAGCTCAATTTGAAGTTTTCATAAATAGCGCAAAAATTAATATGTTCCATGAATGACTGAAGCTAGGAAAATATTTTTCAAAAAATCTTCAGGCTAAAATTTTTTGAAAAATGAGATCTAGCACAGGTCTGTGACAAAAGGCTGAGAAAATATGCACTGCCAAAATTGGTTATTTTTTGCACAATTTTTTTTTGGGGGGGGGGCAGTGTAGTTTGAAAGTTAGTAGTTAGACATTCACTCAAAAATTAAAGGATTAATAATATATGCTTAAAAATTTAGATTGTACTTACTCATTATTTTGCTTTGAATCTATTTGCTTAATTATTCAACAGCATGAATCAATCCCAAGACGGAAGAATGCCAAGCAGTATAAACCGAACGAGAAAGAGATGAATATCCAACAGAAGGCAATCCAGAATCATAATCATATTTTAGTTTAATAAATTATGACAACATTGTTACCGAGTGGGTTTTTCTTTCTTCCTTGTATCCCACGGAAAGAGCAGCCTTTATATATACTTATTGGTCATTTCCTAGAATTAAAAATATATATAAATTTGGGTTTTAAGAACACAAGTTTTACATATAAAGTGAGGAAAAAAATAGCAGCACTACAGAAATAGTATATTGATTTAGAATAAAATAATCTGAATTAATAACCAGTCCAAGGTGTAGTCCTTAATTCAGTATAAATTATTTGAAATTATGAAATTAATTGAAATCAGCTGTTTCAAAAATAATTAAAAAATCATAAATCAGAAAGAATGTAAAAAAGAAAATCAAAGCACATTAATCATAAACGGTCAACATGTCACCATTTATGGAAATATTCAGTCAGCTTGTTAAAACAAATAAAAATAATAATAATAATAATAATAATATAAATTGAGTAAATTAAACAGAAATATTTTGATCCTATAGTTCCCACAAAAACAAATATCTGAAAATAAAGGATGTTTTTTTCATTCTACAAAATTTTCTGTAATGTTCAAGACAAAATAAAGTTGACGATTGAATCTGGGACATCACTGAATGCCAGAAGATTCACTGAGGAAAACAACATATTTCTCTATCGGTGAAACCAAAACGTGAATAGAATATTTGAAATAAAAATATTAAGACATCCCTCCAATAAAAAGTGCTTCATACAATTAAGACAGAAAATTTATTTGAAAAAAACAACTTTCAACATGATCAATAGTTCTATCTATTAGAAAAGGAAAAATCGCTTAAAATTTTCTCTTTCTATATGTGATTCAATCTCGCTTTAAGATTCTCAAATTGAGGGGGATGAGAATTTATTGGATAACATGCAAATTGACAAATGTTTTACGTTTAGATATCGACCGGCAAACAATGCTCAGCGATTATAACAATGATCAAAAGTTTGGCTCCCCATTAGCAATAAATAAAAAGACATCGTGAAAGTTACTGATACCCAAGTTTATTTAAGATGTATTTTAGAGCTATGAATACATTAAAGACTTACCGTGACACCAGTTTGACCAGCGCCCAATGAAACCGACAACCACTTTCTTCAATCCAATAAGACATCAATGTACGCAATCTTTTCCACCTTCAGAATGTGAACAACAATAGCCACAAATTGAAAGCATTTTTCCTTGACATAATGGACAAAATTATGACATTTTTAAAATTATTATTTGAAGAACGACATTAGACAATTAGGATAAAAACATAATATACATCTGACCCCTGTTCACTCAAACTCTGCTCATTTTGAAAGGTTATTTGACCACTTAACTCCACCAGCTTCCCAAGAAGATATTTCTTGGAAGAACTTATCAGACATGAAAATCAGTTCTGGTCTTTTAAAATTGCTAGAAAAACAGACATCATTGTATTAAGCATTTGGTAAAAGAAAGATTGCAATGATCGATTTCCGTTATTCAAAGAATCCTAACAATTGAAAATACTTACAGAGACCAAAAGCAAGTTGCCTTCATAAACGTAAATTTCACCATTAATTGAAGCTGTTTTAATAGAGGATGCACTTCAACATTAAAATATGGGAAAAGTTTATTAATTATTGAATCATCTCAAAAAAATTACAAACTTATGTCAATAAAGCAGGAAACAAAATACCATTTCTATTATTCCAAATAGTCATTGTATAAACTTCCAATTAAGACATTTTTTTGGAAAAGAACAAACAAAATTGATTGTAAAGTGGAAAAATTGCCATGATTTATAAGCTTAACCATACTGTTATCAGGTACAAATATGTACCTTTAAACTGAAAAAACTCGAACTTGAAAATAAATCTTCATGGTTTGATTTGATGACATCTAGTTGATTTCTTCTTAGTTTCTTGCAAAAATGAGTTCTTCTAGACCTCTATGAATTTTCAAATGATGATAAACTGCAAAATTGAAATTTGCAGCTCTGACGCACTCCTCAGTAAATTTAATAAGTTAGACAATGCATAATAAACTGGAGTTAAAACACTTCGCATCCACAAAAGTCAATTTACAAATCAATTTTAATCCAATCGACACTTCACTTCATCGTAAAATATATTTTCCTCTAGACACTGGAATTCAAACTTTTCACATTCAAAATTAAAATTTATGCATGCTTTATTTGTAAAAAAAACTATGTAGGAGAAATCAGGAAAATAATCAAACCAAGCAGATTAACTGCAGCAAAGCTGATTTTCTTTAATAACACCGTCAGCGTCTACAGCTCAGAATGAAGGCTGAACTTTTTTATTAAAAAAATTGCTTATCGGAAGAACTTTGCACAAGTTGTAAAAGTATATTACTAAATAATTAAACCACAATGTTTAAATTTTAATTAAAAATAAAAATCTCTTTTTATCAGCTTTTTATATTTCTTGTGAATGAAATACACTTCGTCTCAGGTATTGAATCTATCAGAAACAAGTTGGACGACTGAGAAAAAAATAATAACTGCCTAAATTTGTTTTGGACACTTCGAAGAAATCGCTTTCAAAATAACACAGATTGTTGCCAATTCCTCAAGAACCCATGAAAATATTTAATTAACAAAATAAATTATAAACGACTAAAGAAATGTTTTTGTTCTTTACAATTAAGCACTTATTCAATATAAGGACAAGGACAAGTGTTTTATTAAACATTTTCATCAATGTTTATTTAATTGAGTATTGTAACTGTAACTGTTGACACTTTCGGTGTCTTTAAACCATTTTTTTAATTTTCAGGATGAAAAAAATCCAATTCACCACAGAAATGCCTAATATTAGAGGAAAAACGGAAAACCTATTTTTAAGTGTTGAAAAACATGGGTTTTTTGTCATCCTTACCATCACAATCCTCCAGTTAAAAATAAGTTCTGTTGTTTTTCCAAAGTAAATTTGTACCACAGAAGTACCCTAAACTTGGTAAACCACTGTTAAAATGCCTCATTAAGAATCAAGAAAGAAAATATATCATACCTGAACCACTGGACAAAACAAAGTACACTCTGAAAATCTAACAATTCTCAACATTGAAAACATTACCTGCATTAAAAAAAATAATAATAATTTTAAAAAAATACAAAAAAAATAAAAACGATTTTCACAAGTTGATCTGGCCAAAATTAAAGAGCAGAATGGGACACTTTCAACATGAAGTTAGATCGTTGTGTAGCTTGACATTTTTTTCAACGTGATACTGGCCATTTTTGGTCAATTCACAAATTTTGACAGCATAATAGAAGTATCAAACTCGCCTCCCAGTAAGTGGTACCCATATCAGAACTGTGATCATTGTATGTTCTCTTATATAAAATAAGTTATGTGAAACTTCCCTATAACGGACATTCTTGGCAAATAAAATATTGTCTGCTATTCAAACTGCTTTTTGGGACGAGTGAAATTTTTTTTAGTATTACAAGATGGGCTACAATGGAGATTGCAATAAATAAACACTTTTGAAACAGCGAGGATTTTTTGCTTTTTCTCTGACCAGAGTATTTTTCAAATTTTCTGAGCATATTTGAAACTTTTGCTCTTTGACAACGCTCAATTTTGAACAGCATCATTTTACCACAAGTGCTCTAAAAAAATAAGGGTGTCTCATTCAAATTAAAAATGTTTTTTGGGTTCAAAGTCTGTGTAATATTGTTTAAGTTTTTCCAACATTTTGTACAACCTTGGTCCTTCCTTTTCACAAATGGTCTTAAAGAAATCTTACGCCATGTTCCTAAATTTTCTCGAGCCAACCTAAAGATTCTATAAAATCCATTTTGCCCTAACGGTTTTGTAATTTCTAAGCCCTTTTCTCTGATAAGTACCAGACAGTGGTATTTTACACGCCAAGCAAAGCAAAAACTTTTAAAAATGTCTTGGTCTGACATTTTAGGAATTTGGCCATTTCCGAGCTTGTAAAATTATTTTAAAGTTCTATTTTGTTTTTTTAGAATTTCATTTGCCTGTCTTTTCGATGGACTCTTAGTTTTTCACTTTCATTATATTTATTTTTTCTTTAAGTATCAAATGTACTGAAGTACTTAAACTTGTTTATAAAATCTAGGAATGTTGCCGAACAAAACAAAGGAAACGGAGTTTCTCAGAAAACCGTTCATTTTCTAGAGGCTTCTGTCATATTTTGGGAGAATTTTAGCCAGGATACAGTCAAAAAAAGCTGTCCGCATCTGTTATTGGGAGTGTCTGCTTTATAATTTAAAGTGAAAAAACTAATGGGATGACGCCAGGGGATCAGAATTTGTCCAGTCAAGGGAGGTGTCTGCTAATTTTCCCTGTAAAGTGAGGAATGTGTTTTTTATCAAAAGAAGTTAAAAACAACGGAATATTTTGAAAAGACAAGACAATATAGAAGAAACCACACTTAAGAGAAAAATAGCTGAACTAGCTCTTTTCAGACACAACCATAATGAAATTGGCAATTATTTTCAATAAATAATTCAGGTAATAAAATAATCAAATTCCATACTCCAAGTAGTCTGCTGTATGCTGCATGAAGAACTGGACATATCTGAAATATCAGATAAAGCAAAGAAACAGCCTCCTTTCACTAGAAAGCATTTCCTTTATACATATTACATACATATTATTAAGAAAAGTGAAATATTACTTAGATCGTTATAACTGCCACACAAAGTTGACCTTTTAAATGTAAGTGCTTTCGAGGAAAGGTGAGAGGATTTCACAAGGTCCAATGTGAGTTATAGTCACACTCATCAAAAGATTAATACTAAATAAAACCAATTGACAAAGTTTCACTTATACTTTATTATAATTGATACTACTTTTACAGTTTACATATTAAGGGCAATTCACAAAAATCAGTAAGAGCGAAAGAGATGATGGGAGTAGCCAGAATACAAACATGACAAAAACGTCTTCCTCTTCCACACTTGAATCGTAAATATACTAATTTTGACATAAAAAGTTGAAAACAAACTATTCTCCAAAAATCAACCAAATTGAATCCAACATCGTCAACACAATGAAGTATGCATAGAAAAAGAAAATATCATCCACAATTTATTAAGAATGCCTAGGATCGCATAACATATATCCCAAATATGGTTACATAAACATTAAATTTAAGAGATTGTTTAAAATTGGAAACCCAGTCAACAGGAATATAAAAAAAAAATATTAAAAGAAGTTTAAAATACGCAAAAATTTTCTCCTTAATCTAAATGAAAACCAACCAAGATAATAAGAAAAGTCCTTGAATGATTTATTTCCTTACAATAAAAACTAATCCACTAGTACAATGAGAATGAAAAGTTAATGAAGATTATTGAAAATTACATTATTATTCCATTAATAACGACTGTTGGGTACTAATATTACTCACAGTCGGCTGCTTCAGAAAAAGCGAACTTCAATAATTCTTCCATCAACTCTCATTCCATCAAGCATATCTGTTCAAAATCATTAAGGAAAATAATAGAAGTATTATTAATATTTTAAATTTAAAAATGGTGTAAATCGGTTTTAAAGGATACTGATCCCCCTCTGGGCAACCCATTGGTTGGTAAACTGGACAATCCCCGTTTCCTTCCCCCTCATTTCAGCGAATTTCACGTCCCCTACGTCTCTGCATTTCTCCATCAGGATTTTCCCTGTAGTACCGGGAGGGAGCTGTAACAGAAGTTAAATCAATAAAGAAATTATTTATAAATGTTAAATTGATAAAAGACCAAAAGGCGGAAATACACTGGCTCCATTTGACCAATTCCACATCAACATTTTATTTCCTGTTGTGAGTTTTGACAGTGTCAATATTATTTTAAACCACGGCAGCCAAGTGGTCAACGTGATACTCTTGGCTATAGTCCCCCCCAGGGAGAAAAAGAAAGAAAGAGAAAGAAAAAAAAACCATACCATATCACTGAGTTCCTTGGCTAATATGCAAAGTTCATAAGGCCATAAAATAAAAAATAAAGGGTATCAACACTGTGCCGAACAGGCTGACAATCAACATGTCAAATTTACAAACATAAAAAAATTCATTTAAAATATTGTGTATAGATGATTAAACTTGTTATAAATGGTACACCACAATAATGTACTTGTCCTATAAAAATAAAATGGATAATATTATAAGACAACATCGACAGGTGCATAATTAAAAATATCAAGTTAAAAAACAAACTTAATAGCCTCACAAGACCTTAAAATAAAAATATTTTAAGATCTATTTCAATTTTACTTATTTAAACAAAAAACATTAATGAAAATTTAGCTGAATAATGATTGAAAACCAATCAAAATTAGCTAAGTAAAGAGCAACAATTTTTATTTTTTCTTTCTTGCAAATGTCGGCTTTAGTCTGTTTTTATTCTTACGTTGGAAATAATAATGGTGTCGGATTGCCACCCACCGCCGATTGAGCCTGTGTTTCCTCCCAGGTTCCTGTTGTCCCTTTGTGCAGCAAGACCTCCGGACGACCCTCCTTGGTTGAACCCGGAACCTCCAGTAAGAGCGGCTCCGAGCGAATCAAAATCTCTGCCACCACCTGAGTTTCCACCGAATGGATTGATGTTTCCAGCACCTGGAAAAAAAAAAATAAAAAACCCATCCATTACCACTCAATTCGAATGATTTTAAATGCCTAATGAAAATACAAAAAAAAAAAAAAATACCTGATGCAGCAGTACCTAAGAGTTGTGCAGCGAGAGGATTGGCACCACCTGTAAGAGCAGCTGCGGTGTTAAGACCAAGGGAATTTGCTGCGAGAGAAGTGATGTCCCCACTTCCACCACCCTGAGCTCCAATAAGGTTTCCGACTAAATAAAAATTAAGAAATAAATTGTATGAATTATGTTTTATTGTATCGGCTATTTATAATAAAACTACAAACTAACAAGGTTTTATCTCAAGTTTTACATTTTTTTAACGGCCTTGTGACATATATTAGCCACAGGAGACTTGATTGATACAGGAAAAATCTCAATATTTCATATCCTGATAAATTGTTAGAAAGAGCTGGTCCCTTGAAAAATTTCGTTAAATGTATAAAACCAATGCATTTCAGCCCTTTCGGTGATGCATATTTTTACCCCACATTCAAGATCGACAAAACATCTTATAATTCGCATTTTAGTAATGAAATCCCGATTAAACATATGAATAGAGTAAGGTATAAGGATGGACTGTGCTTTGTCACGGATACCACAGGTCTATTGTACCAGTGGTCGGTGTTTCCAGGATTATGTTTTTGTTACACCCGATGCCACTGACTAGATAAACCTCATTGCTCACTGCAATGAATATTGCTGATGAAGTATGGAAAAAGGTAATGGCAACCACAATAAAAAAAAATGCTTCAAAACTTGGCCGAGGCTGGCCATGGAACTGGAAAATGAAATCCAAGCCCCCATTGGATGGTATCTCTTGTCACAAAATGAAGAAAATATCAACAATTTTCAGAACTTTGTTCAGGTTGTTGCTTAAAGAAGATTAAATTTTAACTGAAAACAAATGATGTGGATGGTGAAGATGAAAAACCAGAGGAAGAAGTTCCGAGAATCAGCCCTACAGAGGCCAAGAAATTGATCACAAAAACTATTTACTCACATATATGCACAATACAATTGAAAAAATTAAAACTTTCGATAAAATGTATTTTTCATTCTTCACCTTTGATATACCATAATCTCGATCGTGAGCATGTCGATATATTGTACTTATCCTTCCTGAAGATACAATATAAGATTTAATTGTATATGCGTATTTTTTGGAGGAAGGGTAGCCTGGAAAAAAGCCCAGGGAATTAGCGGACCACAGGGTAACCACTAGGCTACTGTTGAATAGTGGAAAAATGCCACATAGGAGGTGATCCATCCATCAAGGAAATAAATGATCAAGCCTCTCCTCAGAGATAGAAGACCATGCAGAAAGGTGGCCTCCCTCTTCCGCAGATATGCCTTCAGCCTCATCCCCAGCTGAGCCTACCATCCCCACACAGATGCGGTATACTAGTTAGTAGGGGGTGATGTGTAGTGTATGTGCAAGTAATTCTGTTATAAAACTGATGAATAAGTAATGTGCTATTTTTATTTAATTTATTTAAATTCATACAAATATTACGTTTATTATATTTTTTGGGTTTGAATCCAGCGGCCCTGAATGTGAACCCAACCTTAATATCTCTTTTAAGTATTCTTGTTAATATCTTTGACTCTATATCCAATTGCTATCTATTGTGTTTTATTGAACAGTAATTTAAAAAAAAAAAAAAGCCTTAAATTAAATATGCACATTTATGCTTTATACTTTTTGTAATATTTACCTAATGCTGCAGCTGCTAAAGCAGGATTGTTAACTGCAGATAAAGCTGGGACTGGAGGTGGCATTGAAGAAGGTTGTGAGTTTGGTAAATTCCCTATAAATAAAGTCAATTAAGTACATACATTATATATACAACAAATCAATTAACAGTTATAATTGGCCACAATAGACAAATAAGACACTGAAATATTTATCCATTATAAACAGGAAAAATGCTGACAGTACCAAATCCTAACTAATAACGGTTATTAAATGCCAACTTAATTTTAAATTTTACATCATACTACTACATATTCAGTTCTTAAATGACCTTCAAATAAGCAGTATTTATGTAGGCAATATCTAATTGAAAAGAAAAGTGCCTCATAAAAATTTCAGTCATAAAATACACAAAAACAACCATTTTTTTATAATATAACACAACAGATTGGTAATCTAATTGCCTCGAAAGAGAGATAAAGAAGAAATTATGACAAATACTGTTTGCTAGGCATTTAAAGGAGGGGGGTCACCAATTTTAGCATTAAACTTTTTTATTAAACTAGAACTTTTCCTGCATCATTAGGAGTAAAAGATTTGCAATTTTGGACACCGGAAGTGCTCAAAATAATTTTTGAAAATTTTGGCCAAATTTTGTTAACTAATTTTTTTAAATGGAATTAGTTTTTTCTGTATTGCTTGGTGTAAAAAAGATTTGCTATTTTGAACATTGGAAGTGTTAAAAAATTGAAAATGTTGACCAAAAATTTTCATTAATTTTTTTTTTTAATAATAAACTAGGTTATGATTTTTCATTTGGTATAAATGATTGGCAATTTTAAATTTAAAAAATCCAAGAATTGGCTGACCCCTGAACAACTTGATTGTTATTACAGTGTAAATAATAGAAAATTTGATTTTAAAAAAAGTTTGATATATAGATAGTACTAAAGCCCATTACTATAAATTAGTGTATAACATAAATTAATTAATGTTTTTACGATATCAAATATTTTTTAGAATAAAAATGCCAACTTACTTGCAACATCTTGTAAGGGGACGCCATTAGCACCAAGGCCCATTCCAATGCCCTTCAACCCTTCTGGCAGTTTAGGAGGCAATCCATCATTTTTATCAACTCGGTCCATTCTGACTGACAGTCGTCTCTCATAAAGCATTTGATTGTTAAGCATTGAAATTGCCTGCACCGCTTCAACTGGGTGTTCATATTCGACCACACCAAATCCACGACTCTTTCCTTCTTTGTCCAAACTTATTTCGGCGCTGATCACTCTACCGGCGAGTCGGAATACTTCTTTAAGTTTTTTGTCATCGACTTTGTAATCCAACTGAAAAATAATTTATTTGTATAATTCATTGATTGTATGATTCATGATATATAAGCGCTGATTATATGTAAACAGCTTACATTGGCTACAAAGCATCGAGGTACAAGGGGCCCATTAATATTAAGGGATTCCAAGAACTGTGAACTTAATCCATATGTATTGCCCCATTTACTGTTAGAGCCAGGAGGACCGTTCACCAAAGATGGGATGTCATTCCAGTTTCCTCCACCTCCTCGTTCCATATCACGACGTCCACCTCTATCACCACCCCTTGGGATGATCCGTCCATATTTATCTCTATCACTGTCATCCTTAATAAAATATTCAAAAATGTATTATACGATACATCGCACAAAAACATATTTTTAGAAAAATGGGACTATATCAAAGACAGTATTTATATTGATTTTTTTAAAGTACCTCTTTAACAACAAGTTTTCTTCCTTTTAAGTCGTATCTATGCATTTTTTCAACAGCTTCTTTTGCCATTTCACTTGAAGCAAATTCAATTATGCCAACACCCCTTGCTTTATCATTTTCATCGACAAAAAGTTCGACAAATGAAACTTCTCCAACTAAAAATCACGAAATATTCATCATACAAGACAGAAATAAAAATAGTTACCACCAGTAAATATTCAATGTTTAACTGTAAAATACCTTGTTCCCTAAACAGATCTTTTAGTTCTTGCCAGCGGTATTCATACGGTATGTTTGAAACCAAAACTCGATTTCCTCGTTTTTTCCCACGAGGACTGCGGTCTCGATCTCCACCACCAGAAAACCGACTCTGCCTTTCCCTTCGTCCTCTCCTGTCTCGATCCCTTTCTTCATCACCTCTGTCCATACCTCCTCCACTAATAAACAATCATGAATGAGTAAACCAATAATCTAAATAATTAAAAAATCATACGTTAGAGAAAAAAAATTCTTAATGTTTATGAATCACAACTTTTGTATTGGGCTGAAAATTAGTGAGCCCTGTGATCATCACTGATTAACCTGATCTTATTTAAATGTACATACTCATATATTGCAGATAAAAACTGCCTAAGGTAATAAAAGCTACCAGATTGTTGATAAGTTTAGAACCTATTGTGGACAAGGCACAATATTTAATTTCAAGAGTTCAAATATAAAATTTGAAAAGAACTCCAAACTTTTAATAATTAAGTCAAAAGTTTGAAAATTGGCCAAAAATCGTGGAACCAGTGCGTAAGAGGTGGTGTTGGTCTTACTTTACATAGAATATAATTTCCTACGTTTGTTTTGAAGAGTTTAACACTGATAACTTTAAAAAACGTTTAAACGTTTAAAAAACTTTTTTTTCTCAAAAAAAGTTATATAAAAAATGCATATCTCAGCAACGGATTAAGATAAAAGCGTGTGGTTGGTCTCATTCTACTCAAAATTTAATGATCGAATAGGTTTTATTCAATATGTATTTTGAGACACTGAGCCATTTGGGAGTAATTCTTGAAAAAGTTTTTAAAAAACACTATTTTTAGAGGTTTGTGTGTTTTTCTCATAGAAAGCTGAGGACCTATGTTCAGAATTTTTTTTTGTTCAAGATGAAATTTCTTATAAATCCTCAAAATATCTTCGTTTAGTTTGGGCCCATCCTGTATATAAAGATTTCATAATAAATTGAAGCAACAAATTTAATGTGTTGAGTTTTAAGATGTGAACAGCGTGTTATTCAATTGTACCCGATCACCCTGTTCACAAGGCAAACCCATCACTGAAGATGGCAAACTTCTGGTAGGATTGGCAAAAACTGCTGTGGGTCTAAAAGGTGAAACAAGAGAAAAGGTAGGCCAGGATGAACAGAAACGGCCAAATTGTCCATTAATACTTTACATAACTTAATGCCATTTTCCTTGTTGCAACAACTGCCGTTTGTTATTCAATCTGTGAAAGTTATGTTACGGTCTAAGATGTGATCAGCTAATAGTTTATCATACCAGGTCACCCTTGGCAAGGCAAACCCTTGGCAAACATGGCAAAAAGCTGAAATATGTCTAACAGAGAAAACTAATGAAAAGGGCAGACCAGGATGAACAGAAACGACCAAACTTTCGATACTCGATGCAACTGAATTCTATTTTTCATTGTGTTGAGCTCCAAGATGTAATCAGTTTATACAATAATTCGATCGAACCAGTTCATCCTGTTCACAAGTGAAATCCTCCACTAGATGGAAAAATGTTGAAATGCAACTAAAATAAAGCAACCAGTAAAAAGGGTAAAACAGAATCAACAGAAACGATCAAATTTAAATACACGGAAAAAGTGTATTAAGTTGAAAAAATATTGTAGGCAATTTGGTCATTTCTGTTTTAGCAAATTTCCTCTTTTAAACTTAACCATATTACTCTACCCAACTTAATGCCATTTTCCCCAGTTAATACAACTGTCGCTTGTGATATTCAATCTGTGAAAATTATGTTGAGTTCTAAGATGTGATCAGCTTGTTGTTTGATTGTATCCAATCATATTGGACACAGTAAACCCACCGCTGAAGGTGGCAAAACGCTAAAATGTTTCTAAAGAAATCAACTTGCAAAAAGGGTAGACCAGGATAAACAGAAATGACCATATTTTTAAACAAGGAAAATTGCATTTAGTTGCAAAACATATTACAGGCAATTTTGTTGTTTCTTTTCATCCTCATCAGCTTTTTTAGCAAGTTTGCTCTTTTGAAGTTGGCTATAATACTCGACACAACTTAATACCATTTTTCCTAGTTAACACATCTGTTGCTTGTGGCATTCCATCAGTGAATATTATGTTGAGTTCTAAGATGTGATCAGTTTGTTATTTGATAATACCCGATCATCCTGGACACAGCAAACCCACTGCTGAAGATGGCAAAAGGCTTAAATCTATCTAAAGAAAGCAACTAGCAAAAAGGGTAGACCGGGATAAACAGAAATCACCAAATTTCAAACAAGGAAAAATTGTATTAAGTTGCAAAAAAATATTACAGGCAATTTGGTCGTTTCTGAAGTTTGATGGTGCCAAATCATCCTGTTCAAGGAAAATCCATCGCTGAAGATGGTAAATCACTACAATCTGACTAAAGAAAGCAACCTGTCAAAAGGTAAGACCAGGATAAACAGAAATGAAAAAAATTGTAAAAAGGAAAATTTGTATTTGGTTGCAAAAATATTACAGGACAAAAATTTTGTCATTTCTTTTCATCGTCTGCCTTTTTCTGTAAAGCCCCCCATACACCTACGAACAGCTTCAGCTGTGCGAACAATTGTATAGTGTATGGCCATCAGTTGCAGAAATTCAAAACAGTCTGAAATTAATTGCACGAGTGGCGTTGCGCAGCTGTCGCTTCATGTATGGGCTCTAACGACTTATTGGTGTTACCATTTCTAGTAATTCACCAAAAGTTATGGGGTCCATTCGCAAATAATTTTTATAGTCAAGTGGTGAACTTAACTGAAGCTCTTTGAGGAGATTTGCATGGTTAAAAACAGATCTTTTCTTTAGCCACTCTTTCATCCGGACTCTTTGCTTCCTTTTTCTTTTTTTAACACCAACATCGGTCGCAATAGAAATTATTATAGCTAAACAGGCTACATTGTGAGACATCATGTTACCATTAAAACAAAACAAAAGCAACTGGAGTTTGCAAAAAAACGCATATAGTGTATGGGGGACCTTGTTTGCACAACAGCCTGTTGTACAACATACGTTTGCACAATTTGATCGTAGGTGTATGCGGGGGTAAGTTTCCTCTGACCACAACTTAATAGCATTTTTCCTTGTCAGTACAACTGCCGTTTGATTGTATCCAATCATCGTGGGCACAGCAAATCTACCGCTGAAGATGGCAAATTGCTGAAATGTGTCTAAAAGAAGAAACTGGCAAAAAGGGCCAGGCAGGATGAAGAATCGATCAAACCATAGAAATTCATTTTGTCATATTAAACAGCTGGCAATTGTACATCAAGACAAGCTACAACATGCAAACATATTCCAATACATGTGAAATACTAAAGCTAAATTAGTATGCTGCGTAGTTTTATAGCATATTTATTAATGTCACTGAAATGAAAATAATATTGTTGCATAATGGATTAAAGAAAGTACTTTTTCACGGTTTTCACCCAGGCCTATAAGTAAATCTAATTGATTTTTAAATAACCCTAAAAAGCGGTCTTGTATAAAACGTTTAATAATTTTCTTTTTGTTATTAATTTTATGTACAGATATGTATGCTGTGGGTTTTATGATTCGTAACTAACCACATTAGGCCGTTTTGAAACATGAAAAACCAACCCAAAATATGAAACGCGGGGGCCGCCAATTATATTAATCCCATATTTTATGAAAGTTTTAGACAAAAAGCGAGTTTTATGAGAATAAAGAAAAAGCCGGATAGAAAAAAAAAACGGCTGGTAGTCAACAAACGCAGCGGCGCGTTAAATAAAAGAGCGACAATCGTGGTCGTCTACGAAGTCGGAGGGAACTCCGCAGCCCCCGACGCCGCGTCGTTATTACTAATATTATACATTTAATACTTACTTTTCATTAAAATTCTCCTTTTCCGTCTTCATCGTAAGCTGAGTAGAAAGAGTAGAAAAGTCCTAGCTCAGAAACTAATTCGACTAAAATTATTCAATCGTACACCGACAGACGCCAAACCGAAAAATGGCTGCCCCAACACAATGAAGAATGGACTTGACTCGATAGCGGTACGCGAAAAGGTCAACAGAAAACGGCAAAACGCGGAGTTGTTCCAGTTGGACCGGTGCCGGCACAATAAACGTCCGCTGCCACATCTGTCGGAAACTAACGACAAACAGTCTAATGGTGATTCCGTCACTTTTTAACTCAGAGAGATTGTAAGTGATTTCTTTATTTCCTTAAAAAACAGTAATTTTGAAAATAAAAAATTACATTATTTAAAAATAAAAAATACATAAACAAGAAAACTAGACTGCTCAAAAATGAATAGGGATACTGACAATTTTGTAGTATTTACACCCTAACATTTTTATTTTATTTTTATTATAAATTGCATTAAAATTTATTACAAATTATTCTGTTTTGTTAATTGGAGGAAAATTGAATTAAGGTATTTTGAAAAAATGACAAAATAATGCACGCCCTAACCACTTGGCTACCGCAAAATGATACTATACTAGAACAACTAAAAAGTACATTTTATTTCCTTTTTTTAATTTTACATTTTTCTTAAATAGCCAATAAGACTACTACCCATTTTGGCTAAAATTTTCGAAAAGCTTTTTTTGAGAAGAATTCTTCCAATTCTAAATTCTCAAAAATGAATAGGGATATTGCCAATTTTATAGTGGCATACTGTTATCAAGGATGTCACAAATTTCATTAGGAATTTCACTCCATAGATGTTGCAACGCTTCTAGTCAACTGGCTACGGATGGTGATCGAAAATCTTCAGCACCGCATCCCACATGTGCTCAATGGGATTGAGACCTGGGAACATGGGGGTTAGTAGCAGATGGGAAATTTCCAGGTTTCCTAAACGTTGATGAACAACTCTGCCTCTATTAGGTCTGGCATTGTCATCCAGAAATCGAAAATCCCTACTAATGATATCCCTGGCTTGAGGGATGTATTCCTCGATATTTATTGGAAGAAACGGACTGGGGTGAGGTTACTTTCAACAATATGGAGTCCAGTTCGTCCTCCAGGGTAAATCCCAGCCCAGCCTCCTCTAAACTGCACTGAAGGGAGCACGAATTTGGGCATTGTATGCATCCTGTTCTCGGTAGGCTCTTCGGCGCCTGTATTCAGACATAAACGCGACTCCTCAGTAAACATAACAGCATTCCAATTGCTGTTCTCTTCTAGGCGCTCGCTGCACCCTATTCTGCTTATTGCTGGTGTTGAGCTGTTTCTGCAGGCTGTCTCAATACGGTTTAAAATCCGGGGGAACAATGGAAGCGTTGCGATATCGCCTCGTCAGATTTTCCCTTATTCTCTGCAAATCTGTATTAATGGGGAAACTTTACTTCACTCGAGGGCAGCAGAAAAATCTTCGAGGAGTTAATCGCTCGAAAACCTGAGTTCTGATGGATTACAAAATTACATTTTAAAAACACACGTACACGCAAATATATAGTGAAAACAAACTATTCGTCTCAAACTTGTTTTCTGCTTATGCAAAGCATAAGTATAAAATATCGGCCAAAAGAAAAACCATCGTTTCTTTGGGAATACTAGTTATTTCAAAGAATATCAATTTGCCTAAAGGCTTTCAGTGTAATGATCGTAATAATGGGATTAATGCGGTCACTAAACGGTTTATTGGCTTTCATTAATGACTCGGAACTTCAAGTTTTATTTATTAAATCGCTACAGTAAGCTATAAAAATTGCTATTATGTGGTGGGTCATGAGATAAAGATTTATATTAGCTTCAACAAGGGTTAAGCAAAATAAGTTTTAATTGATATAATGCCTTAACTATATGCTTTTCACAGTTAATATAGCAATAGCATATCAATGTTAAAATTATGTTATTTTAGGATCTGTGGCAGAGGCCTGACTCATTGACGATAATTTGGCTGAGGTGCGTTTCTAAGCGATGGCTATACCACATGATTATTAAGAAGAACGATACAATGCTTCCATAGAATTTAACATGGAAGAGCGGAATACGTCCTTTTTGATAAGAGCTACAGTCTCCAGCTGTCTGGGGATACTCCTCGTATCGGTTTGGCCAGAGAAGGATATGCATATATAGCCGTGCACTTATACTTGGGACAATATTACAGAATCCTACATCTCTGGGTTAAAAAAAATGGAGTGGATGAACTCCAGAGGTTCCAGACACTATAAACTTATGATTAACGAACCCTCGTCCTAAAAGTCAGGGGAGTGATAGGACTATATACCTCAAACTGTAGGTGTGTCATAGGTCACTAGCATCTTAGAAAACACCTATACATCATAAATGAGGACTCATTTGTAGGTGCAATGAGGAGGAAGAAATTGCCTTATCTTCCAACGTAAAACAATCGCTCAATGGAGACGTAAGCTGGGATATCAAGAGACCCAGGAATAACAATTACAGTAATGACAATAATCTTCTACCTCTTAAGAGAAGGATCGCGCCAATTGTACTGACCTAAGGGACCACGAAAATTTACGTTAAGACTGCAGTGTTTGGGAAATAAACACCCCCGTTTCCCAGCCTTCCGTCACCATCTTCTCTATATCGGCATAACCTCTCCTGCCCCAGTTTTCATTTTTTTCTTTTCCTTTTTATTCTGAGTGGAGGGTTATTTGTTTCTACTAGATGAGCATTGGTATGAAATGTACAATTAGCCAGAAGGCTAGAGTCTGGGGAATATAAAACCCTCGCTTTCTAGTCTTCCATCATCACCATCATCCCTTTCTAGGCATTTGCCACTCGTTGCCCAGTTTTCATTTTTTTCTTTTTATTCCGAGTGGAGGGTTATTCGTTTCTACTAGATGAGCATTGGTAGGAAATGTACAATTAGCCAGACGGCTAGAGTCTGGGGAATATAAAATCCCCGCTTTCTAGTATTCCATCATTATCATCCCTATATCGGCATAACCTCTCCTGACCCAGTTTTCATTTATTTCTTTTTCTTTTTTTTCCGAATAAAGGGTTATTTGCTTCTACTAGATTAGCATTAGTAGGAAAAGTACAATTAGCCACAAGGCTAGTCTGGGGAATATAAAACCCCGCTTCCTAGCCTTCCGTCATCATCCCTTTCGAGGCATTTGCCGCCCCTTGCCCAGTTTTCATTTTTGATCAGTCGGGGTATGAGTGTGACCAAGAAAATATGAGTCCAGTATATGGTTAATTCCTGACAGTACCCTTGTCGATTTTAATTATCGTAGTGATAGAAGTTAGGACTTTTTTTTCGAATGCTCTCAGAATAACGTTATCCGAAGTGGAGTGTTTTGTTGCTCCAGAAACTTTTCGTCAATAGTTGATCGATGGGTGTTGCCATCATGGATATAATGGCGTTTTTCATCATTGTTCAAGAATCGTTTTTCCTTTTATACCGGGTGGATGGTTATTTGCTTCTACTAAAAGATCATGTTTAATTGTTGACTTCAAAGACTTAAACAGGGGTGGTTTATCCTTTGGATGTTTCTGCGCTTTTAATTTGAAAGAACGAACTTTCTTAGTCTAATCGGGCTAGTATGAGAGTTTGATGTAGTAGGATTGATTGTTGGAATAAATTAATTACTAAACGGTCTACTTCTAATTCCTTGTCCTCTTCGGACTTTCCAGTATTTGATAAGTTTAAAAACACCATCAGTCATCTCACGCCATTTATAAATTAGTTTGTATTGTTTCTATAATCGTATTATTTGTCCTATTTGTGTGATGGATGGGAGTTCCTGTTTGTAGTAGCAGATACGATCAGGGATGAGGCTATTTTTAAAAGAAACAAACAAATCTAGGAGGAATTTTCCATTAAAACAATTATTTTTGACGCCATTAACTCTACGTTCTCTCATATTGTTAATTGTGGCAAAATAATAACACAATTTGTTTAATAATCGTTGATTGAAACCAAATGATAAAGGTGCAAGTAACATATACAAATTTATTACGTTTATAAGCACAAATGTATTAAAAGGAAATAAATAAATACGAATACATATTTTTTAATCTAAAAGAGAATTATGTCTATTGTATTAACACAGGGCATGGTTATTTTAAAGATAATCATCGGTTATAATCTAATCATTAAACACATTAAAATACATTGTTAGGAAGTCCACTGGACATAATAATTAATAATGAAGGGGACTCACATCATGATGTTGAAAATGTTCTGTTAATAAAGAAAATTCTATGCTACAGTATATTGTTGAACAACTTATAGTACTAACAAATTAAATATTCTATTAAAAAAATATTGTTTAATATCATTCATTTATCTTCTGGTTCACTTAACGAACCAATCTGATGGCTTTTACATAAATTTTTTATTATTTATAATTAAATCCATTATATCTAGTGGTCTGATTGACCAAATTACTTCTTTCAATTATTTGAAATTTTTATGTAAGGTTTTGGTTGACATGAAAAAGTTAGTGTCACGAGCGGGATTCGAACCCACGACCTTCGGCTCAATACGGCGCTGCTCTAACCACTTGTTGTCACGATAGTGGTTAGAGCAGCGGCGTATTGAGCCAAAGGTTGTGGGTTCGAATCCCGCTCGTGACACTAACTTTTTCATGTCCACCAAAACCTTACATAAAAATGTTAATTTATAATTAAAGTTCGCATAAAAAATTGGTCAAATCAAATTTCGTACATTTCAATATTTGTAGAACCTTTGGGTTAATTATGTGCTCCTTTTTTATGTTTGACAGTTTCGTCGCAAATTTTGATCGGTTCATACATTGCACTGTTTTTTTCCTAATTGGTCAAGAAAAACGCACCATACATGGATGTAACGTACTAATACAACAATTATACAAACAAAATAAACAAATATCTTTAACAACAATTAATCTTTAAAAACAATTATATAAACAAATAGTCTCTGAGGTTCTTCTGCTAACAGCTGTTGTTCGGAAGTCGGCCATCCTCGTCCGCAGCCCGATGACAGGATAATTAGGGGTGCTGCGTGTCTTTCGTAAAGTGGGCGTTCTATGACGAGATGAAAGGACGTCTGCGTGACAGCCTGGCTGCAATGGCATGCTGGTCAAGTCTCCAGCCAGAGTCGGTGTAGGTATGCCTTGCAGTTGCCATGACCTGTTGACACTTGTGTGGGCTTATGGTTCTGTGGAGTTTTATTTTAGTTCCTTTTTTAAATTGAGGGTAGGTACTGCTAGGTCTGCTTTCCTTTCTGTGAGGTACGTTACATCTCTTTTCACTCGTCAATCTGAGTATATCCCATCTTGAAGGTACTCTTGGGATGTTTGCAATAAGTCATTTAGGCGTCTTCGCCCCTCCCAGCTTCTTTAGCCTCTTAGTCTGCCTCCTCGTTACTGCTTATTCCTACTTGAGCTTTGACCCAACATTGCACTGGTATTCGTCCCATGGAATCAGTGAATGCCGGCGAAACTAACCGGATCCCGGGCGTTTTTGAAAACCGATTTCGTTATCCGCCAACAAACATTTTGATGTGATTATTAGATTTTTTTATTGCCTAAGAGTTTTTCACTGATAGACTATTGTGTTAGAATATTTTATTTTATTACAACTGGACATTGTCGTTTCAATTCAGGTCGTTAACCAGTAAATAAATGTTGAACATTGGAGAATTCAATTTTGAACGGAGTGTCAAAAATAAAAACCAGACGGGATAAAAAAACACCATCATAAATCTATTATGTGTTCATCCAGTCGCTGAATAAATATACTCCAACCGAACGGTTTACTACACTAATCACTGAATAGTGGGTCTAATATTGGAATGTAATATTTTCGGAACCTGTTAACATACGGCACTTGTGTTCTTTAAATAGTATTTGAACGATAAGCGCGAAATAATGATCTCAAAAATGAGTTTAACCTTTCATTAATTGTTTTGCAAGAAGACAAAAAGGAAAACAAGCGAGCGAGCGAGCGAGAGATAGATAGATAGATAGATAGATAGATAGATAGATAGATAGATAGAGAGAGAGAGAGAGAGAGAGAGAGAGTGAGAGGGAGGGAGAGAGAGATATACATAGATAGATAGATACTTTTTTCCAATTTATTTATTTTATTGTTTATTTATTTCGAGAGGGAGGGAGAGAGAGTGAGAGAAAGAGTGAATTGAATTGAACATTTCATTTATAAAACCTCTCAAAATTATGTCTCATGGACCTTTCATACATTTAACTAGCATTCCTATTTAAAATTAAAGTTTACATAATTCAAAATACAAAATACGTATAATACAAATATATATATTTTTTTACAGTCTACGTATACTTTCAATTATTATTGATCTTGTGCAGAGTATGATTGAACATAATCTAATGAGATAAAAGCTTTTACATGTTTCTTATAAATATTTTTAGATTTATATGATTTCATAGATTGGATAAATTGGTGTAAAGTTATATAGATTTAGGAAAAAATTGAGTTATAAAAACTACAGATTGAGAACGTGTAAAAGTAGTTTGTTTTAATTATTCAGAAATCGTGAGATGCGGCCTGGTGTGATGTAGGTTTCAGAAAATCATTTTCTTTATCATGCCAACGTTTCGATCTTTATTGAGATCATCTTCAGGGACTGGGATTTACCAACATTGTTTACATTTAACAAATACATTTAGGATGTGGAAAATTGAATTTATACAATGCAAAATATATTTTTTATGAAGTCTTTTCGGAGGATCTACGGAAGAGGTCAAACACAGAGAAAACTTCCTTTCGGTTTTCGCCGAGCTTTCGACAGTTTTATACTGTCATCTTCAGGGCCTGTTTTATTATCATATAAAAAAACAATTAAAACATGAAAAAACAACAAATGAGCCCCAAAAAACATAACGTACTTCTGTGCCCAAAACACCATGTCGTTTATTTCCCCATTAAGGTTTAAGTAAGATATTTCAATTTTTGTGCAATTTGTTGTTTTTTCATGTTTTAATTGTTTTTTTATATGATAATAAAACAGACCCTGAAGATGACAGTATAAAACTGTCGAAAGCTCGGCGAAAACCGAAAGGAAGTTTTCTCTGTGTTTGACCTCTTCCGTAGATCCTCCGAAAAGACTTCATGTTTCCCGCAGGTCTATAATCTAGTTCATCGTTATATTTTTTATATTCAATCAAAGTATTTCTACTCACTCAAAGTGTTTGTCTTCTGTGTAATTGTGCCATGTCGGTTGAGAGTGCCAGTGAGATTTTGCTGTTTTATGTTTATATACGTTGGATTTTGAAGGGGTGGGGAAGGAAGTCGGTATAGAAAAGACATTTTTGTATAAGGCGTCGGCTTCTTTGAGGTGAGGTAGTTTGTTTTTTTTTCTTTAAAAAGAGAAACAATATCAAATAGCTATAATGATTTTTGTATTGTTATTATGCCATGGAAAATAGTCAAAATTTTGTATTTCAACAAATCATCAATTTTTAAAATGAATAAATTATAGTATTTGCCATAAATTCTAGAATCATAGTTCAGTTTAAAGATATAGCGAATACACATTTTTACAGCAATGCGTAAATTATGAAGATTGTACTAGAAAGATTATAAATTACCGCAAGGCCGTATGTTATATTTGGAAGCATTAATGTATTAAAAAGCTTTAGCTTATGGATAAATTATTAATATTAAATAAGTTTATTAATTGATCTACTGATATACATTATATATTAATGGAATGTATTCTGCTAGAAGCTTTATCAATCTGTGTCTTCCAGGTTAAATATTTATCTATTACTAAGCCTATAATTTTTATTTCGTTCTTAAAATTAATATACTCTCATCAATTTTGCTTTGTTCAGTATTATCTTTCTTAAAATGTGCAAACTGTTTGTGATACCTTAATAAACTAGCTTTACGACTTTTAATATTAAGTGATAAACCATGATGATCGATACATTTTTGAAAAGTTTTTAAGTTTTTATGCCGCTATTTAGTTTTTCGATAATATGCTTACATTTGTATTTGATAATTGTAATTTTACATATTTATTCGGCAGTTAGTAATTTCGTAATATATTCTATTTACATGCTAAATAAACAATAAAGCTGATAGCGTAGACCCTTGAGGGACACCACGATTGGTAAACATCCAATTAGAATAATTATTTTTTGAAGTTGATACGCATTGTTGTCTATTGGAAATGTAAAATCTAAACCAATTAGCAATATTACAGGATAGATTAATTGATCTCAGCACTGAAATGAGTACATCATGATCAACACTGTCAAAGGCCCTGCTATAGTCAATGGAAACTAAAATAGTAATTTGTTTATCATCAATACCAGTTTTTATGCTATTTAACAATTTTATTGAAGATTTTTTTAGAGAGTGAGAGTGAATGAGTGAGTGAGTGAGTGAGTGAGTGAGTGAGAGAGAGAGAGAGAGAGAGAGAGAGAGAGAGAGAGTGAGAGTGAATGAGTGAGTGAGTGAGTGAGTGAGTGAGTGAGAGAGNGAGAGAGAGAGAGAGAGAGAGAGAGAGAGAGAGAGAGAGAGAGAGAGAGTAATGTTCGACTGATGATGGCAAAATACCGAAAGCGTCCGATAGACCAAACCAACGTGGATAGGCAGTCCAAAATGATCGGTAATGTCTACGTTTATATGGTTTTATTACCAAGTGATGGATCTCTCAATTGGTTGGTCGTAGAAGAAAACATAAATTTTCCGTGTCATAACATTTTATTTCGTTGTGAAAGTCTCATTTGTCCATCCTCAGCTCCATTAGGTCATTGCCATTATATGGAAATACTTACAATGTGTTTAATTATATTAATTAAAAGTAAAATGTTGGATTTAATTGTTGTTCAAAAGTACTTAAAAAAATTTAAGATAGGATCAGAAAGGACCTTGACAATTGAATCATTGTTCTCAACAGTTCACCAGGACGTGATGTACATTGTTCTTTACCTTCTTTGTTAGCCGAACGTCGTGGGTTCGAATCCCGCTCGTGATACTGACTTTTTTATCTCAAACAAGACCTTACATAAAGATTAATTAATTGAAAGCTGTTATTTGATCAATCGGACCACGAAATCTAATGAATTTAATAAGTTGTACTTTCAATGCCATAAAAAGCATTATACGATGAAATGAAAACCCTAGGTGCCTGAAAAATTCTATTAGTTGAGCATGAAAAGCCAGTTCGCCATTGTTTTTATAAAGACATGTCGAATATTCACTTGTTTGTTAGGAACCTTTTCTAAAACTGGAAAAAAGGGGACAATTAAAAATACATTATCGTGAGTGTAAATATAGAAGCCTCAAGATGAATGTAAGCACCAAGATTTACGTCTGTTTATGTGCAAAAAGATAAGGGAAAGATCGTAGATTTTGCACTTCTTTTACATTATCTTTAATCTTCTTCCAAACAAGGAGGAATTAAAAACCCGTCTTTCTGGATGATTTTAGACATCTCAGTTTTAACTACTTCTGGTTCTTTCTATAGCCAGGGTGTAACGACAATTCGCTAATTAATTGAACCGTCTAATACCATCCAATAACCAACCAAATGGTCTTTCACGAAGAGTAGCAAAAGTTCTTTTTCTCAAGTTGAAACAGTATCGAAGGAATTGTTGGGATAATTCTGGTTTTATTTTTACTGTCGTCCGAAGTAAATAGCTGTAATCATTAACTATAAATTATCTTAAATACAACAGCTTATGTATGATGTTTAGTGACCGCTAGTCAATGATTATTCGGAGATAGTGAGTTGCGGTCTGGTGTGAAGTAGGTTTTAGAAAATTTTTCTTTATCGTGCCAACGTTTCGATCTTTATTGAGATCATCTTCAGGGCTCAAAGTGTTTGTTTACCGGTAGATGTGTCATTCTTGTCTGTCGAAGAGAGCCAGGGGATACTCTCAACACGACAGACAAGAATGACACATCTACACGGAAAACAAACACTTTGAGCCCTGAAGATGATCTCAATAAAGATCGAAACGTTGGCACGATAAAGAAAATGTTTTGGTAAAACCTACGTCACACCGGACCGCATCTCACGATCTCCGAATAACAACACCTTGTATTTAATTTTTTACTGCCAAAAAAAAAATAGCTGGACTTTCAATTTCTTAACGCTTTCGCGCTTTTATCCTGTCAAATACCCCCAACACGGTTCGACAAGTTTATGGAGATTTCTCTCCGATTTTGTACGTGAAAGTGATCAAAAACCTATTTTCTGTCCTAGATTACAACGTGACAATCCAGCCAAACCTTTTTACTTTTCATTTGTTATTTATTAACATCTAGGCTAATTGTTGCGTTTAAGTAAATTTAATACCATTTTAAAGCGTTAAACAAAACAAATTGAACACATATACAAACAAAATATACATAACTCTGAAAAAAGAGGAACTACTCATTAGCAGTAATCACTTGCACTGTTATTCCCTGTCACTTAGGAGGTCGCCAGGCCAAGGACGCTTCAGGGGAGGATTATTTGGAAGGGTGCGTTGGTGTGACTGGATAATTGATAGTGAAACTTCTTGTAGCGGTTTTTCACTACTTCAAGGACATATTGGATGTTAAGGTCATTATGAACGGTAAGATTTGATACGTAGAAAGGAGCAATCACAATGGTTCGAAGGATTTTTGATTGTAGGGATTGGATACTTTGGAGGTTTTATTGTACCCCAAAGTTCGATGCCGTACGGCCAAATGGGACTCAAAATAGTTATACAATTGAGTCGATTATTTTGTAAAGTCCGTTTTGACTGTTTATCGAGCAATCTATAGAGAAATCTGAATCGCTAAGCTCTTGTCTTTTTAGTCGGGTGTGAGGGTTCCATGCAAATCATTGGCCAATGTATATCCCAAAGTAGCGGACTACATTAGCTGGGG
Organism: Cimex lectularius; assembly: GCF_000648675.2. Taxonomy (NCBI): domain Eukaryota; kingdom Metazoa; phylum Arthropoda; class Insecta; order Hemiptera; family Cimicidae; genus Cimex; species Cimex lectularius. Next base: position 477,467 of record NW_019394221.1, on the reverse strand, counting down.
GAGAGGGATACTATTATAAGATGGGAGCAGTGGTTATTCTCCGAAGAGTTAAGTGACATGTTTTTTGTATGTTTATTGTTATCTTCCACTGTTTGAACCACTGCTCAAGTTATGTGACGGCTTTGTAGGTGTCTAGTTGAAATTACAGGGTCTTTATGGGAGCAAAGGATGGCTGTATCATCCGTTTAGGTTGAAAGCATTGTTTCTGGAAGAGTAGGAATGTCTGCGGTATATACAGCGTAGAGGATGGATCCTATGATACTTCCTTGTGGTATCTCAGCATCTGTGCCATACCCGGCTGACAGAGAATTGCCACTGATGACGTGAAAGTATCTGACAGGTAGGTAGGATTTTATGAACAGGTAGTAGGTAAAAGGGAAGACTTTTTGGACAAACCAGATATTCACTGAAACACTTCTGAATGATTTTTCAACTTCAAAAACCAAAAATTGTGAAATATATAAAAAGTCATTAAATTATAATGAACCTGTATTATGCTGGTGTACTGCAAGGGTGGATTAAGAGGCGAGGCATCGTCATTTAAGGCGAGGTGGCGGTTTCTCGTGGTAGGAAGGTATATTGCCTGAGAAATATGGTTAAAATGGATCGGAAGCTTGGTGGAGAACTTTTGGAAGCGGGATAGGAACAGTTCATAGATAAAAGGAATATTGATGGATTGTGAGGTTATTTGCGTAGAAAAGTGCTTTGGCAATTTGTCTGAGGAGTTTTGATTGGAAGGATTCGTTGGATGTTGGATAGCCGGCAGTTCTACTTCATAGTTCAGAATGGTCTCAGTAATATCTTGTATAGAGTTGAGTTGTGACGGTAAAAACAGATATACGTCCTAAAAATCTTCGCATTTGTCGAAGTATTCTGTTGGGTTGTTGACCCTTTAACTTTTGCCTGAGGTTTCCATGTCATTACGCTTTTTATGTATTGACTTGAGTGGCTGTTGGTAGCTCGGTTTTATTGATATAAAGTTGACTTTTTTCCTAAGTCAATTTTTTCTTTCTCTTTTTAACCAGTCTTTGACGAACTCAAGAGGTTTGTAGGTGGCTTGGATTATGATGGTGATAAAAGGAGACGAGAAAGTGGGGCTTTATGTTCCCCAAGCAGCCTTAGCTTTCCTAGTTCCTTAGTTCAATGCACTCGATAAGTAGACTTTTTCTCAGTCAATCTTTTCCTTCTCTTTTTAACCAGTCTTTGACGAACTCAAGAAGTTTGTAGGTTTCTTGGATTATGATTATTTATTATTATAAAAAGAGACGAAAAAGTGGGGCTTTATGTTCCCCAAGCAGTCTTATGGCTGGATATTTCTTTCTTCAGTATAAAATTTGGTTAGATCACAGAATTGCCATCCACATAATAATGATAGTGCCAGGATGGGAAATTTAGCAGTATAAATCGTGAAGAGGATAGGGTCAAGAACGCTCCCTTGTGGGACACCGGCCTGTATTTTTCTGATAAAGTATTCGTTGCCTTAGCTTACTCTGAAGCAGTAGTCAATATCATAAAAATACGAAAAATTCACAGATTATCTTTAGAATTACGTAAATGAAATTAGTTCTCTAAAGAAATATAATTTCATTTAATTCGGGTATGAATGTTCAAGGATTTTGGTCAAATATTATATTTCTAAGCATAAGAGTTTATAATGATTTTTTTATTGCAAGAACCTATTGGGATGAAGAATGGTTGGGAATAGGCAGGGATGATTTCTTCAATTTTCTAAAGCGTTTTGACCTTTTGTCCTGCCTGAAAATTATTTTACTCTATTGAAACATAAAAGTATTTAAAGGGAAATAAAACGAATTACAGTTAGAAGTAAGAAATAAAAATGAGAAAGGCAAACTTAAGGAGGAAATCAAATGAATCTTTTTTTTCTTTTTGCCTGTTTACAATTATGATAATGTATCTACCAATTAAATTTAACATCGGAAGTTTCACCTTTGCCCTGATAAAAATATCGTTTTTAAAGACAAGAAATCTACTCGTTGTCTCTAGATACAACATTAGAAAGATTGGTTTGATCGATATTGAGTAGTATATTATTTAACTATTGACAAAATGTTTAAAAGTGTAAAAATAAATAGTTTGAAAAAAAAAACAGTCAGTTATGGATTTACAGTAACAATTCATAACGTATTGTGTATGTGCTTTGAACGCTAAATCTCTGTTTATGAGTACTATGAGTAGCACCTCACATCAAGTGCACTGCTACAAAGATGCGTTCTGGTCAAAAAGAGATTTTAAGATTTGTACGTGCTCCAAACTGTCTCAGTTTCGTTTCCATTCATTTGAAAATTCATTCCCTTCCCAGTGGCCTGAGATAAGATAGTCTAATCATTTGGATAAAGAGGCATGCGCTTAAGAGACATTTTGAGTTCGAGACTTCATTGCCGCCAGTCTAGATCATGACTCTGCAGCATCAACAATGCAGGTAAGCTTACAGAACAGTTTTACAATTTAATACGTTCGTGGTTAACGCCAAATTAATGGAACTTTAATTAATATTGGTTTATTATGGGAAGGAACTTAACTTTCGAGATCATGCTTAATTTTTTCTCAAATGATCGTTATTTCAATTATGTAATAAATATATGAAATTTTTTAGCCATTGCTGCTTGAAATCCATCAATTATAAAAATACCTTATTAATTTGTTAAGCATTTTTTTATTTATTTGAATTAACTTATTACAGTCTTATATAATAATTTATGCTTGATTTAATTAGAATTGCTATTCACTATTTTAAAAAAATAGCCAAACAAGCTAACTTTTGTTTTTGTTTAAATCCAGTCAAAATTCTCTATCATTAATTAAAAAACTCAGTTTAAACCGTGTGAAAATCATGTAAAATCCAAAAATCCAAGCCATGTTATAAAATGTAGTAAATATGCCATAAAAAACTATAGTTATTTTTAAGAATTAGGGCATAAACAAGGATGAACTATTGTTGAAAATTGATAAACTCGATAGTAAATTTTACTCAAATAACAAATTAGCTCCGGAGCTTTTAGCGGACGAAGTTGTCTTAAATTTCCGTTTACGTTGTATTAAATTTAATATTAAACAAATCAAATTTGACAAACTGACAGCCCCATTAGGATCACGTTTCCTTTATTGCTTTTGTAACATATTCGCACATATACGCCAAAAATTTCCCTACGAATTTATTTGATTTTTTTTTAAATTTGCAGAATGAAATTGTTAATTAGACTTTTTTTTGTGCAAATCGACAAATGTTTTGACCTCTGAATTGACGCTTATTGACTAGGCACAAAGGTTCTTTTTTGTCCGAGTCTAGGTCGGGACATCTGCGATCTTAGGATATAGAAAGGTCTATGTCGACGTTTCACGATTTTTTGAGTAATCAGAATTCGTTGTCCTGTTTATTTACGTTTCTTGTTAAATGTATCGAGTTATTTCCATTACGAAACTGTAAAGTTCATTTTAATCGCTAAAGTTAGTATAGACCTAATTTTCGTCTTGAAATACACTGATGGACAAAATAAACGCACCACCCTTAAATTTTAATATATTTAGGTTTATTCATATTTTGCATACCAAAAATAGGCTTGGTTGTAACCAAAAGACATTTAAAAAGAAAATGCTTATTGTCTTACCATAAAAACAAAAACAAATATTGAATAAAGAATTTTTAAAAAATTGAAATGTAAAAGGAATTTTTTTTCCGTTAATTTATTTTATTTTTCCCATAGAGTATTACATTTTTGTGACTAACATAATGCTTTATTTTCTCAATTATTATGTTGTTTTTAATTTGATGTAAGATAGAGAAAAACGAATCAATATTAAGTTCATTCCCTTCCAGCATTAGTCTGTTTATTGCCATGTATATCATATAAATTCACTAGTTTTTCTTTCAATTAATTAAGGTTTTTAGTTGAGATAAAAAATTCAGTGTCACGAGTGGGATTCGAACCCACGACCTTCGGCTAGATACGCCGCTACTCTACCACTTGAGCTATCGTGACTTCGATCCACTCGGGCACTAACTTCCCATCTCAACCCCACCTTTTGAATTTTCCCTCCTTTTTGCCATTTTTCAAGTTAATTTAATAAGTTAAAAATTAAGTATACTTCACTAAAGATCTCCGTGGACATTTCATTTGTCGCCGAGAATCAAATAGATTACTCGACATCTGAAAAATGGCAAAAAGGAGGGAAAACTCAAAAGGTGGGGTTGAGATGGGAAGTTAGTGCCCGAGTGGATCGAAGTCACGATAGCTCAAGTGGTAGAGTAGCGGCATATCAAGCCGAAGGTCGCGGGTTCGAATCCCGCTCGTGACACTAACATTTTCATTTTCAACCTAGACCTTACTGTAAAAGAATAATTAATTGAAAGAAGTATTTGATCAATTAGACAACTAAATGAAATTCTTTATTATTACTATTCTTTTGCCTAAATTCTAATTTTTGGTACTATTATTTCTGTTTTTATACTTTGTGAAGGCTGAAATGGTGACTAGTTGTTAGCCCCTGGAGCCTGATCTAGGCGGCTGGAAGTATAAGATCGATGTCTGATCCAGGACTGCCAACTAGAGATTATACTGGGATTACGAGCTGATCAAAAGAGTTAACTCAACGGTAATACCACTCCGATACCAAACCTCAGCGATTGACGGTCATTATTGAATTTTGTCTTTACCCAACTAAGTAACTTGACTACTGACTTCACCCACTTTGCCGTCCAGCCGCGCGCCTCTCTCTTGTTTCACCTCTCCATGCCGAACGGTGCCCGCCTTTCTGCGGCTTTGTCCCATGTTCAAGTTTATCAGGTCCGTTTTAAAAAAACCCAAGACAAAAATTTTATCTGTAAGTTAAAAAGATATAAAAATGCATACCTCAAATCATTTATAATAGTTTGTATTATTTGATAAGGACGGTCTTAATAAGTAGTTCTGCTAAAAAAATTATCTTTTTGAAAGCCAGTTCGTGATCGATTTACAAAGCTGTAGTTTTCGAATCAAGTCAATCGACAAAAAGAGCCATCTAAAATTATTCTCTGCTGGACCAAAACTACCGTAAACCGGCTTCGGATAGGAAGGAAAACATTTCCAGGAGGCCAAATCGGGATGCGATTGTCGTGTTTGCCAGAGTCCACACGTCACGTTCTTCAAATATTTACACCCTGGTATATATTGTAAGACAACCGGATCTCATAAAGCTACGGCGACGGATTTGGTATGGTAGAATTAAGAAAACTGACGCTGTTTTCGAATAGTTTCTGTATTATCAAGAGAAAAATTGTACGGATTTTTTAGAAATAATTTCTCTCAGAAATAATTTTAAATCGATTGCCTTTCATTGATAAAACTACTTTGTTCTCGGATGAAAAATTTTAATAAATAAATACAATTTAGCCGACTCATTGGGATGGAATGGTATGGTAATGAGGATAGGAGGGTTTGTACTCCCCAGGCACTGCAGCCTTCTGGCTTACTGTACCTTCCTAGTTCCCTAGTTCAGCAAGATATTCGAGCGTGCTATCCCGCATAGCTGAATTCCTGCATGAAAACAGCATCATTATGCCAGAGCAGTTTGGTTTCAGGCCAGGACTACCACTGCACAATTAGCTAGGATAGTAGATGACATAACGCTAGCGTTTAACTTACGAAAACATACTGGCATAGTTCTAATAGATGTCCCAAAGGCCTTTGACACTGTTTGGCATAATAGTCAGCAGGATGATGGATATAATAAAAATAGTCTACTCCTATCTCTTATCCAGACAATTCCGTATTTCTTTTGGATCATCCCAACCGATAGACAGTGTTACTGGTGTACCTCAAGGCTCTATCCTTGGACCCATTCTATTTCTCCCATATTTTAACAAAATACCCCAAGAATGAAAAAATGGCTCTCCATGCTGACGATATCGCTCTCTACTGCTCTTCATGGAGGAAAGGACACAATATCGAACTGATTAGACAATGCAATGCATAGGAAGTTTTTGCAGTTTTTGAAAACGGGGGCAATAGTTTTCAGCAAGCGTAGACAGTTGCTTTATAAAAGATTCAATTTGAAGGTATAACTGTGTCCTGGTCTGAGTCAGTCAAATATCTTGGGGTGACAACCATAACTATTAACTGATAACTTTCACTCCCCATGTCAGTAAACAAAGGCAAAGCGTCTATCCGAGTACTTTTCCCTCTGGTCTGTCGCCAGTCTGGCCTGTCACCTGCCAATAAGATTTTTCTGTAAAAGGTGAGGGTCAGGCCCATGCTCCTGTATGCGTGCCATTCCTGGGGCCTGACATGCAGGACTAATGTCGCCAGGCTCGCCCCAATATACACGCATATCGGAACTGCACAATGCGACAAACATGTTAATACATCAGAGATGCAACTATTAAATTTTTTAAGCAATGCGAAGCTAGTACCAGTACAATCTGTTGCCAGATGCTTGGTTATGCTACCTATGCTTGGACGACAGGTACATGCATAGGAGAATAAAGAACGCTCTCTTATAAATTGGTCAAAATTGCTGGGGTTTTAATCTAATTTTTCCCTCCCTGGTTCAGTGCAATGACTCAATCCTTCTTCTTAAAAGTATCAGGTCACTGACTTTCGCTGCTACAATTTCAATCCTTAGATTTTTTCGTTAGGTTAAATCTCCATTGAGCTGTTGCTTGCATTCGAAGATGGGTGGTTGTTTCTCCCTTCTCATTGCATAATCTGCAGATGGGACCACTCATTAGTGTCACAGTTTATCTAGTTGAGTTCACCTCGTAACTTTTAAAGAACTAATTATGTTCCTCTTCAGTCATCTTACGATGGGTATATGTAGCGACTGGCTTCGATGTTCGGGTGGTTTTGGAGACGTGTGATTCTGCTTATAAGCATGACATGTTATCTCAGGGCGATGCGCTGATCAGATATCTGTATATGTCACTATTGCGAATATACCAAGGATCTACCATATTTCATCGTTGTTTATTTTTGAAACCGTTTCATTACGATTGTATTCTTTCTATTGGCACATCCCCAAAATTGTATAATATACATCCATGTTTTTAATGTTAATTATAAATAGGTTTTAAAATGTAATTATAAATTATTATTTTATTTTGTCAATTAACAATTCTTTTTATCTAAGGTCTTGGGTTAAGAACGGGACAACTTTTTCATCTCTACCAAGACCTTAGATAAAAAGAATAATTGATCGAAATAATTAATATGGTCAATTATGACCGCTAAACATATATGGATTAATTTTATTTTTTATTGATAGCCGGGAATTCCTTCCAAATCAATAAAGTCGACGGTATTTAATATCAAGTTCTTTCTTTTTATATTTGATATGTGCTCTGCAATTTAATTTTTTTTATCTATTGTCAAGCATAAATATTTTACTGAATTCTGGAAAGGTACTTTACCATTGAAGAGGATTCGTTTGTCTACTAATTTTCTATTTGTGAAATTTACATGTAAGGATTTAATTTGATCTTCCATCATTCATGGATGATGTTGACTGCCATCTGCAGTCGATTCGATGATTTTTCGACTGCATCATCGGCAAAGGTTGCGACAGTCGTTTTCCATCAGTGATAGGTCATTTGTAGCAAGTACAGCACAGGGCCTAAGATGCTACCGTGTGGTAGCCAGGCTTGATTTCAAACAAATCAGAGTAGTCTTGTTAATTAACTTGGAATAGTCTTTCCGAAAGGTAGGAGGTCAAAAGTTCGACATATTGTTTTGGGAATATTTTTTTTATTTATATATTTAACGTTCGCTGAGTGTTTCTGAATCCAAACTGATGGCTTGTTATAATGTTCATTTTTTTTCAACGAAGGGTTTTTGTCTTTTTTGCAAAATTTTTTCAAATAAGTTTGAGATAACTGGAAGCAATGAGATGGTGCGATAGGATGATTCGTTTGGTGGCTTACCAGGTGTTAAGCTTTAAGTCATAAACATAATTTATTATATTAAATATTTTTTTTTAGATTTGGAAGACTATGTCATCTATCATTTTTAAAACTAGTTTAATTAGAAAAAATAACTTCAAATTCAATCAATTCATCAAAATCTACAGACTGGAAAAAAATTATAGAGCATTATATCCCCTTAAACATTTCCTTGGGTGGTCAGGCTTCTCTGCAAACAGGAATATACTTAAAACAACAATAAGTACTAAAGTAACAATAAGTACAATAAGTAACAAAGATAATGTGAAAGTTGACGCGTAATAATGCCATCATTTGTATATTAAAAAAATTCTTCCTCGATCCGCTTTACTTTCTTAAAGTGAAATTATAAATTAGTTTCTCTCTGACATCAAAAAAGGGCTTAAAAGATATTACAAAATTATTTATACTTAATTTAAGAACTGTTTTGTTAAAGTCTTTTATTTTAAATGTTACATTATATAAAAGAAAATTTTAAGAGCTGTCCATTTTATAACTTTATGTAAGCTGCGCTTGAATAACTGAGTTTTTTAACTGTCTTTAATTTGACATTTGAATTTACATATTTTTTTCCTTTGATCATCTAAAATTGTTAACATTAATGTATTAATTACTCTTTTCTGGAGTTGAAATATCTTTATATTCTTATAAATGCGATAAACATATTTCACTAAATTTATAGAAAACCATAACTTCGCAAAAATAAGAGGTTTTTTAATTGCTTAATTTATTATACAATTTAATGAAATGTTATATTGCTAAATCAATCTAGGATTGTTTTGTTTAATGCTCTTTATGTTTAGATAAAATATAAGTAGCTTCCCATAGATTATTTATAACATAGGTCTAGATACATAGAATGACTCAAAGTTTGTTTTTTTTCAAAACGATAAAAACAGTCAAAGGTTATCGTTTAGTCAACGATCAAGGACTGCAGATTAAGGAGACATTAAAATCCCGGAAATTTTTGCATGCCAATTTTAACTCGGTTCAATATTCAGTAAAACCCTTCAGTTAAGTTATTTAACTCTACTTCCCATAAATTCAATCATTGGTCAAAATGAACAATAAATGTGCTGTCTTTTTAAAAATGGAAAAATCTTTTCTCTGAAAAATCTAGCAGATAAATTTCGTTTTGCACTTGAGCATAATTTAAATAGTAGCAATGAGCATAATGTAATCCAATGCCTTCAATGTTTTCAACAATGATCAATTCAATAAAAAACTTTTCAAATAAAATAAGCCCAATTTTTTAAAATTTTATTTCCAATTGGTGTTTATTTTATAAATTTTTATGTTGAAATATAGGTATATTTAAAAAAATATACACGACAACATAAACTATACATGTTTTCATTTAAAGTTTCAAGTTATATGAAGACTTGATGATTTGAAAAACAAATAACAATATTGACAAAGAATGTGGAACATTTCTAACCTGTGTATTGTTGAAAAAAGACAAGCAACGACTAGATAAAGCTGTGATTAATAATGATGTGATAACTTATTAGCCCTTTAGGAAATGATAGTAATTTGTTTTGGTTATAATTATAGTATTGAATAATTGTTTCATTTTTGAGCAAGTTGGTCAGATTTTCTTGATAGAATTGATAGGTTTACCTGTTTTTCAAAGTCGATTGTAATTCTCCAATACCGGTTTTTGACGGTTTTGGGTTTTAAAAGTGGTACGGAGTGATATCACAATGGATTTAATTCAGGTTGTGTTATAGTCACGATCCAAATGCTATTTCATGCCCTGATTTGTTAATATTTTCATTCTGTTCAGTAACGACTTGCCTTTCTCGGTGAGACGTGATGTGTTAACGTAGAAGTAGATGGCTGAAGGTTTTTCACCTCATCTCGTACCATACAGAAAAATGTAAAGTAATCGGAATGAAATGGTACTAGTTAAACTTTTAGCTTATTTAACACATCTTTAGATATGCTGGGTCGAATTAAAAATTATTTCGATTAGTTTCCTCAGTCGACATTTGTGGCATACAAATCGTTTTATTTATTTTATTCGCAACTTTAATTAAATTACAATAAATAAATATTTTTTCGATTAATTAATCTTTATGTCAGGTATTGGTTGAAATGAAAAAGTCAGTGACACGAGCGGGATTCGAACCCACGACCTTCGGCTAAATACGCCGCGGCTCTACTACTTGAGCTATCGTGACTTCGGTCCACTCGGACACCAATCTCCCACCTTTCGAATTTTCCTTCCTTTTTGCCATTAATTGAAAGAAATTATTTTGTCAATCGGACCCCGAAATATAATGGATCTAACAAATAAATATGTTATTTATAATATGAACAGCATAACTTTGTTAAATAACAGAGTCATCACCAAAAGATAATGCTTTGATATTGTTACTGCTTACGTTTTACACTACAAGAAGTCGTGTGGTCATTTCCTTTTAAGCCTTCTAGCAGAGTAATTTAGAAGAATGGAGTGTACAATTTTGGTTACAATATGTGGAAATGGTGTGGTATTTAAGGTATCTTGCTCTGGCCAGGTCATGGACGAAAGGAAGAAGTCTGTGTGATGGTGAAGTGCGTCGAATATTTTTCGGAAAATCGTGGATGTTTAGGTCTGGGTGTACAGATATTGGAGCATTCATTTGAAACCTGAATTGAATAGTATTACGTTAGTTACATATCAATCACCTGCCCAGAAATATTCCAAAGAAATCTATATTTTCGTCGTAGGAAAGATGATACTTCGATTCGTAGATGTGTACAAGTTAAATATACTTCTTCATTAATGGCCTCCCTTTTGTACCTGAAGGTGATGTTCAGGTTGGTAAAACTAAAATTTAAAGCATTATGATATGCTTATGATTTTTTTACTCGTCAATCTTACTGTCAACCTCGCCAAATTTAACCGGTAGTTTGTAGAAAAAGTTGGTACACCATCCTGACTGATTTTCTTACAATCACCTATTGAAATAATCAAACAGCACAAATATTCTGGATTTACACTTGCACCCTTTCCACATAAATGATGTATGGTCAAGAAAGGCCTCACACCAGTACTGCCCCATCTCAAGGGATGAAGAAATAATGTCTACCATGTGATGGCACTGTTCACAGTTGAGTGGCAGTTACACTAACAGTACACAATTGAAGTTCAGGGATTATAAACTGCTCAAAAATGAGCAGGGATTGTCGTAATGTACGCTTTAGCCCGATTCCAAGAGGGTGGAAGTGTCAATAAGAAGCCTGGTACTAGATATCGGCATAACGACGCTAAGGGAGGACAGAAATATTGTCATTGCTGCAAAACATAACTTCTAGCTTTCCATAGTGTTTACCTTATCCTAAATGAAATACAAGTTGTTTTGGTACGGACTTTATCAGATGGCCATCGTCACATCGTATACCCCTTTCAGACCTGCAGCAACTGCTCGCCTCCAGCAACTGAGGAGAATATGATGCAGAAGAGAACATTGGAATGCTGTTATGTTTACTGATGTGTCGCGTTTCTGACTGCATAGTGATAGCAGGCGCCGAAGAGCCTGCCGAGAAAAGGGGATGCGTACAATGCCCTAGTTCGAGCTTTCTTCAGTACAGTGCATTCCCAAATACACGGTCGTCCTTAAAAGGACAATGAGGATCTTTAACGCCCGTACCTGGCTCACGGCCTTACCAGACGTTTTGATTCTCAAGATGAGAGATGACGCACCTCCGCTCACGACTGAATGTGTGTTACAACCGCAAGCGTTGGTGTAGACGCTGTCCCATCCCCGAGGGGCCAAAACGAACCTCACTCCCAGCTTGCCCATTCCGAGTGGTCGGATCTGGATTAAGCATCAGACCGTATGCCGCGCGTAAAGGGCTACCCTAGGTGGCTGCAATGCATCAGCCTGGTCTCCCTAGATAGAGAAGGCCACTCCTATCTACCAGAGTATAGAGGCTCCTCCAGCGTAAGAACTTCCGGATCCGCTCCGGCCACGTTTTTGTTTAAAGTGGAATTGCTAACCACCCCCTAGAGGACACTGCCTTCGCTAAAGGGCGCCATTCGTGTAGGCGGTGTAGTGGTCTGTTCTGGGATTTACACTGGAGGACGAATTGGACTCCATATTGTTGAAGGCAACCTCACCGCAGTCCGTTATACCCAAGAAATTATCGAGGAATACATCTGTCAAACCTGGGATCTCATTGGCAGGGATTTTTGATTTGGATGACAATGCCAGACCCCATTCATATAGGCAGAGTTGTTCATCAATGTTTAAACTATCTGGGAAGTTCCTATCTGCCCCTTCCTCCATTCTCTCCAGACCTCAATTCCATTGAGCATATATGGAATGCGTTGCAGAGGATTTTCGATCATCATTAGCAGCCAGTTGACCTGCATCAACTGAGTGCAATGTTGCAACATCTATGGAATGAAATTCCTTATGAAATTAGTGACAACCTTAATAACATTATGCTTCCCAGTATGACACTGTATTAATTGTTTCAAATAATTATTGTGATCAATAATGAAAATTATGGAATTAAAAGCTTTTATTTTGTTATTTTTCAAAATCCCTTTATTAACTTTTTCTTCATTAAAAAACATAGTAATTTCTAATAAATATTAATGCAATTTATAATATAAATAAAATAAAAATGTTAGGGTATGTAAATACTACAAAATTGGCAACATCCCTATTCATTTTTGAGAGGTTTATTTTGAGAATTTAAGTTTGGAAGAATTCTTGTCAAAAATCTTATCCAAAATAGGTAGTAGTCGTATTGGCTATTTAAAAAAATGTAAAATTAAAAAACAAGGAATTAAAATGTACTTTTTCAGATGTACTAGTATAGTATCATTTTGCGGTAGCCAAGTGGGTAGGGCGTTCGATTCGTTTTTGCCACACTAACGATCCTGGGTTTAAATCCCGGTAGAGCCCATGTCTTTTTAATTGAGAATAGTATGAAAAAAATATTGTAAATTGACTTGACCCCTTGACCGGGACACTACCCGTAGTTTGGCGTTAAACTCCTCCTGCATGACAAAACTACTATTTTATATGTACATATTTTTTCAATATTTCCTCGTAAAGATTTAAATTTCCTAGTTTATAGTTGTAGATATTTCAACATAATACAGATATTGTGAGGAAAAAGTGAGATAGCCCGTACAAATTTACTCGGTTCGAACGTCATTTAATTTAACAAAAGACGGGTCTAATGTACTCAATTAAGACACTTCCTTGACCTTGTATTGTGTCCATCCACTTCTTTAATCCAATTTATGTGAAAGCTGAAGTTTCATAGCTAACATAATCTAATAAAATAATCACTTGTCATGTTTACAAAAGGGAAGTGGATCTTGCAAACAAAATTACGGAGTAAAGTTTACCATTGGTATTTTAGGATCGGGATATCTTATTTCTAGGCCAAAGTTCAATAGAAGCTATATGAAAGATTGTCTCGTTTACCCTTGTCTCCTATCCTCTAACCGTTTATTGGACACTTATTGAATAAATGGCCTTATCCCGCTAATATCTGAAGGACCAAGTTCATAACGATTGACTTGATGTGTTAACAGACAGGTGCCGATTTTGTACATTCTAATTAATTAGTTAGTCAAAGGGAGAAAAACTGATAAACTTATGAAATACTAATCATCGCTTTAATGATTCATAATAATTGGCAGATATTTTATAGCAATTATTTTTTAATAGAACACCTATTGTTCGACTCTGAAATTCGTTTCATTGAATGGCACGAATTCTTTATACATTTCATAGTGTTCATTTTTCAACAATTATTCATATTTTCACATCTTCTTGAGCAAAACGAATGTGGCTCTGGTGTATTCCCAGATGTGAAAGAATATCGGGTATGGCACTCGGGATTGCTCTGAAAGCTTACAACTTTCCTTTTACCTACTACCTGTTCATAAAATACTTCCCATCCGACAGATACTGTCAAGCCATCAGTGGTCACTCTCTATCAACCGGATATCGCATAGATGCTAGGGTACCACAAGGAAGTATCGTAGGACCCATCCTCTACATTGTATATACCACAGACATTCCTAATCTTCCAAAACGATCTTCCGATCCTTTCAACCTATGCGGATGATACCGCCATCCTTCGTTCCCATAAAGACCCTGTAATTTCAACTACACCTACAAAGCCGTCACATACCTTGAGCGAGTTATAATAAGGGAGCAGTGGTTATACTCCGAAACAGTGGAAGATAATAATAAACATACAAAAAAACGTGTCACTTAACTCTTCGGAGAATAAACACTGCTCCCATCTTACAATAGTATCCCCTCCCCCAGCTAATGTAGTCCGCTACCTTGGGCTATACTTAGGCAAATGATTTACATGGAACTTTCTATTTATCTACTACCTGATCCTAAAATTCTACCGAGACACCTTCAAATCATCAGCGACCCCTCTCTATCAGCCGGCTATCGCATAGATACATGGGTACCTCAAAGAAGTATCTTAAGACCCATCCTCTACACATTACATAAAGCAGATATTCATATTTTTCCTGAAACGAGCCTTACTACTATGCGGATGATACCGCCATCCTTTGCTTTCATAAAGATCCACTCAACCAGAAACTTCAACCTAGGTCACATCCCTTGAGCAGCGGTTCAACAGGTGGAAGATGACATAATCATACAAAATTGTGAACATGTTACTTTCACATTTGGAGTATAACCACTGCTCCCTTACTATAACTCACTACAACAGTATCCCTCTCCCACCTTACGCATAATCCTATAATCCTCACACGCTACTCAAAAGACAGGAGTTCAACAGACTTAAAAGATAGTTGAATAAACGACTGTACCATTTACCAAATTTTTTTGACACCCATTTGGACATGCCGCATCGAACTTGGGGTTCATCAAAACGTTCCAACCTCCAATCCCTACAATCAAAAATTCTTTGCACCTTCTTCAATTCTCCTTTATATGTATTCAATCTTACCATCCACAATGACCTTAATATCCAATAAGTCCTTGAAGAGCGATAACCGCTACAAGAAGTATCAGGAACAGTTATCCAGTCGCACAAACCTCATGTCAGAAACCTTTCATACCGCGCAATTCCAGGTAATCCTCCCCGACGGCTGCAGTGCCAATGGTATCGCCACCTCCTAAGTGACAGGAAAGTCATTAACGCTAATATATAAGAATGACTGACTACTAATGACTAGTTCCTCTTTTTTTCCCTGTTTTATATATATTTTTGTCCTCATTTTGTTTTGGTTTACGCTCTCAGATGTTATAAAATTTACTTAAGAGCAGCAATTGGCGCAGGTGTAAATAAATAAAAACAGTTTTTACATGAATGGGCTACGAAGTTCGTTTTGTTCGGATATTTCTATTTGTGATGACTGATAGTAAAGGTCAGCACTGATGATGCGATTCTTCGGACTGTTTGTTCATAATCCGAGCCAGTTCAATTTTCTGTTATCCCTCCATTTTGTACGTTTCGAGTGAACGGATAATAATAGGGGATCGAGTGTTTGCTCCCTTGACGGTGTGTGCGCCCCGGTTTCTTGTTTACCGTTTTGCTGTTCAATGAGGACATTTTTTGGCAGACTAACCTAATCCCTTTTTATACCGTCAATAATCAAGAGAAGATAGATAGATAGATGGGGAGAGAGAGAGAGAGAGAGAGAGAGAGAGAGAGAGAGAGAGAGAAAGAGAAAGAGAGAGAGAAAGAGAGATGGAGAGCGGGAGAAAGAGAAGAGCTAAGAAAGAGATAGGGAGAGAGAAGAGAGTGAATGAATAAAATGAATAAGTGAATGAGAGGGAGAGAGAAAGGGAGGAGTGAATGAGTGAGAGAGGCAGAAAGAAAGAGAAGAGAAGAGAGAAAGTATGTGAGTAAGAGTGTGTGAGAGAGAGAAAGAGAAGAGAGAGAGAGAGAGAGGGTGAGTGAGTGAGTGAGAGTGTGTGAGAGAGAGAAAGAGAAGAGAAGAGAGAGAGAGAGAGAGAGAGAGAGAGAGAGAGACAGGGTGAGTGAGTGAGTGAGTGAGTGAAATGGTAGAGAGACAGAGAGAAAGAGAAAAGTGAGGGAGAGAGAGAGAGAGAGAGAGAGGGAAAGAGGAGAAAGAATAAGTGAATGAGAGAGAGAAGAGTGAGTGAGGAGTAAGTGAGTGTGTGATAGAGAAAGAGAAGAGAGAGTGAGTAAATGTCTGAGTAGGGAGTGAGTAAGTGAGTCAGAGAGTGAATGAGTGAGGAGTGAGTGCGTGTATAGGGAGTGAGTGAGTGAGTGAGTGAGTGAGTGAGTAGGGAGTAGGGAGTGGGTGAGTGAGTGAGTGAGTGAGTAAGTGAGTGAGTGAGTGAATGAGTGAGTGAGTGAGTGAATGAGTGAGTGAGTGAGTGAGTGAGTGAGTGAGTGAGTGAGTGAGTGAGTGAGTGAGTGAGTAGGGAGTAGGGAGTGNAGTGGTGAGTAGGGAGTGGGTGAGTGAGTGAGTAAGTGAGTAGGGAGTGGGTGAGTAGGGAGTGAGTGAGTGAGTGAGTGAGTGAGTGAGTGAGTGAGTGAGTGAGTGAGTGAGTGAGTGAGTGTGAGAGAGGGAGAGCAGGAGATAGAATAAATGAATTAATTGGTCAATATTCATCACACATACATCCAACGACTTAAAATAGATGAAAAAAATTTTAAATAGAGAGCGTGAGAGATAGTGAGGGAGTAAGTGATTGAGAGAGACAAAGATAAAGAGATGAGAGAGAGAGAGAGAGAGAGAGAGAGAGAGGAAGAAAGGGAAAAGAGGAAAGAGAGGATGAGCGAATGGTAGAGAGAGAGAAAGGAAGAAAAAAGGAAGCAATATAGATAGGTGTAGATAGATAGAGGGAGAGAGAGAGAAAATGTGAGTTTTTTTTGTTCATGTCCTTTCACTTTTATTAACTCCATTGGTCGAATATCGTTAAACCTGGAAGAAATCTATTGTACATAGAAAAAACAAAAAATGTTTGTTTGTTGAAGTATCTATTTAAAAAAATTTAAAAACTACTTAATTTGTCATTATTGCGCAAAATAAAGCATATTTTGAAAGAAAATGGTCCCTGAATGAATAAAATCTTAGTTCGTACACAACGAAGAGGGTTAATTGGAGCGAGTCATTTGGTCTTTGTTATCTCGACAAACGTAAAAAAACACTGATTAACAAAGATTGTCGATTTTTTTACTGCTCTGTTTATAAACTCGAAAGCATAATTAAGCAGATTATAACGATATATTTAATTATAAATCATGATCCTAGAAATAGCACGACAATAGCATTTACAGAGCCGAGTTAAATTTTATTAGGTCTTCAACATAACAAACCTTCAGGGTCGTTGAAGAATTGTGACATGGCCGTACACCTAGTAGTGGAAACTCGATATAATCATATTAGGCTTTAACAAAAACAAAACTTATAAATGGATTAAGACAAGGGTAGTCGAACCTGTTAATTGCCTTTAGCACTTCGCACTAATTTACAAAGTGAATCATAGAGTTGGAAAATTTGTAATTACATATTTTCCTTTTTATTTAATT
The DNA here is from genome assembly GCF_000648675.2 of Cimex lectularius. Classification (NCBI taxonomy): domain Eukaryota; kingdom Metazoa; phylum Arthropoda; class Insecta; order Hemiptera; family Cimicidae; genus Cimex; species Cimex lectularius. Next base: position 460,024 of record NW_019394221.1, on the reverse strand, counting down.
GCCACTTTACTGTTGTCAGGAATTAGACTTCACGAATGAAAATATATTAGCACTTATGAAAACTAGCTAATTACCTCAAGTTTTTTGGGTCAGAAAACTTAAATTCTAGCTTTATACTAAGAATTATTTATTACTTAGATTAGTAAATTAGAAAAATTAGAAGCACTCGTTTTATTTTTTTGATTGTCTCTACCGAGTCGTGAGATTTTTGACTAACGTGTTTGTTCTCAATACTCTTCTTCTCAAGGTTAAAATAAATATTTTTTGAGTGTTTACATATAGGGTATGAAGTACCAACAGCTCAAGTATTATTTAATCGTAACTTCTTGATTTTTTGCATTGTCGAAAAGTTCCATGGTTCTTAAATTGTAAAATGCCTTTTTCACATCATAGTCCTATCGAGACTACATACCATTAAATATTAACATATATAATTAATCAAGTGAAATCCGGCTTATATTATATCTAATTAAATAAATCTGCCAGTTTGCGCATCAATCCTGGTCCGTCTAGTCTCGCTGTATAGACACGGCAGCCCTCGGAGGATCTGAATTCAAGACTCACCCGATGAAAAATGTTAATTGAGAAAGCCCTAAGAACCATAATTAACATCAATGGACGTATTTTCGCCAAAGTTGATTTGGATTTAATTAATCCATTTTAATCACGTTTGAATGTCTGGTTTTAGTTTTAAAGTGGCATGTGTTAGTGAGCCATGGACGTTTGATCAATGCTATTAAATTACAGCATGTTCCGAAAACCTTTGGTTATGTGCATGAATTTGGCATGAAATTGGAAAGGTATTTTTTAGGAGGTTCGCAACAGCAGAGGTCATATCAACCCTCAGGGGGACGGTGTTTTTGAAAAAAATGCCCATTTGAAGTATGTCGGGTTCGAACGCAGGGCCGCTGGATTCGAACCCGGGACCTTTACCTTACAGTGATGAGAGTCGTGTCAACGCCTAAACCGTTGTGGTCAACGACGCCCCCAAAAAGGGGGTTATTAAGTTATAAATTCTTATTAAATGATCAGATTGTTATCTAACCAATCCAATGAAATATATTCATGCTTCGATCAGATCGGGTTTGACAGGAATTGGAGCGCCTCGGCAAACTGTGATTGTCTAGAGGGTAAGAAAAAGACAGGTCAAGGCGTCCCAACCTCCGACCTTAACCATCAATGTGGCAAAGAAGCTCACACTTATCAAGAGCAGTGTCGATACCCACGAAGGATCGGACTCCTCGAATTAGGGTCATCACCCGTTTAGGTTAGACCATGCGACATTGACACTTACTTTTAGGCCAAAGCATATCCAGCATGTGAAGAAAGGTTGTTCAACGTGCCATACTTAATTGAAGAGTTCTTTCCTTGGCTCCATATAGGGAACGAGTAGGAAATGCCCAATTTGATATTTGTGTTCGGGCAGAGCAGCTAGTATTTGTGTCCCCTGTTCAGAAAGAAACAGGGATGTGTTACTTTATGTTTGGTACGCTTTTGTATACATGTAGAGTGAATATATTTATTAGAGTGAATATATAGTGTGAGACGGTCGATAAGGTACTCAATATTCCAACAATTAGATTATTTAAACAATACATGTAGGAAAGTGTTATGAATGAATATCGAGTACACCACCTCTTTTTTTGAGTAAATGGTATAAACTATAAGTAAGAATTTATTTAAGAATGAATGAGAGTGTGTATGTAGGAGATCCTGAGGTCGTAGGTTCAAATCCTACCGATGACCCCTGGCCTTTTATCACTCTACCTTCACCCACATCAATACAAGGACGAATAAATACATATATCGTTCTCGTTCTTGCTAATATGAAAAACATAGGCCAGCAGTTTTTTACATTTTTCAATGTGCCTAATTTAAAAACTTGCATGCGTTTGAGACAAAAATAACCTAAATTGTGAGATTTCCTCCTGTCTACGGGGTGATTAAACTATAGTTTGATAACTATCATCATGGTTTGATCACAAAAAATTAGCGAGGAAAGGCAGACCAGGGTGATAGGTAACTGTGAAACAACCTAGCTGTAGTTAAACCACCTAGAACTTAATGTCAGCGACAGGACGGAGAAGAAGAAGGTCTGACCCCAGGACTGCCAAAAGACCGAAGTAGGTGAAGTCATAAGCTCAATAAGCACTTATTGCATTTGGCCTTCTACAGTGTCCACATTATGTACTTCATGTTTTTATGCTATGAAGACTCTCATACTTGACTTATAAAAACTCAATGCGTGTTAATAATTGGATATTTCAATGAACCGCGGTGACTGGGACGTCCGACTCACATTTGCCACGCTAGAGGTCCTGGTTCGAATCCTGGCATATCCCATGGATTTTTTATTGATAATAGTATGAAAATGTATAATAAAGTGGTTTGACCTCTCATCCGCGACACCCAACGGGTAGTTAGACGTTGAGACATTCTGTATGACAGGAATTACTTTACGTTTTTACTAATTGAAAATTGTATTTTCTATGTCATGTACTTTATGTATTATTGCTTTGAATGTTGATATTAAAAGTAATAAATTTAATAAGTATACAATTTCAAAACACAAATCGTAACTTTTAGGGCGTACCAAAAAGTCAGTTAGAGCAATATGCAACGTTGCAACAGAAAAAACAAGAATGTCTTGCCATCAACACAACATATTCAGGAGGAAAAGGTAATAGTATATTTTTTAAATTAACACATCAGATCTGACACTCAATGTATAAAATATCTTCAAACTTTTATTTATTCTTTAAAGAATTTTGTCCACTTATCTGGGACGAAATATTATGCTGGACGGAGGCTCCTGCAAACACGACTGTTACACAGCCTTGCCCAGAATATTTCCACGGATTCAGCAGCGAGGTAATGCAACAATTTGTTCAGTTTATTATGCAACAACGACAAAAGACAATTCTCATATTGGTTTTTGCTCCGCTTTTCTAGAGGAATGCAACTAAGTTCTGCACCGCCAACGGGACGTGGTTTTACGATGAGAACATGGAAACGTTTTGGACCGATTACTCAGCCTGCGTTCCCCAACCTTATATACCTTATGATGACTACCAGTCATCTCTTACTTATGTATGTTCAGTATTTTTTTAATACTATTTTTTATTATTGGCATCATCAATTCCCAACCATTTAAGGATTGTGCATTAAGTCAATTATGAACTTCCAGGTTGTTTTTTTCTTTCACTTTGCTTTGCAGTGTTACTTTACAATTTGCAGGTGTGCCACAAGGGTCAGTACTCCGCTACAATTTTTACTTCTGATATGCCCTCAAATGAGAATGCACTTACCGCCAAATGCAGATGACCCCGCCATATTAACAAGTCATCCCTCTTTTGCACATGCTTCACTTATGTTACAAAACCACATATACCCAAAACTACACTGCCAGTGTACTCGATGTTCTTGAGGCAATAGAGGAAGCAGCTCCTCCATTTTACTCTAATAAACTACATTAACACTAGAACTCGTTAATACTGTCCCAGTACCCGATATTCCTGGGATAATAGGGGAAAAGTTATTCCATTCATGCTAATAAATACATTCATATTAGACCTCATTCGCACTGCCATTATATTGGGTATTCTTGGGGCAAAAGAGGAAGCAGCTCTTCCATTTTACTCTAATAAATTAAATTCGCACCAAAACTCGTGGACATTGCTAGGTTTTCAAATAGTAATTTTTCAACTTTGAAAAAAAAAATTTCAAAGTTATCGCTACTAAAACGCCTATTTCACGAAGGTTTACAAGTTCAGTATGACAATTTATTGGAAATTTAACGTAGTTTTCAATCGTATCAACGGATTTGTCCAAAACCCTTTAGTTTTGGAGTTATCATTTTTTTTGAAGCAAGGTCGTGAAATCTTAAAAAATCAGAAAAAGCAGAATAACTTCGAAACTGTTGAGATTCGGACCGTAGTTAATTAGGACTTTTTGGTTCCTTTTTGATTGTAGAATGTAATGGAAAAATTTGTAACACAAGTAGCTGAACACCCTGTATAATACATATACAGTTGTAGATAAAAATAAATGAAGATAAAAAATAAACTTTGCTCAAATTTTTATTAAAATGATTCCTTAATGCCTCGAAGAGAATTTTATTTTTGTGTGTTTTTTTATTTTTATTGAATGGATTAGGACTTTGAAGTCGAATATAATTGGAAATAACAAAACTCTAACTTGTCGTTTAAAAAAAATTGATTAGGAGAAATTAATTGGTATGTTTGTTTAGTTGAGGGATAACATGTATGATAACAGGACAATTTATTTTCAGGGACATTTTCCCATCATAGAGGCGATATCACAGACAGGATATGGAATATCGCTGATAACACTCATTGTTGCATTCATTATTTTGGCCAGTTTTAAGTAAGTACGTAAACATAGATGAGATATCGATGCATTTTTATCGCGCAAGGACCGAAAGGGCATCTGGAACAAATCATCTTCCTAGTCACCTAGGCTCTTATCTATGTAGACATTTCATAAAAGCCGGCGAATATATTTGCAAAACGTCTGGATTTCATAAATTTTCTCTCTCAGTGATATTTTTATAACGAATCGTGTAAATTGTTTTTAAAAAAAAGGGCATAACCGAATGAAAGTAACAAGGGGTTAAGGTACATTTTGACGGGGAGATTTTTCAAGTCGTACTCGTTGGATCGAAATGTTAACAAATTTTATCTCCCCGAGATCCTTCGTGTAAGTTATTTTTCCATTTGTGAGAAAACGTGTTTACAACCAATTAGGGCAATAAATCTTCGCGTCGGTCTATGTACGATATTCCTAAAGCAGTTTTTTGCCGAGGTGCGAGAGAATTATAAGTCGAAAAATAACACAAGTTAATTTTTTTCTATTTAAAGGAAATTGAGATGCTCCAGGAACTTGCTGCACATGCACTTATTCGTTTCGTTTATGCTTCGAGCTGGGACTAGCCTATTAAAAAATAATTGGCTCTTCAAAGGAGACGGGCTGAACTCGCTTTTCGAAATTGGAGAAAGCGATGCGATTTTCGGAGGCTCGAAGGTTCCATTAATTTTTTACAATTCCAACGTATCCGACAGTTCAAATTTCAAATTTTCTTTAGGAAACCTGGGCCTGCAAGTTTCTCATTAGCCTGTGGCAGTTCTCTCTCCTTGCTAATTACCTCTGGATTTTCATGGAAGGACTGTATCTGCACAACCTAATATTCCTATCCTTATTTTCCGACACCAGTTCAATTAAGATGTACGTCATCATCGGTTGGAGTAAGTATTTCAGACAAATTTCCGAAATTCATGTAACAGCTTCCTTTATGAAGGATAGCAAATATTTAATAAAGCGTGATATAAAAGATTGCGTAACCGAAAAAAAATCTTGAAAGCATCAGCATACAAAAATCTATTTTCAATTCTCATTTTAATCTAAATACAAGTTAAACACAAATCTTGTTAACCTATGAGAATGAAATAAAATTTAGTAAATTGTCATTTAATTTTGTCTAAAAAAACCATTCTTAAACAAGCATAAATTGTTCACAATTTTTCTTTGCCAAAAAAATTGGCTCTTGGTTTTGACCTAATTACATCCCACATTCTCCAAAAACTCCAACAAAAGGTATTCTATATCTTGCATACCTCCATAATTGTATGTTCCATTTTACTCTTACTTCTCTTATTCTGGAAACATTCGATCACCATCATCACCTAAACCTGGCAAGCCATCTCAAAGGCCTCAAAGGATCGCTTCATTAGTTTACTCCCTATCCTGTCCGAAGGAATGTTACAAAAATTAAACCTTCTCCTAGTTTGGCTGTCACTACCACCACAAGCAAGCACGTTTCTGACAAGTTCTGACAACGATCAACTTACTCCGAATACTCTCCGGTCGCAGGAGTAGCGCAGGGCAGTGTGCTCGGACCGATCCTCATTATCCTTAACTGAGATGTTACACCTACATACTTGCATCCGTTGCCATGCTACAGCAGTACCTTTGACCTGCAGACACATCTCATGTATAGCACACTGGTTTATAATGGAAAATTAAGTGGAAAGCAAGAGCATCTCTCACAACCTAATACAACAATGTTTCCATCAACAAATCAGGCTGTTCTACCTACATGCTTAACATGGAATCATACGCGGCTAAAACGACACGACCTAAAGACGGTGTACAAACCTATGGGACAACTCATGCTTTCAGGAACAAACTTATAATCTACAACCGATTGGGACGCAAGGTGGGTCACAGCTAACCTTCCAATATTCAACGTTTCCAATCCTTTCCAAAGATCCTTAGACCTATTGTAATGCTCTTCCTACTACACAACGACCTTAAAATCAAACGTTTATCCAAAAATTATTTCCTTAAAAATGTATCAAGTTCCGAGTGAAGTGAAAATCATCACCCTGATTGGGCCCAGGCCTTTTATAATTGATCGCATAAGAATTCTTAAGCGGGTGGACATGACCCCGCGAGCAGCGACCTCCTGCCAACGTAGTAGAATTAAAGTAATTTACATTTTTAGATTAATAAATACAAAAATATAACCATTGAATAATGAACAACCATAAATAATAATATGTTCTCAATGTATTTTTAAATGGTAAAATTTTACAGGTCTGCCTTTGTTCTTTATAACTCCATGGGTTATACTTAAACTATTGTACGAAGACAGACATTGCTGGGCTGTAAACTATAATAAATATTACTTACTCTTCATCACCATTCCCATGGCAATATCGACTTTTGTAAGAACAATGCGATAACTTAACGTTATTGTGTATTTGAATTAACTTTCATTTTTTGGCCAGGTTAATTTTGGTATGTTCCTGAATATTATTAGAGTTCTACTACTGAAGCTGACGGCGTCGATTTCGGAAGATAGCCGCCGCTACAGGTAACTTTTCTTACTGCTAATAATATTTAGAAAAAAATCATGTTACACCTAATCTCTGTTTTAGAAAATGGGCTAAATCCACGTTAGTTTTAATCCCCCTGTTTGGAGTACACTATGCTTTGTTTTCTGGCATGTCGTTCAGCATTGGAAAAAACGAATTGATTGAAGTTATTTGGCTCTACTGCGATCAACTCTTTGCCAGTTTCCAAGTAATCAACTATTTTTATGTCCAACACTGCAACACAATGCGATATTATAATACACTCAAAGACAAAAAAAACCGGACACTCGCATTTTATTGTTTATTTCAAACTGCATTTATGTTTATTGTTATATTACTTACAACATACTTATTTAAGTGTGTTTTTTATTGGCGGGTCGTGAGGAGCGGTCAAGCCTGAGGTAGACTAACACATTTTTCGTTTTTTTTTGCCGACGTTTCAACCTGTATTCAGGTCATCTTCAGTGCCTAGGTGAATTACAAAACATGTTGATTGGAAAAAATACAGTAAAGATGTAAATATATACTTTGAACCAGTATTTCATAAAATGTGGCGCTATTCATGTGGTGTCAAATCTGCATATGTTTTGTAATACATCGAGGCCCTGAAGATGACAGGAATATAGGTCCAAAGGTCGACAAAAAAAATGAAAAAGGTGTTTTTCTAAACTAATTCATTCTTGACCGCTCCTCACGAATCCAACAACTTATTTAAACGAGAGCAAAAATTCATGACTTTTATTTTTTTTTAAATAAATTATGATAGTTTTAAAGAAAGTTTACCAAAACACAGGAAAATCATTTAAGCATAGATTAAAATTTTATTACCAATTAATTACCTAATTTTGTTGTTAATAACACGTACCACTCCGGGAGTACTTAAGTCTCCAAGGTATCGAGTAAATAAGCGACCATATTTCGTCAGAATCCTCTTTAATAACGCTTTTGGATGCTGCAAACAATGTCTAACTCGTCTCTTTATCATGTCCCATAAGTGCTCTACAGGCTTCGTGTCAGGAGAACGTGCTAGTCAATTCATTCTGGTAATCCATGCATCCTCCATGTAATGGGTGATAACTTGAGCTACATGCAGTAAAGTATTATCATACAGTAACACGAAGTAGTCCTTAATAAATGGAGCGAATGGGATCACAGCTTCCAGAAGAACTTCTTTATTGTACCTTAGTGCAATGCAATGCACACGTGGGTGCATAACCAGCTGTACGACGGGATAGCACATTGTCTTCAGTTCCAAGCCCAGTAAGCGTGCTATGTGGGAATGGATTCGTCGTTGGCCGTAGGTGAGGACCTTGGCGGGTACTTAGAGAAGAGCCTGTTTTTCGGTGGTGCCCGCACTGCACCGAAGGCAGTCTTCTCTAGGGGGTGGTTAGAAATTGCACTTTAAACGTATCCGGTAGTTTCGACCTGGCAGGGACCCTACACTCAGGGAGAGTTGTCGTCTCTAATCTAGGGACCGCGTTGGGAGACCTGCTGATGCATTTCGTCCACCTTTTGGGTATCCCTTTACGCGCGGCACTGGTTAAGTTAACCTCGGAAGAGGCAAGCGAGAGAAGTCGACATGTCGGCAGTTTGTTGCAGTATGATGTGGGCTTCTACACCGAACCTCAGGGTGGAAGCAGATTTTCCGTGCGCGGAGATGAGTCGCTCCTAACTTGAGAATCTAGTGATGAGGCCCATGTGCCAGGTGCACACGTTGAACAACCACATTGTCTAAAAACATTGCGACCCCCAATGGGAAACACCTAGTGCAGTCACAGAATCAATCTGTTTGGTAATCATTTTGGTACGAGGTTGATTTCACCCCAGAAGTGATTTTCTGTATTTTTAATCTAAAGAGTGTTAAAGGCTTAGTAACACTCTTTAAAGGTACACAATAAGTTATTAATGTTCTGTTTACGTTTTAAGACAACTATTAATGTTTTAGGGTTTTTTTCGTCTATGAATGTAAAATAAAACCCTTTTTACTTACATGTTTTCCTTTGATTCATACATATCGAGCATAAATAATATTATGATCCTTATTTTTGTTTCTGTTTAGGGATTTTTCGTCGCGGTGTTGTACTGTTTCATGAATAACGAAGTAAGGACAGAAATTAAGAAAAAATTCGGCAACGCCCGGCCAGATTTTTACAGTGACACGGAGAGGCCGTCCAGAGGAAAGTTTAACAACCAGACGAATAATTCTGCAAAAAAAGGAAGCGGTATGTACATTCTTGTTAATATTTTTGCAATCGATAAATAACAGGCGATTCGCGAAGTAGCAACACGTCTATCCACACTTTCTCTGACCCTGATCGCTCATCCCAGAAATAAACAAATATCAACTATTTAAAAATGTTGAACCTGCCCTGGGTCACGTACTGAATCCGTTACACTGAAGGTTTTTTTGCTGTTGATGATGATCTGGAAGAGGAAAATACTAGGAAGCGGGAGGTCCTCCCAAGCAGTGAAGCCTTTTTGGCTTATTGTACTTATACTAGTCCCATAGTTCAGCTGGAAAGTTAAATTGCTGGTAGAGCATGACGGTCAAGGACTAGATCATCGGAATCGACAGCGAGGAGCATCGGTTAACATGGGAACCATATTGGAGCCAGAAAGCTAAAGTTCGATTCACGCAGGCTATCGCAGAGTACAGCTGAGCTTTATTCTACCGCCCTTGCTTTTTAACTTATAAGCTATATTTAAAGAAACCTTTAACCATTTCCATACAAAGGGCGTCCGGATCAGTGAGGCATACCTGCGGTCTGTATTCGGTATGCGGACGACACAGAAGTGCTAACGGTAGTGAACTTCATTGTTCAGCATAGTGAAATCTGTGGCTTAACGTTAAATGTTTCCAAAACCAAGGTGATCGCGTTCTCAAAACAGAAAAATAAAGATAAATCTATTAGTGAATGAAGAGCGCAGGGAACAAGTGACGTCATAAAGTACGTTACCAAGGTACCCTAGTTAATGAGCAGTGCGACCCTGAAAAGGAGTTAATGGCCAGAATAGAAATGGCTAGAGCAACTTTCTTTCCAACAAAACTTTTTTATTCATTCTAAATTTAGTTTAGAGTTAAGAATGAGAATGATAATATGCTACGTAATCTCGGTCCTGTTATATGGATGCGAAAGCTGGACGTTTGATCCAGCGTACTGAGAAGTTCGAGGCCTTTGAGATGTATTTATGCCGGCTCATACTCCGCACACCGTGGATCCAGAGGGTTAAAAATAAAAGAGTGCTTCGCAGAATGGACAAACCCAGGGAACTTGTGCGTACCGTATATGAGAAATCTGATGCTGGAGCGCGCTATGAATTGCTCAGGTTAATAATGGAGGGCAAAATACTAGGGAAGCGTTCCATTGGAAGGAGGTAGAACTATTGGCTGAAGGACGATGCGTTGGTTGCAATGCACGACTGTGGAGGTTACCAGGACGCGACCAACAAGGAAGAGCAAGCTGCTTGGATTGTCAACCTTCGAATTAAAAAGATGATCCTATTTTTAAAGAGTAGTAGGTCATTGGACTGTCATTGCTGCATTTATTCTTGGGTCTTGTTGGTATCCTTGGTTGTGTCTCACTTGAGCCGTTCTCATTCGAAGATGATATGAATGGTAGTCACTTCTTACTCATTGCTGCTTACTAAAAATGCGCTCATCGTTGAATATCCCCATGTAAATGTTTTCTTAGATACCAGGGAACTATATATAACCCTATCTCTCAGCCGAGTTTCACTCGGTCTAACTGTACCAATGTTTGCCAGTTTTGGTAAGAGTTTTTCAATCATGAGTTCACTATGTTTGGCATCTCTTGATTTCTTCCGTTTCTCACTTTTGTACGGACCTACTCGAAATGGAGGAGTCTATGTTTGTTCTTGTTACTCCAATTATACGTTCTGGACCAATAATCTTGCAGATCCTCCTCTGGCGTTGTCTTTTGTTGCTCATTATCGAAAATTCCTTTCTGGCCTGCATCCAAGATATTGTCAGGTTGTTTTCTCAGGTTTTAGAGATTTTGGATGCATTCACCGACTATTTTTACATCTTTAAAGCTAATGCTTCGAGGGTCCTCGAATGTCTGATCTAATGAGGAATTTTGGTACCTATTTTAAGAATTTCTATGCTACAAACATTGATAGCATGTACACAGCTTGAAAAGCGGAGGGGTACTTCCCTGATTGGGCTTGGGCTTGATCCGCTTCCTTCACTGGCTTTTGTAGCCATTCGTATACCATACAGATGTTTTGCGCTTTGCGCCATCGTCAGTGAGGATTTTCTATCCTCTCAATCAGATTTCTTAGTGAAGATGGCATAAAGGCGAAACACGTTTGAGTGACTTCAACCAGTAAGTGAGGCCAGACCTAGTGCGGTAGATCTATGCATTTTAGGTCAGGAGGGCAGTTGATGATGATTTAATGATGAAAGAACAAATAGTTTTTATATTTGTTTTGCTATGAATTATGGAATACTGGATACATGACGCGAAACGTAAAAAGGAGATGTTTGTGTATATCTGTCAGAAATAATTTTAATATTAATAAAACACTATTTTATTTATCGAGCACAGCCAAATTGGTTTCCGTTTTACACAAAATTTATACAGTTTTAACAATTTTGTCTTGGTGAGATTTAACAACTTGTCAAGATTTCGGTTCGGAGTGGGAAAACTGGACCTATTTATCGGTCCGTCAAAACAACTTGATTTATGTTCAAGTTGACGTCAACGAGGCCAACTTTTTTTTTTTTTTTTTAAATTACAAATACCTACAATAAACAAACATACCTACATCACACCAGATCGCATCTCACGATTTCCAAATAAATAAACAAACAATTTATAAATAATAATCTTCTAAATATTCGGATTTTTTTAAATTAAGTGTATACCTATGTGTATACTTTGTATTTATTATTATTACTATTGTATTTATTATTTCAAGATGAAAAGTGCTATTTTAATTTCGTTCTTGTTAAAAGGTACACTGGACAGTTGCATGATAAGTTTCATGTCGAAAGCTAATGATTTCACTCTAAAAGATTCCGCCCTTCCAAGACCATTGCATGGAGTAAATGTAAGTAGCTTAATACTTCTTAATTTAATTTTTTTTATTACATTTATTCGGTATTTACAACTACAAGTGATGTATTAAGTAAATATGTTCGTATATGTTGAATTATCATTTGAGGCTCTTGTAGGAGAAGTTGCCCAGTGGTAACACTCCTTCACACTGATATCTTGTTCAGTCTTCACACAATGAGAAGGTCTCGGGGCCACTTTCGCTTCAATCGTCTTGGAGGATTTTCAGGTAGGGTTGGAAGTGATAAATTTCGTACGAATAGATTACTGTGTGTGTTCAGTGATTGATGAAATTTTTTATATCGAGTTTTGATGAGTTCGTGTACAAACGGGATGTGTAGGTCTTTATGGATAGTGTAATTTGAAACGTAAAAAGGAGCATTTATAATTTGACGGAGAATTTTAGATTGGATTGATTGGAGACGCTGGGAATTGGAATCCTTGGTTGAGCCCCACACTTCACAACCGTACGCCCAGAGAGGTCTAATCATTGTCTTGTAAATTAAAAGTTTATTTTCAAGGTCTAATTTTGATCGTGAGTCGAGTAGTCTTTTTAACAATTTATAACGTCGGTTTGTTTGCTGTCTTTTCAGTCTTGTATGGGGATTCCAAGTCAGTCGTTTATCCATGAAAAGTCCAAGATAACGCACAAGGTCAGTGGTAGGCAATGGAATTCCATTTATACTCACCGCAGGACAGACATTTTTACGTAAGGTAAAATTGATCTGTGTGCTTTTTGTTAGGTTTACCTTTATTCTCCACTTTGTGAACCATATTGTTAATTCATTCAGGTGTTGTTGTAAGTGTTGAGTGTTAATTGAGGGGTCCGAATTGCGTGTAAGAATCGCTGTATCATCAGCGAATGTGTGTGTCGAAATGTTAACGTGTGTAGGAATATCTGCAGTGTATATGGAAAATAGAAAAGGGCCAAGTATGCTTCCCTGAGGAACACCCGCCCTTATGCGTATATAAGGTGAGAATTCAGTGCCCTGACGGACTCGACAAAATCGATCCGTCAGATAAGATCTCAGTATAAGATAGTACGTATGAGGGAGGATGTTCCTCAGTTTCCAAAGCAACCCGAGTGCCAGACTCGATCGAAGGCCTTTCTAAATCAAGAAAGACACCCAAGCAATGCTGTTTTTGTTCGAGGGAAGAGGCTACATTGTCAGCAACACGATATAATTGTTGAGTTGAATTTTATTAAAAATTGAATTCAGACCTTTTAATAAATTGATATGAACTTTTTTTAAATACAAAAGTTACTTCATTTTTTGAAGAGGGTGTGTTAAAAGTAAAAAAATTAATAAAAATTCCCAATTTTTCCCTTGTTAGGTTTATTTTGGAACCACTATTATTAATTAACGTGAAAGTGGAAGAAGCTTTTTCACAAATTAAGCCCCTTCATCGGTGGTTATACATTCGCACATGACTTGTTCCGATGTTGGCATGTTTCTGCCTCAACTTTGCCGTCTTCTTCTTTAGTGTTAGTTAAAAGGTCAGTGGCAGGTGTAGAAGCCGTATAATTTGTCTTAAATTGTGACTGCTGAGAAAGAAGGGTTCCTTCACATTTTTTGAGAGATTTATGAATCTCTCCCATACCCTGGTGTTTTTGTCGAGTGTTTAAGTTTTTCTTTCTCAAGCGATTTTTTCCAGTTCCCACTTCAGCACACCCCTCGGTGCGCCTAGTTGGGGTTCCCTCGGATCAATGGGTTACCCTTTCTTTGGCTGGTACGTCAACCTTTTTTTTTATACCTTTATCAGAATCTCAAGGTAACTTTGTGTTTTCCTAGAGCCATAAGGAAATTTAGGCTGTCCCAGACTAGTTTGATGTTAAAAGCATACCCATTTGGAACCTTTAAGCTGTGTAAAGTGCAATTGATGCTTTCGTTTATAGCATATTTCTGGTGTGCCTGGTTGTGGTTCCGGTCCTCCTTTTTTGACTAGTTGATCAGCTTGTTCGTTTCCTTTTATACTTTCATAGAGCCTACTTTATGGTAACCATATTGTGTACTCCTAGGGCCATTAGGCAATTTAGGCATACTCATTTACTGCCTTTATGACTGCCTGATCGTCCGAAGTGTTGGATTGAAAGGTCTTCAAACTTGGAAGATAGATGGAACCAGTCCCAAGGGGTTTTGCTATGGTGTAATTCGGCCCTTTTACCCCCTTCATCTAATTCCTATTCCATCTTTAATCCATCAGTGTACAATGTTAGGTAAAATATATAAATCTGTGCACTTTTCACATACATCTTTAACAACCCCTGCGCACAGAGTTTGACCAGTCCATGAGCTATGGAGTAATTCCTACCCTTTACACCTACTCCTGTTCCATCTCTGTACCATAACATCGATCTAAGTTACGTTTAAATAAAAATGTGCATTTTCTATGTTACAGGTTAACGACACACAACATTCATTACTTGAAACATCCCTAAATTTAGAAAAATCAATTGAACACTAATGCTTTCGATCTGCAAGATGAATTATAAAATTATCATCTTATAAAACTTGTGAGGGGGTTGCGATAATGAAAAATTTATATTATTATGCCTATTGTTTTAAAGAAAAACAAAAATTCTAACTTTTTAACATTCTAGTCTATTTTTGAGACGCTTAAAGAAGAAAAAACTATTCAATATAATTATAAATGTTGTTATATTTTAATTTTTTATTTTTAGTATTTTTGTTATTATGTAAAAGATATTTAAGTGTTGAAAAAAAAACTATTCTCAGGGTTTTTTTGTTTTTTTAACAACCAAACTGCAATTTGAAATTGTGCTTCAACTTGGATGACGAATATGAAATCTCCCTTTTAAGCATTGATAATAAAATAAGATTTGTAACCGGCAACAAAAGACATTCATAAAAATCCTATATTATATAACGTAGATATTTTAATTAAGCATTGCAAGTATTATTAGCAAATGTAATTGTTGAAATGTAGTTAGGCTAAAACTTCCAATGCTAAATAATAATTAATCACAGGTTGCTTCCAACGTCAATAAATATTCATACTGCTGTTCATGTTGAAAACAAATTGTCTTCATATTCCAAAACACAGGTTTTGTTTATTTATGACAAAGGCCCAAACAGTCTAAAGATAAAGGGGAGGAAACAAGAAACAACTGAAAGCAGTTACCTCATTGGAAAATTTCATTAGAACGGGAACGTCGGTCGTCAGTAAACAGGAAGAAGACTTAAGACTGATTTTAATAAACCCATGCCATTTATGAGCATAAAACAAATACTTAAAACAAAAAATAAACCTATTATATTGATCAATCCAAACTGTTGTAGTTTGTTCAACCCTTTCACTTTTCCTGTTCCACAAATGTTCTCGTGTTTATTTATGTTTGAAAAAGCTGTTTCATCTTGGGATGACATCAACTAACAAAACATGAAAGATGTATGTGTTCATTTTTATTACGTCGGATCAGAAGGTTGTGAGATAGACGCCAGTTGTATCTCTGTATTTTGTAACGAATCCTAACAAAACTGATTATTGATTTATAAGTTTAATCTCAAATCTGCAGGTCTCGAGAATCACCCACCCCAAGTGTTGGCAGTCTTATTCGTCCAGCAGTCGAGGTGGGGTTCCTAGGGCTTCAACATTACACTAGACCTTCGCACTAATAAATACATTCACTTTCAACTCAAACATTACTACATACAATAAAACAATCCTGTTTCCTCCAAGAATGGGAATAGAGGACCCAAATACAAGCTACTGTGCTTAAAGGCAATTCTCATTTCAGGTAGCAAATTCTACGTGCTCTTAAACGAAGCCAAGTAACTATACCTTCCAATTACTTGGGATTTCTCTACATGCCGGACATACGCGGTCAACGTCGTATGGCCTATCCTTAATCAAGTAAGGATGACCATTCTACGAGGGCCACTGACATTGCCACTTTCTTTTAGTCACGTTTTTAATGCATATTTAGCGTCAGAGGGCCGGATCGCCGTGGTTAAAATAAAACAAATATATTTTTTTTTAAATATAAAAATAACTTAAGTCTCATCTTCACCAAAGTTTTCCAGAAAATATTGCAATTTAAAAGCGTTGATCATGATTTAAACGACCATGGCAACTATTAAACAAATTTATTTTGCTTCAACCATCTCCAATCGGTCGTGAATATGTAAAACACAACCGAAGTGTTTTACATATTCAATATAGGTCATTTGACTTCTGAAGTTAGCATCGATAAGTTGAGTCACCAAAGTCCACTCTACCTCTCGGTCGATAGCTTGGAGGATATGATTTCCAGAAGAGGGATCATACGACTAAGAATAGTCCATACTAAGTTGACAGACGGACAAATACTTTTAGGCGAAAGCTCGCGTCTGTGTTTGGTATGTAGAGAAGATTACTCGATGTATCTCATTTAATTGAGGAGGTCATCCATTAAAGAGGCTGGGCTTGAGTGCCATCCGAAATGAGAATTGTGCTTAAGCCCGGCACTATTTGGTTCCTCTGTTCCAACTTTTGGAGGAAACAGGGCTGTTTTAGTACTTACAGCACTGATAGATATTTGGTTTTGTGTTTCCTTTTGTACACAGCTTGAACGTATTTATTAGCGTAAATGTGTAGTGTGAAAGAGCCAATGGTGGAATATTTAGTGTTTCACCACTCTACTTGAGTGAAGGGTATGTAAATAGGAAACAATGTACTTAAGATTGAATGAGAGTGTGAGTGTGCCTAGATTAAAAACTGTTTGCGTTCGGGACTGAAATGACCGGCTTGTTGACAACCCGTGGAGATAAGACCGAGTTCTTACCCGGATTGCCAAAACACCGAAGAGGGTGATTTTTATGAGCAGTCATAAGCTCAATGTGTATATGTGCAGAAGTGACCTTATAAAAATCAACCTACGATTTTACCCTCAATTTCCCCTTTCAGATAATAAAACCACGTTAAGAATTGTAAATAAACTTTATTGCAATTCTTTTAGGCAGGGTATACAACTTGAAATTTAAGAGATATTAATAATTAGTACACAAATAAAGAGGGATTAAAGTTTATCAGTCGGGGAAATCCGACTTTTTTTATTAATGCCACTCCAACACTGATTTTTATATGCTTTCATGTACGAAAACAAAAAAGCTTTAGTCGTTTTATCTTATCGAATTCATTTGGCCTTTTGACTTTCTCCTTTTTTCATGATCTGCACACGTTAGGACCGTGGTTAGCGAGTGGTTAGGGCGTCGGACTTGTATTTGCCACGCTAGCTCTTGGGTTCGAATTCCTAGCACAGCTTTTTAATTGAGACTAGTATGAAAGAAGTATGTAAAGTGCTTAACTCCGCAACAGCGTAAAACTTTCCTGTATGATCTGCCCACGAATGTCTACGACAAAATACGTTTAAAGAATCTTCTTTTATTACCGTTTCAACAGTCAGTTATCTTTACAGGCCTTTCATGGCGTGAACTGATACTGTCAAATCAGATGCAAAACACCTTAGGTGTTCTGGTAAGATGCTGTGAGACATAAGTTTAACCATAAACCTTAAGGTTTTTTTAAGAAAACATATCTCATACCTCTTCTTCAAATATTTCAAGTCTCATACTTTTGTGGCGCCTTCTGCAATTACCGCGGTACCCGCTAGGTGTCATGTCAGTTTTGGTATGGTCTCGCCCTCCAATCTGCAGCCAATCAGAGTAGAGCCATTCCGTATATAAGCAGGGGCACTACCCCATTGACTTGAGACGCGTCTCCCCGACGAGGTCTTAGTGTACACCACATACTCGTGTTCTTGATGAGATCTCACTGTACCCCACAGACTCGTTTACTTGATGAAATCTCACCTTATACCTTGAGACTCGTCTCCTCGGCGAGGTCTTAGTGTACACCACATACTCGTCTACTTGATGAGAACTCACTGCACACCACAGACTCGTCAACTTGATGAGATCTCACCTTATACCTTGAGACTCGTCTCCTCGGCGAGGTCTTAGTGTACACCACATACTCGTCTACTTGAGATCTCACTGCACACCACAGAATCGTCTATTTGATGAGATCTCACCTTATACCTTGAGACTCGTCTCCTCGGCGAGGTCTTAGTGTACACCACATACTCGTCTACTTGAGATCTCACTGCACACCACAGAATCGTCTATTTGATGAGATCTCACCTTATACCTTGAGACTCGTCTCCTCGGCGAGGTCTTAGTGTACACCACATACTCGTCTACTTGATGAGATCTCACCTTACATCTTGAGACTCATCTCCCGAACAGGATTTCACTGCTCACCACATACTCAAATCAGAAACAGGCACTCATTAATTTTCTACTTACTTCAATTAACTTAATTTTCTCCGCTTTTTTCCAGCATCCTCAAACAATTAATTAAACTAATTAAATCATTATGTGATAAACTTATAACACTATAATGCCATAGGATTTCTAATTTTAAATAAATCAATCTCTGTTAGAAATGAAGGCGTTTTCCGTTTTGACAGCGTTATTTCCTGAGTTCACGTTTCCTGCATCCCCCATTTTCAACAGTAATTAATATTAATTAATTAGCTGTCCTGTTTCCTGCTGACTCCTTTGATCCTTACAATTAAACGTTCATTTTTTAAAAGCTATTATCGCAAAAGGTGACTACCGATTTAGTGACTGAACCCCTCTGATAATTCCCAATTAGCACTCCCATCATTTCCATTTTTGCGTAAGTTTTCTATTTGTCTAAAACAATCTTTGATAGCAATTTTTTTTTTTTGCAAAAAAACTTTTTTTTATTTTATATATTTATTACATGTCTAACATTATTTGCAATGTGTAATGAATTAAATTTACAAATGTCATCATGTGTCATGAAGGTGTTGTTTTGTGGTTCCCCCAGCTAATAGCTATACACGAGGACTAATCCTCATTTAGTAGGTCGCAAGGCCATCTACTCTTCAGTTGTATGGAGGGATTAGGGGTGGTTTTTATTGGATAAGGATTGGGGTGAGAGGAGAGTTTATTGTGAAAAGTGGAAAATGTTTTGGGAATTATTTTAACATGTAGCCAAGCAAGGAGCATTGACCATGATTCTGAAAACATTGGATTGGACGGACTGCATTCTCTGGATGTTGGATATTAAATATATTTTAATTACTTTCTGCTTTTGTACTTCTCATTTTGTCCTAATTACTTTAACCAGTTAATTTTTCTTTTGTATATGTAATTTAAATACCACCCAAATCCACCCTATGTAAATTCTCTTCCATCAACATGAATCACAAGCCTAAAAATCAATTGGCAATGTTTCCTCCCATCTTATAAGTTCTATACTTAGGAGAAAGTACTTGAGAAGCTACTCTTATCCAGCCTGCAAGAAATTCTATCCATCACCATCATTGACCTCCAATCCATTCTGTATATATCACTCTATAATCCATCGAATTGCTGTTGTAGACATTATCGCAACACTCTTAGAGCGTAAGCAGTTTTACCCTTCCATTCTAAACATGTCCCAAGCATTAAATCAAGTTTGCCACCAGGCTGAAACTCAAATCCTTCCTTTCTAGTGCATGCTATCTCATCCTGAAATCCAACCTATGTGATCGTTTCTTCCATTTTATCTACCAAACGATCTAACCTTCATGGTGTTTCTCAAGGGAGTACCCTAAGCCCGTTACTTTTCAGCATATACCCGGCAGACTTCTCTACACAATACAATACACTGACATCACTGTATCCATCCCACCAAGACCACCTCTTTACCCTAGAACCACAGTTTCGTAAATTCCGAGTAAAAATAAATGAATTACTCCTTTATCTTAAACAAAAAAAATTTCAACCTGTTTATCTGAAAATTCTACTTTGTACAGCTCATCATTTCAAATTCTGTACGTAGAAAGGGTGGCTCAAATTCACTCTTAACAAGCCACCTAGGTTTTTTTGTGTTACCTGTTTATTGCATAATTGGATACAGCAGTAGATTAATAATTGTAATAAGAAGAGATTTGAATTTTCAATAAGCTAAAAAAAAAGTGAAACTGAAAGTTTTGTCCTATTGTTTACCTCTCTTAAATAGAGCCTTTGGTTAAATATAGACGCAAACAGAAAACAGTTGGAACCACAAAGTTATGTAAACAAACAAACTACATTAGCATTAAAACTATTTTAACTATAAATTTCAGAAAATAGCCAACAAATTAAATATCTTAGAGAACGTCAAGTTAATATATTGAATATTATTTGATTTCCAGGATCGATACTGTAATTTTTGACTCCTCATTGACAACACCTCAAAAGGAAGTTGGACTAAAACCAATTTCATCGTACAACTTCCACGTCCAGAGTCTTAAATTACATATAATTTTTTTAAATTGTATTTAACAATTAATTGTGAAGTATTTTATACTGGGTAAATTGACAAAAAAAAAGAATAAAAATTGTACAAGCATAATTCTTTAGACAAAGTAACAAGCAGTTGAAATTAACAATAATGTATAGACTGTTTATACATATAATTAACCTGGCTGAAAACTAATCTTCTTCATGCACCATTCTTTTAATCATATTTAATACTTAATTGAGGATTTATAGTAATTTTTTTGTATAAAACTTATAATGTAGTGTATAATTTGTTATATAGAAATTAGAGGCATCATCTGGCAACTTGTCAAATTAAATAAGTTTTAGTATGCACATTAATAAAAATGATCGTAAATAAGGTTCTTTGGGAGCGTTTTACAATTTAAAATGGATCACCAGCAAAATGTGAGTGTTTTAAATACTCAAAAATTAATGATCTTTAAATTACATCTGTGATTCATAAATGACTTCATTTTAATTAATTAAAAATTACATGTTTGTTAAGTAAGCAAGCACAAATATCCATATTTTTTCTGTTTTCAGAAATAATTTAGCAAATGATGAGTTAACTATTTATATATGCAAGGAAAAGGGATAAGAAACTATTGATGATGGAGGCAAACAATATAAGCTTATTTGAACCATTTGAAAAAACAAGGGACGGATTTTTGTTAGTGCCACTGGAACTGTGCCATTTGTGGAATTCCTCCAAGCCGTTCAAATGCCTGGAGCATTCTCCCAAAACAAATTCATCGGCGAAAATCCGCACCACTGTTCTCGGCATCATGGCCATGATCAGTCTGATCGGAAACATTCTGACGATCTTGAGCATAAGGAATTCTAGGACTTGCAGGAACAGAAAGATAAATCAATCTTGGTCCTCAGTTTACGCACTGATTCTACATCTCAGCGTTTCTGACCTTTTGGTGACCGTTTTCTGCATTGCAGGCGAAGCAATGTGGTCCTTTACAGTCGAATGGAAGGCTGGCAACATTTTGTGCAAACTTTTCAAATTTTCAGAAATGTTCTCGCTCTATCTTTCTACATTCATACTTGTCCTGATAGGTCTTGACAGGTTCGTTGCGGTCCGGTACCCTATTAAAGCATTCAGCACTACAAAACGTTGTTCAAAATTTGTAATAGGTGCTTGGATTCTTAGTTGTCTGTTGAGCCTACCTCAGGTAACTACAAATTATCTAATTAAACACATATTGCTTTAAACAAATGCACAGGCTATTATAAGGCCCAAAATTTTTATTTCCAGTTGATTATATTTCATGTTGGGATTGGCCCTTTCTACGAAGACTTTTATCAGTGTGTTACTTATGGATTCTATACAGAGCCATGGCAGGAACAACTGTATACAACATTTAGTTTTCTTTGTATGTTTATGGTACCTCTTCTTATTTTGGCTGCTTCATACACATCTACTATCATCACTATTTCAAGTTAGTACAAAAAATAATTTCAACAGGATTACTTCTTTGACAAAAAAAAAATTGCTACCGCTGTTGAAAAATTAATAGAATTATTTATATTTATAAACTTGATTTTTAATTAAAATAATATTTTTTTAATACATATAATAGAAGAATGCAGTAGTCGAGTGGTTAGCATGTTAAACTCTCATCTCGTAGACCCACAGTCGCAGATTTGATGACGGGAATCATAAAGTCATTTAAAAATATATAAAAAAACATATAATCTTTCACGTTTAATATGGATTTTTGACCTTTACATATGCATATAATTGTATTTACTGGAAAAATCTATTCCAGAAAGTGACAAATTCTTCAGCTTTGAGGGCCCAAGGAGAGTTATAGATTTGGATTTCAACCGAAGACGCCTTATACACAAAGCGAAGGTCAAAGCATTCAGAATATCATTGGTTATTGTCGTGACATTCGTCGTGTGGTGGACACCTTATTACATTATGATGATCATCTTTGTTTTTCTCAACCCTGATAAATATGTAAGTAGCAGCCTGTCAATATTTCCATCTATCTTCTTCCATAAATATGGAAATATGTAATCCTTACAATTTGTATACATCATTTAGAGTGAATTTCGATTAATCTTTTTACTTATTTTATTAAAGATTAAATAATTCCCACATCAACGTTAAATAAATGTTTGATTTCGAGATTCTGTAACAATTTATCATGGAATTATCTTTCTTTAATTTCTGCAAATGTGTGGAAACATTTGTGATGTTTGTTTTAAGTTTGGTATTCAAATTATTTTTTTCATTTTGAATCTTACCAAACATGCCTATACTAGATGGGTTGGTCTATCAAACATGTTTCACTATCTTCAGTATGTCTGTGTGATTATGTTGTCAGGCCTCTTTCTTAACATCACAGACAAACTGAAGATGCATTAACGACCAAATTTCCTAATTAATTTAGTTTAATTCTTTCAGCTGTCGGAGGAATTACAAAAAGGAATATTTTTCTTTGGCATGTCAAATAGCTTGGTTAATCCTTTGATCTACGGAGCGTTTCACCTTTGGAAACCTTCAAAAAATAAAAAGACAAGATATGCTTCATTCAAAATATTCGACTACTCTTGCTTGCAGGAGTGATTTTTTTTCGAATTTTCGAAAATTTAACAAAATCAAACTTTGATTGTTTGTGTTTAAATCTATTGTTTTATGATTTATTAATTTCTTTCTTGTTAAAAAGTCAATATTAAAAATAAAAGTTTGATAATGTATTAATGTAAAATCAATTTACTTACCCTAATCAAAACTGGTATTTCACTGAGTATATTATCATTTGGATACACCTAAGATTAAATATGAAGGTTGAAGGATCAACTTCATAGTTAGACAAAAAGCATAAGGTAAGAAAAATTTGCCTGATTTATTTAAAATTAATACAACATTTTAAAAAAAGATAAGAAATATTCATTACGTGAATTTAGCTAGTGAAGAATTACAAGCTTACAAATTTTGATGGCTTATAACTATCAATTTTATACAACTGGTTCAATAAACTAATAATTAAAAAGTCAAATACTTATATATTTTAAATAATTTAATATTAAACTATTTAATTATGACTGACATTACCTAAATTGTGATTGTTGTGGTGTTTT
Organism: Cimex lectularius; assembly: GCF_000648675.2. Lineage (NCBI taxonomy): Eukaryota > Metazoa > Arthropoda > Insecta > Hemiptera > Cimicidae > Cimex > Cimex lectularius. The sequence continues at coordinate 436,630 of NW_019394221.1, read as the reverse complement.
GCTGTTAATTATTGGACTTAATTGACTTAGCTCACTTGGATTTTATCTTTTGCTTCCACTGGCGTGATTTGAGTTTCTTCTCCCGTGTGCGGTGGAGATGAGTCATTAGACTACATAAACCTATTACATTTAAAAATTAAAAACACAAACTTACTTATATATTACATAATAAATATAAAAAGCATACACTTACCAGGGAAAAAGAAGAAGAGAAGATAAATTCTCATTGCTGTGGGAGTGTGGAAAGTGACATTCCAGGCATTTGGCAGAGAAACTACAAATCTTTCAGTTTCTTCAAAATATGGAATGTTTCTGTGAATAAAAGAAATTTAAATCAACACATTAATTACACTGTAAAACGTAAATCTTTTTGAAAAACCAAGCTATGATTAAACTACTACCAGCTAAAGAAATTTTAATTAATACATGAAAAAATATATCGTTATTAATTATAAAATAATTATACACTGTCCACAATAAAATGGTGCACTTTGGAATTTTTATTTTTAGTTTTTTAATTTGAATGTTTAGGCAATATTTTTTGTTTTACTACTTTAAAAATGATTTGATAATTATAATTAAGTGGAAAGATTTGTTTATGTCACCAATTGTGATGCAAAACTGGCTTTTAAATTTTTTAACATTTTTTACGAGGATATTTCAACTAAGAGGTGATATGATCCCTCGGGTAGCCAGTAATTTTGCATAGGAAATAAACTGAACAGAAGAATGTTATGTTTTCAGACAAGTCCCAGTTTTCTCTCCACTTACCTAATGGACGTCTTCAACTTTGAGCAGGTGTAATGCAACACTGACAAAAGAGGGTCGTTCAAAGGTGGTTCAGTCATGGTGTGGAGTGGAATTTCTTTGGATGCAAAAATGGAGTGGTGTTTTTAATAGGACATCGCTTAATGCAGAATCTATGTGGCGGGCATTCTTAAGGCATAAGTGGTGCTATTTGCTGCTCCAGTTATTGGCGAGCAATGATTGTTTATGCAATATAATGCAAGACCACATGTCACCACCCTTATGTAGTACTTTTGTGATGTCAACCCTCTAAGATTGCCAGCCTGTAGCCCTAATTTGAACCACTATGACCACTTTTGGGACGAGCTCAGATGTTGGATAAAACAAATACATAGCCCCCCCTTACAACCTTAGCTAAGCTGGAAGTTAGATTAATTGAATTTTGAGATGAAATACCTCAAGATGTGGTTAAAGGTTTAATTATGAGCATGAGTGGGCTTTTTTCTTTGCTTTTTTAAAATTAACCTTAATCTAAAAGACTATTATTAGAGTTATTAATTATTACTAAAACTATTATTAATAAAAGCAAGAGGAAGTATCACACATAAGGTTTTTATTTTTGTTGTACCATATTTTATGTTCATACACAAAAGTGATTTTATCTTCTTTTTTAATTAATTTTTTGTTTTCGAGAGGTATTTTCATTTTCACCAGTTAAAACTGTGCTACTTTTTTTGTGGAGCAGCGTAAATTTTTTTAAACAGTTGTACAAGTTGTTAATAATTATCTTTGTTATTTACACACTGCTTAAGCCATTTTGCAATTCATAATTTATAAATGATTGTATAACAATTACCTGATTATTATTATACCCTCGCACAAAGCTCCTAAAGGGTACAATGGTATCCACATTGTGTACCTCAGCCAAGTTAGAAGCCCAAAGCTTTTGTTATAAAGTTCTGCTATGTAGTAGGGATACCTGGAAGTTAAATTATTTATATTAAAAACATTTAACACACTCAAGTTAGAAATATTGGAAATAGTTTTTAAATTTATATAAACAGGGTGAGTTTAACTTCTGTTTTCCCCCCTATATAAACTTTTATTAGAGCATTTCTGTGGGAAAAAAAACAGAAATACATAAAAATGTTATTTTTTGTCTAGTTTCTTATGAAATAAAAAGTTTTGATCAACTCTCCAAGATCACGGGAAGCAGATAGGAATTTAACTATTTCAAATGGCAAGACACTCCCCGAAAAAATTATAGGCCACCCCACATTTTCTTTATTAGTTGTACAATATTAAAATTTAACCAAAACATATTAAAAAAAGTTAATTACAAAAGTACAGTTATAATCCTTCTTTCATTCTATCTGATCCTTTGTTTATGAATATTTGGTATTGTAATATCAATATTTACATGCGACAAAGGTATAGGCCACTCTCAGTCTTTATCTAAATCTTTTGTGAAAATAATCTTTAATTTAGTATTGAGTGCTTTACAGCCACTTCTTAAATAATATATATGCTATTTTTTTTCTTTTAGATGTTTACAATGCCAAGAGGAAAAGCACTATTGGAGAGTGAGAGGCTGTTATTAATACATTGCTGGAAAAAAAATGTTACAGTTTCAAAAAGTGCTTCAACTTTGAATAGACATAGGCAAGTAATAAGAAATTTCATTAGGCTCGGCGATGATTATGGCTGGAAGAAGAGTACAGGATGGCCTATGGCAACAACTTCTAGAGAACGGAGGGCCATTCTACAGCCTCTACGATAGAAATGTGCTTACAAGCTGGAGTTTCCACGAACGTCCGAAATGTCCAACGCATTCTGCAAAGAGCCTGCCATTTAAATCAGATGAAACTCAAATCCAAACCCCCTCTTTCAAAGGCCTAAAAAGCCAATAGGCAGCGATTCGCCAATGAACATGTTTCATGGAAAAAGAGGTAGAGAAAAGTAATTTTTAGTGATGAAAATTTTTTAATTTCAATGGTCCTGATGGATTTTGATATTATTTTCATGACCTACGAAAGGAAAAAGTACTGATGAGCCGACGTTAAATGGGTGGAGTTGGTGTCATGGTTTGGGCTGGGATTGGTTACTGTGGGAAAATTGAATTAAAATTTTGTTCAGCAAAAATAAATGGACAGAAATATATGGAAATGATTAATAAACCAATTGTTGAACAAAGTGAAGAGTTGGCAAGAGGAAGAACATCGCTGTCCACACAGTGCGTATAGTAAAACATTTTCCTGAGATAAAAAATATTTACATTTTGTCAGCCAGATCACCTAACCAGATTATTATTGAAAACTGTTGGGGAGAGCTAAGTAAATTAATTGCTCATGGTGCCAAAAGAAAAATTTGACAATTTCTTCAAGCAATATCGATTAATAGGACGCTCCGGAAATAGTTCATTAAAGTGTAATTCAGTCTAGTGCAAATTTCGGTTATTTGACATACTTGTTATGTTTCTCTTTCGTATTATGAGCAATTAATTTGCTAACAATTTAAATGATAAATAGATTTGGAGTGCTGGTAATCACAACAGTTTAGGCGTAGGCACAGCACTCATCACGGCAAGGTAAAGGTCCCGGGTTTGAATGCAGCAGTGCTAAAACTACATACAAATGAACTTTTTTTCAAAAACACCAGCACCCCGAGTTCATATAACCTTGCAGTTGAAATACCATTACTCTCAGAGTTTTTTCCAAAAACAACTCATAAAAAAAATATGTAGGGCAGAAGTTAAACTCACCCTGTTAATGAGTTGTGTATGAAATAATTAAAATTCTATAGTATGATCATCCCGCTCATAACAAAACCACTTTCCAACAGAAATTAGATTTACAATTTTATGTTTTTCCATTTACAGTGAAACATTGTTTAATTGAACTAACAAAGGGAAGCTACAGCCGTCACCAATTTCAATGAAACTTTTTTTTAGAAATATTGGGTTGTCCGGAAAATAATGCAGGATTTTAAGTTTTCATTAAAAAAAAATCTATATAAAATATTCTGTTTACGTTTACAGGATTACTCATTTGTATGAATGTCAACACTTATTAATCCTCTTCCAAATGATATTGTTNGAGAGTATGGGAAATTATTTTGATTAAAGAACATTGCTTTAAAGTAACTAGTTTCTTTTTTTTTGTTTAATACCAAAATCCTGCATTATTTTCCGGACAACCCAATAGTACGCACAAAAATATTAGAAACTTGTCCAAGGTCAGGAGCTTAGGAAAAAATATTTTAAGTGTAAAAATGACCAAAATTGTGTTCACAAAGCTGCTACTGCTCACATCTCTCTCATTCAATATGAATAACATTTTAATGGATATTAGTACATTTTTCGACTTATATCATTGAAAAAAGTTTCATTACAATCAAATATTGTTCCTAGCTTCCCTGGGTAAGTTTTTGTTCAACAAGACATTTTTCATGAATATGTGAAGCATATAATTACTACAATCTGTCATCCGCACCTTTTATATATATTTTTTTTTATAATACAACAAGACCATGAACTATGACGGTAACAACTAAAGCAATATTTTTTTATGAATAAACTTTTGGATTTTCATTCATGATTATCAATTTTAATATATATTTTTCTTATATCTATTAATTGATCGTACCTTATAATTTCAATAGTTGACCAAATGATGATAAGCCATGACACGACCGGCTTTCTCCACATTCTCTGCTCTGGCTCAATCATAGCAAAAAGTACAATGCATCTGCCTGTGACTTGCATTAAAGCTTTAGTAGTACTTCCTTTGACGTACCCGAACAACGGATGCATGACTTCAAGATACTGGATGAGCTGGGCAAATTTAAGCACTGCTCCTACTACTTCATAAGTATCTTCCAAAGAATCTGGCAACAGAAAGAAATCAAAAACATGAATTTTTCAACATCAGGATAGTTTTCTGTACCTATTACACTTGTAAAGACCTCTCATATATTTTTTCCCCCAAATAGATTCTAAATATTTTATAGCCACTTCATTTTCATTAGCAAATCACGTAAAATGTTACATGTCAGATCTAAGGGAACCGAAAAAAAATATTTTTTTACAAAATCACATTAATAAATAACAAAAATCTAAACATACATGATTAACTAGCTAACTATCCAAACTTCTTATTCAAAAAATGTATATTCTACTTGTAATTTTTTACCAGAAGAAAGCTTGTACTACATTGCTGTTTACAGATCTGAACCCCCACATTTTTATGTGAAAACACACTCAAAGACAACAAAAAAAAAAAAAAAAAACCATCCCTAACCATCTCTATATATTGTTGTTTATTTCAAACTATATGTACTTTTATTATTATATTAATTAAATGTTATTTTAATATAAACCAAATTAAATGTGATCCAAAAATTCATGAGTTTTCATAAAAATTATTTAATTATGAAGGTTTGACAGAAAATTCACCTAAACAATGGAAAATCATTTAATGATAGATTAATATTAATGATGGAAATTTAATACCTAGTTTTGCTCTTAATAAATGCATATTATCTCTTCTGGACTCACGAAGGGTCTTAAGCTGGGTTTCCACTGCGCAAAAATCACCCGTGCAACTGTTTTGTGAAACTTGTCTCCTAGCCTGGACTGCAAAACTTTTGGTGCAAGGATTTTTTGGGGTGAGCCGACCAGCTGTGGGTTTTTTAGTGTGCATCAAAGTTTTTGTGTTGTTTGTTTCTCTCTGTGTAAATGCACTTGTCTCGAGTATGAGAATAAACCAGCGCTTTCGACTTTATTTGAATGTACCACAGCTACTGATTTTTGTGGGATGCTAAAGATAAAAATCATCATAACAAGAACAAGAGAGAGAGAATGTGCGGAAGGAAATGAGTATCAAAATGGGACAAAAACAATAAGTATAGCCTTGATAGCGAACGCTTATGCAGGTGTATGCTTGTCTTGCGCAAAATGATGGCTCACCTTCTTTCGCCTCTATGTTGCGTCTTATGCAAATAATTAACCCAAGATGGCGTTTCGCGAGTAATTCTCACATTTAGTTGCACTAGTGATTTTTTCGTGCAAATGAAACCCAGCTATAAGCCTCAGCCACCGTGTAATAAATAAAGAATTAGACTTCATTATGTGAAACAGAATTCCATTATTCAACAAGAGTGGTTTGAAGTTCATCAATGTTTGTTGGAAGTGGCAAACAATGTCCAAGCCATCTCTTTATTATGTCCCAGAAGTGTTCTGAGGGATTCATGTCAGGAGAATGTGTTGGCCAATTCATTGTGGTAATTCCTACATCCTCCATGTAATAGGTTACAACCCGGGTTACATGCGGTCAAGCTTTAAGAACTTCCTAAATTAGTGAAGTATCCTAAATATCCATTCTGTATGATAATCAGTTCAGTTGATTCCACCACATACCATAACTGTCTCACTGAAAAGGCATGGAACAAAGCATTCAACACATCTCTACTAACGGTCCCAGACATTTGGTTGCCACAAACCAAACCGTCATCTGTGAAGAGAACAGCCTCCATTGTACAAGTGTTCAAACGAGATGCTGATTTGCGAATAGTAGCCTTTCTACTTGATGCCTAAGAAGTAGAGAACCTTTAAACATCTACAGACAAGGCTATTGTCACGAAGCTTTCTGATGACCTTTTAGAGCTCCCCCTTACATTATTTTGGAGTTGACTACCTAACAGGGAAGCTGTTAAATGACATTCCATAGTGTGATAAAAGTAGTAAAATGATATTTTCTAGCCGTTGTACATCATGGTAGACCACTACCTTCTCTTCAATCTAGACTTCTGGTGGTCCTAAACTGCTGTAGACCGTCATGGATGGAAGAATGTGGCTCACCCAGGACTTGGGTTATGTAACAGACGCTACTTCTGCCATTGGCCAATTTCATCAAATTTATTGTTTCATCAAAGAAAATAATTTTTAAAAAACTCATTGGCCAAGTCGGCTCAGGAAAGGATGAAATTGAATTGAATTGATTTTCTTTATTTTTAATGTAAAAAGTGTAAAAAAGGTAAGGAACACTGTACAAAGGTAAATAATGAGTTATTATTATTATTAATTTTTAAGGGCGTTTTAACAGCTAAGGTTATTTCACGCCCTAACATCCAAACCTTCTATCTTAGGTTAGCTATATCCCTTCATTAATGTTATATTTACGTATTTTAAGTCAACTATTAATCTTTACACCTAGTTATTATGGAAAATGTCTTTGAGTGTATAAAAGAAATATTTTAAATTCTTTTTGATGTGTCTGCTACATGTTAGATGAATTATTGGGGGGGGGGGACTGTTACAAACAAAAACATACCTGCTCCTTCTTTTGCAAAACGTACACCCATGACAATCAGAATGTACATAAAAAACACAAACTGGGTCAAATTGTAAAACACTAGATACACTTTTTTGATATCTTCTGAAAAAATAACAATATATTTTAATGTGATATTATGAATTATATATGAAACACAACTTTAGAACAACATACCTTTTACATATCCGAACTCTTCTTTTTTCAATTTTTCATACAGTTCTGGATAGTCACCCATTATGTCTTTAGTATTCGCTACATTAGAATTTGAATTATTAGCATCTGAAAAATCTTCATCCTCACTTCTCCACTTTTCAAAATCAATCTGAAAAATAAAATTGCTCCCTTGTTTTAAGCATTTTAACAATATTCCAAGATTAAAATGTGATAAATTACCAGATTAGAAAACATTATTCATTGTTTAGATTAAAAAACATGATTAACTATCATTCTTCTAATAATAGCCATTTTCAATGCCAAAATCAAGCAATTTTGTTTAAATGCTTTTTTTTACATTGAAGGAAATGAATATCCAATTCTCTTCATTAGTTAGAAAATTCAATACGAGACACAATTTAAAAAATATGAAGAGCAAAAAATTAATTGGATATTAATCCAATGTACTATAAAAAGTCAAAACCGAAATTTTTTTTGCTAGAGAAAATCCATGGATTCCCCAACAAATAAATTAAAAGACCAATTAAAAAGGAATTAAAACTGATGTGGGTAGAAGGTCATGTTGGCATGGGTTCCCAGCCACATAGGAATAAAACAGACAGGGTGGGCAAAGAGGCTGCCGGTAGGCCTTTTGACGCTTCCCATCTTGTACGCCCAATAGATTTTAAGGCTGTTAATTTCAATTGTAAAAAATATTGGAGAAACTACTGATTTCAGAAAAATAGAAATAAACCTGTCACACCATGGCAGGTTAAGAAAGATGCTGATCCCTTGTCCACAGTCAGGTTAAAAAGGGAAAACTGAAAAAACTATATTAGAAAACGGTCATACTAAAATACCACGTAGGCACCTGTTATGCAAGGTTAAAATAACGGTCGAGCACTTTTTTAATTGTACAAGGCTTAATATATATTTTGGCACATTGTCAGACCTGTGCATAGTCTTGGGGCACAGCAGTGGGTAATTGCTGTTCCAGGATTATATGTCTAGTTGGTGTGTGTTTGTGTTATCTGTGTTGTTTATGTGAATTTATCGGAATAATGTAATTTGTTAGCCTGAAAGAAAGCGGTTGTTTAACCCCGTCCTGAGGAACATCGATAACACTAGGGTTAATGTGTGATGTCTAGAGAGTAAAATTAAGTTATTACCAAGAATAGAGTGGGTTCGACCACACCCATAGAATATTGATTACTCTGGTGGTATGAACGCGACCAGACTTCTATGTTTGTATCGAGGGTTGATGGATTACTGGTGTCATGGCTTGGGCAGGGGTTTGTGGTTCCTGGATGGGGCGCCTGGACTCTCAAATATAAGTCCTGGTGCCCAGATGGATGTCGCCTTGCCACTTGGTATCCAGCTTGGTGGATCATTGGATATGTACATCTGTTTATATATTTATATTTTTGTTTCTATTGTATAGTTGAAACCTAAGGTACAAACAAGGGGCTTGTATTTTAGGATATCGGCATAGTATGCACATAAAAGAAAAGACAGTAACCGCATCGAGAAGCTCAAATATGTATGTACAACACAGAGGGCCAGTGATGAATTTAGCTATTGTCGATTCTTAAACCTCCCACATTATAAATAATTGAATAGTGTCAACTATTTGAAAGCTTTGATTTATTGTGTATATTGTGAGATATATGAGCATTGGAAAATTGTTTTCACAATTTTGGGAGTGAAATTGTTGAAAAATATTTAGAAGCAATACTTATTCTACTTTAATAATGTCAACAAAAACCTTTAGCCATGGTGGTTTCTGTTGGTGTTTTATCAAACGTGGCCACCAGCACGCAGAAGCCTTTTTTAATATAAACTCAACAGCTCTTGGAGATGTTTTCACTTGGTGCGCATCTTCCTAAAAAAATGAGAAAAACCATTACTCCAAATGAAAATTGTAATGTAATTTGAAAACGTACATCCAAATCTATATCCGAATAAAAATTCAAAACGAAAGAGTATGAAGTTGCGCCATGAGCCCCGACCCCTTTGGCCGACATTTGCAGAGCATCTTTGACAATGGAAATTGATTCATCCTGAAAATCAATTAGTAAATTACTTCTTGTGTAAAATATACAATTCAAAAAGAAAGGGCAACACTAATTTCAATATATTTAATATATACGTGTAAAGGCCATAACGTATTTGATTTTTTAAAATATATTTCATCTTTACAATCTAACACTAGAAGGTCTTGGTCTTGCTAAAAAAAAACCTAAGGCATAAGGAGCGTTTCTTTATTTGGTATGAGGTTGTCCAAGCACAATGTTTGTTGTAAAACCTACAAAACCTTGCTTTGTGTCACCCTGACCCTAGTTTTCTAAAAAAAAATGTGTGTGCCCTTCCAGGGTTAAGAGGATCTAATTTTCACAGCAATTTAAAGATAAAAATTGACATAATGTAAATGAATTAATTTTCATATGAGTTTCAAAAATTCAGTCTGGTTCTTGGTCTGGATTTTAGAATTTATTATTTTTATTTATGTATTATTAATAATTTGTCTTTGTTTTTTGACTAACGCAAGAGAATCTAATTTGACATCTAGTGGTGTTTAGTAGCCTTGTATTACAAAATAAATAAACAAAATAATTCTTAAAGAGATATCACTTCAGATCAAAGAAACAGTAAATGAGCAAATTGTTTCAAGAGTTTTCAACAAGTACTGATTTGGGTTTTAAGAAATAATTCAATCCACGCTGTACACTTCTAATCTATCTACCTGAACATAACAGTCTCTAATTTTGTAATTAAATTGTTTTATTTCTAGACATTTATAAATGTATGAATAATCATAGTCTTTAAAATGAGTTGTTTTAATTTGTTTTACTTCATTTTATTTCACTTATTTGTGACTACATACGCTACACATACAGTACACACTTTTTATTATATAAGTTTTATGAGTAAGGATAATATTTGAATTTCAATTTTATATTTAGGTTCGGTATTAAATAAAATATGCAAATAAATTACTTCCTCTCATTTATGAGGGCTTTACGGCATGGATGATGGGGTCAAACTTACTATACTTATGTCTTTTTGTCTTTTACATATTATTACCAATTAAAATTTCACAGACTGCTCTGAGATTTCAACCCCAAACTGCTTGCGTGGCAAATATGAGGAGTTGGACATCCTAACCAATTGGCTTTTGCAATCTTCGTTGAATCAAAAAAAGTAAAATAACCACAAGTATCAGCCTTCGGATATATTTATTGGTAAATGCCTAAACATTTCAGCCTGTTCCATGAGTCAGTCCCTCTTCAGGGCTTCAGTGCTATGCTTCTACAGCTCCTACATTGCAAGCGAAAAATCTATACATTTTTTTAAAATTGTATTATTTCACTGCACGTTCTTTTGTTTATGCAATCAAATGAACTAAATGAACCACATCCTATTCCAATTTTTTCTTTGTTGAGATCCCGGTTCAAAATAAAAAACTGAAAATTGGAAAACAAAATATTCAAAGTGCAATATTCTGCATGAAAGTTCTATTCGTCTAGGTCCTAGGCTATATTTTTTTCCCCACAAGGTTTCACAACAGCAGAGGTCATATGAACCCTCGGGGTGCCAGTGTTTTTGAAAAAAAAAAGCCCATTTGTAAGTATGTAAGTATGTCAAAAGAGAAAACATTTTGAAAATTATGGATTAAAAATAATTATAATAAGTGGAATCATCAACATGCTGATGTTATTAAAGATAAAAATGTAGTCACATTCCTTTTCATACATAAAATTCTATTCAAATAAATTTTCAGGTGAAATACAAGAATAAAATAGAATACTCGACATAAAAAAACACTATGTTCTCTTAGGTTTTTTTACTTTTATAGTTCGTAATTAAATAGAATGATAGACAAACGCTCTAATACACTACTTATTGTTATGTATTTTATATGTATACTTGTCAAAAAAGTAACATGCTGAAGTTATTAAAGATTAAAACGTAGTCACATTCCTTTTCATACATAAAATTATATTCAAATAAATTTTCAGGTGAAATACAAGAATAAAACAGAAAAATTAGAATACTCGAAATAAAAAAATCACTATGTTCGCTTAGGTTTTTTTACTTTTATAGGTCGTAATTAAATAGAATGATAGACAAATGCTCTAATACTCTACTTATTGTAATGTATTTTATTAATTATTATTATTATTTTATGTATGTAATGTATACTTGTGAAAAAAGGGCAAATCGTAAATAGAAGGCAATAGGAATTTCCACATAATAATAAAACTGTTCTGGTCTGATTACTAGTTTAAATACTATATTAACAATAAATAATATTATTTCAATGTCAATTCAACAGTACCAAATAATCAGCTATTCTGGCTGAAGTCAACATTTTATTGATTCAAGTTCGGGAAACATTGTGTGGAGAGAGAATACGTAACCAAATTCAATTTTAGGTTTGTTGGATTGACTTGGAAACCCGATTTATGATCAATGCATCATCTTGACAATACATACAAATGATCATATATTTTTTCATGTCAGTTTTGTTCAGTCGATGAAAAAATACTGAATCTAGTCAGAAGCGTACTAAAATTTTATAAACTAATTAATTGCCTTGAACAAAACTATTGAAACGTACTATGTTAGCAACAAAAATATAAAATACAATTAATTTAATATAAATTCTTATATACCAAATAAATTAACTCGGCATTTAGGAGTGCTTCATACCAAGATTTAAAGTTTTTGTTCATAAGTGCAAACTGAAGTATTAAATCCCTTGTCACACATCATATAGAGATGTAAGTCTATAAGTAAATTGTTTATTAAACCATAAAAATAAAACAATCGTAATCATCTCATTGGAAAAGCTAGTTTGCTAATTAGCCTACTAGAACACTGCATTCCTTAAATGCTGATGATCTACGTACATAATTGATAAAAAAATCCACCTTTTGATACCATAAATACCCATTTAAGAACTTTATTTGTGACATCGAGGGGGAATATTATGTATAGACATATAAATATATTTTTTTCTTTCCAAAAGGTAGATTGGGGATGAGGCCATGAAGACAGAAACATTTATTTTCTTGTCGAGCTTTCGGCAGAATATATCGTCTTCATCAGGACTTCAAAAAAAATCGTTATACTATATGAACAGGTAAATGTGTGGATAACGGATAGCCGGTAGAACATGAAGTCGAAGTCCTGATGAAGGCGATATATTCTGCCAAAAGCTCGACAAGAAAATAAATGCTGTTTCTGTCTTCATGGCCTCATCCCCAATCTACCTTTTGGAAAGAAAAAAATATACATATTTAAACTGAGAAGGCTGATCAATCACCAAAGAAAATATAGACATATATATTTATTCTTCTATTTGACCTTCCACACAAAAAAAGGACTATTGGACTACATTCCACATCATCATTTACACCAAAGACACAACAGAATTGTTATTGTAACAGCGGGAGATTTTAATTATAATGTACTAAATAGCAAATCATGAATATTAAATTATTTATTTTGTCCAATTTTACTTGTATGATGGAAATGTATAATGAAAGCCTTAATTTAGTTTTAAACAGTTTTTTATATATCAGGGATATACCAACTTAAATCAGTTTAAAAGACTAATATGCCTTACATCAACGTTTCTCCCATCAAATATTGATCAACCTTATTGAATCATTTTTAAAAATCAACCTCAATCAGTCCGATATAGCAATATAAATATGACTTTTTGCAAATAAAAATTAGTGTATCCACTAGATCCCATTGTTTGGTCAAAACAATTTATATTAATTTTCTTTTACTTAGAATTAAGAATTTAATATCCACAAACAAATTTTCTTTTACTTAGAAGAATTAAGAATTTAATATTCACAAATAATTTATTATATAATCACATTTTTATAATTGGTTTTGTTGACAACTGTTACACTAATAAGGGAATATTCCTTTTACCTAAAGACATCAAAAACTGCCTACATGAGTTGAGACTGGTTTATCAAAAATAATCTTTGCTTAAACAGTTCAAAAACCCTCGCTATGAGCTTATGAAATCTGTCAGAATTTGGAGAAAAAGCTCTGTTAAGTTATTAAGTGCGTGTAGACCCAAGGCTAAACTATATTTCTCATTGTGACTATAATGATAATAAAAAATATATAAAATAATAAAATAAAAAATAAAAAGCTGAACAAATCTCTTTTGAATATTTTTCTCTTAAGAAGCGTGAGTGCAAAGGTGCCTGAAAAGTCTTCCTAACTGCACATTTTGGCTGTTTTCAATCTGTGATATCTGATGCCATTTTGGAATGGGCTACTAGCTGGTTGGTATTAACTAGCCTGATGGAAATAGAAATGCATTCATCAAATTAAGAATACTTACTCTACCATCTTCATATTAAAATGTGTGACTTCCGCTCATGATAACCTTGATTAATTTGCATTGGTGAATGAAGTACATGAAGACAATACTAGATTCAAAAATAATTTATTCGTAAAGAGTAACAGGCTGAAGGGAACAAAAAAATAGCTCAAATTTTTGGATAGTTGTATTCTTTAATGCAACACTATCCAAAAACTAATTTTAAAATAATATTTAAAAAGCATATAAAACAACTTTTGATGAGTTTTTAATGCTTGGGGTCAAGCAACACCTACTTTTCTTGAAAATGAAGGTTTATAGAAAAAAATTTAAATGGTAAGCTCCATGGTTTTTTTCCCAAGTGTCTAAAATAAGTGATCTAAATATTTTTTTGAAAGTCCTTCTGAATCTACCACCACTATATTCATATTTTTATCCAGGGAGAGACATGAGCTAAAATTCAAAGGCTAATGCAGGGACAGGACAGAACATTCTCATAACAATTGGCAACTAAGCTTTGAGGGGGTTTCAGGCAGACAAGGTTCTGGACACACCTGTTAATGTACCCCAAAATTCAGAGTTGACAAAAAATTATCAATTAAAATATCTGGTAGAGCAGAATGTTGGGTTGAAGTCACGATAGCTCAAGTGGTTCGCAGTAGCTATTGAGGCGAAGGTCGTGGGTTCGAATCCTGCACGAATATATTGGGTTGTCCGGAAAATAATGCAGGATTTTAAGTTTTCATTAAAAAAAATCTATATAAAATATTCTGTTTACGTTTACAGGATTACTCNGGGAAATTATTTTGATTAAAGAACATTGCTTTAAAGTAACTAGTTTCTTTTTTTTTGTTTAATACCAAAATCCTGCATTATTTTCCGGACAACCCAATATAAGGAAAGTAAAGGATGATGGAGGAATATCAAGCACTCCACTACCCCAATTGAGTATGTAAATAAGAAATAATGTAATTAAGAGTGAGTGAGAGTGTGGATGGGTTTGGTTTTAGGAACCGACTGTGTTGGAGGCTCAAATGATCCAGCTGTTGATCGACAGGCTCTGGAGCCCAACCTCAGCAGATGGACGGATAAGACCGAGGTTTAACCCTGGACTGTCAACACCCAATGGGTGATTCTCAAGGTCAGTCTGTAATTTATTGTAAATTAGAAAAGCTGGAGTGTGTATAGTGATAGGCTCTGTACACGCATGTTTTTGCATGAACAGATCTTTTTAGGCTATTTCTATTAAAACAATTGAAATAATTAATCAATCACTAAGCTGCTTAATTAATAAAAATCCAACTCTTTTGAGTTACCAAATCTAATGGTTAGTTACTTACAACCCAGACGATACTGGGTACTTCTGTAATAGGAATGTGGATAGGGATTTAGAAAGGTCAAATACAAACTTAAATGACACACGCTTAGAACGATTATTGACAGAAACAAACAAAATTTATTTTGGGTTATAAACATGAATTGATTTTTTTTTTAAAGAAACAATTCACCATTTTAAATTAACAAAATATAATAGCACAATGTACTTTTACAAGGGCACTAATTAGCATAGTGAAACAAAGCATTTAACATGCAAACGATTAAATTATAGTTAGCTAAGTAGCAAATAAAATATATATAAAAACAAATTAAAAATCGGCAGAATGACGACACTCAAGACTGACTCAACTTACTTTAATGTCTTTGAGATCGACTTTTAAAAAGATGTTCGCCGAATCTTGGGCCCAGTAAACGAAAGGGCTTGGAGAAAGCATTTTGTACAAAATTCGATTATGAATTAAGATAATTTCCCACAAGCAGGTAAGACCTCTTCACGGCGTACGATCCGAGTGCACGTTTTTCAAACGCATTGCTTTTAAATCGTTTGAAAACCTTTTGTGAGATTATAGAGGATCTTAACAGTGATTTCTCATCTCTAAACGACAAAGAACGAACCGACCCCAGAGACCTGCATAGAGATATAGAAGTAGGGAACATGATGACGTCACTGAGTTTCGACGAACATGTTTGAACTTGGCAAATCTTTTGTGAGAAATTCAAGAAAAATTAATCATTAGGGATATTATTAGGAAATAAACATATATTATATTATGTGTGTTTTTTATTGACCGGATGTTCAATAATTTGTTGAAGTCGTGAGAAGCGGTCAGGAATAAAGAATTTTAGAAAAACACCTTTTTCATTTTTTTGCCGACGTTTCGACTTTAATTCGGGTCATCTTCAGGGCTTGGGTGAATTTCAAAATATAAGTTGATAAAAAAAAAAAACAATACAATTATATAATAATTACAATATATACAAATATGTACAATGTACATACAATTATATAATATTAAGTAAATTTATATTTTGAACTAAGTATTTTTTTGGAATGTCATGAGCCAGCTTTGGATTATTTTGCCTTTATCTTTATTTATTATTATTATTACTTATGCACACCTATATATATACATGTACATATATACATAAATATACATTTTTTTAAAATTTTATTTATTAATTTTTTTTAATTACCACGCCATGGAGGATGGAGGAGACACTGCAGTGAAGCCAGCGGTGCGGGCAAATTACCATATGCATATCGATTACTCTGAATATAGTTGATTAGCGTGAATGAAAAGGCATATCCCCAATTACCTTATGGAATATCGAACTCTCTGGGGTAGTGTGAATGTACCTGACTAGCGTGTATGTTGAGGATCATCCCCAATTACCCCGAGGAATATTGAGTACCCTGGAATAGGGCGAAGGAATACGTGATTGCAATAATAGCGCGAATAGAGGGGCATATCCCCAATTACTCTGAGGAATATCGAATTACTCTGGGGTAGTAAGAACAAAGTCTGTAGTGCGAATGTAATAAAAAGCGAGAATAGGGTATACCCAAAATTACCCCTAGGAACATTGAGTACTATAGGACACTGTGAATGAATGCGTAAATGTAATTTATTAGCGCGAATGGCAGGGTTTATCCTAATTACCCAGAACAATAATTAGTTTTAAAATTTTCATAACAACGTATTGGAGAAATCCATATACGATTGCGGCCATAATTGCCCTTATTAATCATGTCAATTAATTATTCTTTTTATTACAAGGTCTTGGTTGAGATATAAAACATAAGTATTGAAGAAACTAAAATAACAATATTATCAAGTTATAATATTTTTTTAAAATAAATCAGTAGATTTAAAACGCGAGAAAGACAATAAAAGAAAAGCAAAGCTAAGAAAGGAAAAAAAGATGTCAAGTTAATTTAATTTGTATGTATATTCATGAATGTAATTTATTAGCACGAATGGCAGGGTTTATCCCCAATTACCCAGAAGAATATCGAGCTTTAAAATTTTCACAACAACGTATTGAAAAAATTCATACACGATTAGCGGTCATAATTGTCCATATTAATTCTTTCAATTAATTATTCTTTTTATCTAAGGTCTCGGTTGAGATAAAAAGAATAAGTATTGAAGAAACTAAAATCACAATATGTATTATCAAGTTATAATGTAATTTTTAAAAAGGAAATTAGTAGATTTAAAACGCGAGAAAGATAATAAAAGAAAAGCAAAGCTAAGAAAGAAAACAAAAAGTGAAGTTGATTTAATTTGTATGTATATTTGTGAATGTAATTTATTAGCACGAATGGCAGGGTTTATCCCCACTAACCCAGAAGAACATCGAGTTTTAAAATTTTCATAACAACGTATTGAAGAAATCCATTTACGATTAGCGGTCATAATTGTCCATATTAATTATTTCCATTAATTATTCTTTTTATTATAAGGTCTTGGTTGAGATAAAAAGAATAAGTATGGAAGAGACTAGAATTTAAGAAATTAGTAGATTTAAAACGCGAGAAAGATAAGAAAAGAAAAGCAAAGCTAAGAAAGAAAACAAGAAGCGAAGTTAATTTGTACGTATAAGCGTGTCATGATTTGAGCTTATATATAATATAATTGTGTAGGGGTTAGTGACCGTTAATCGATAGTTATTCAGATATCGTGAGATGCGGTCGAGTGTGATGTAGGTTTCAGAAAAACATTTTCTTTATCGTGCCAATGTTTCGATCTTTTATTGAGATCATCTTCAGGGCCTGGGATTTACAAACAATGTTTACATTTAACAAATACATTTAGGATGTGGAAAAGTGAATTTATACAATACAAAATGTTTTTAAATCCCAGACCCTGAAGATGATCTCAATAAAAGATCGAAACGTTGGCACGCTAAAGAAAATGTTTTTCTGAAACCTACATCACACTCGACCGCATCTCACGATATCTGAGTAACTATAATATAATTGTTTATTTTATATGAGTAATATATTTTATTTGCCGTTACTTAGTTCATAACTTTATTTATAGATACAATAATAAG
The DNA here is from genome assembly GCF_000648675.2 of Cimex lectularius. Lineage (NCBI taxonomy): Eukaryota > Metazoa > Arthropoda > Insecta > Hemiptera > Cimicidae > Cimex > Cimex lectularius. The sequence continues at coordinate 418,645 of NW_019394221.1, read as the reverse complement.
TGGAATCTAATGAGGTCTATCTCGTTGTCGAAAGTAACCGGTGAAACGGTCCAAATCAGGGTCGAGTTCTGCACCGGTCCAAAATCCTAAGGCGGTGCTCGATCCTCCTTAAACCCTCATCTTCCTTCGATTTACTTCGTCCCAAAGTACGATCGTCGTTTTTTCATTTCGGAAAATTTTTATTTAATTTTACCCTTCACTATTTGGGGTGTCGTACCCATCAATAAAAACCATTGATACTTTAAGAATTTGGAGGGGGCGTCGAGCATCCAGTCCGCACCTAATTTGGCCGAGGGAATCGATCTAACTCGAGACGATTCATTGAAAAAAAAAAAAAATTCTTTGAACGTTTCTCGACCTCCCCTTTTCATCTCTTCGGACCATCTCAAAGACGTTTCCTTAGTTAATAAGGTATGCGAATGAAAACCGATATAGTTTGTTCGAACTGACCTGACAGTGCGCGATAGCTAGGATTTCAAAGTTCAAACCTGGATTCTCGAAACTTACGTGGCAGATGGATTGTAGGTTCCACTCCGGCGGTCTGGTTATAAGTGATAAACCCTTAGTTGACTTTTTTATCAAACTTGCGTCTAAAAAAACAGCGTACACACATCTAGCCTAGACACACGCGACGTTTTAATAATATATTTTGTGTTTAATAATAACTCGAATGTGTTTCAATTGGGATAATCTCGGTCGATGGCTAGGTACATGGACGAAACCGGACTCATCGATGATTCTAGAGCTGATATTCTGTCAGGTGAGTGTTAAAGATGTGAGCTAATGAGCAAGTTATGTTATGTGGCGCAACGTTTAGAGCATCTGATGTTTTCGGTCCCTGTTCGACGATCTCTGAAAAAATCAATCTTATATCTCCTTCATAGAGATCATACGCCCTCTATTTTAAACGCTTAATTAACTTTATGACCTCGACATTTAAAAATAATTTCATCTATTGTATTACATCAATCATAATTTCCGTCCGACAAGAATAAATAAATCTCCCAAAAGAAAGTCCAAAATCATCCAAACGATTTGTATTTACAGGCAATAGCCCATTTTATTACAATAATTACCAGAAAGACAACATTTAAAACATGAAAAACATTGACGATAATAAAATAAGAAAAATAATAAAAAAAAGTTTAATTTACATAACAAAATTTAGGATTTGACAAGTAAATAAAACCAATTTTAAACAAGATATTTAATATCTATACTGTTCGGTAGCATATTGACCAGATCCATCGTTCTGTATATGGGAGAGCGAGAAGTACAGTTGGATACGGGAAGATGATGGTAGAGTATTTTTTATTGCAGGTGTGGACAATAGGACATGAAAATCAAGGTATGATAGCGATCCTGAGGGAGTCGATATTATTATTAAGAATCCGTCATGATTAATATTATAATTAATTTATAAAATAGACAATAAAAACTCTCTTCTGTAGAGATCACATGCCCTCTACTTTAAATGCTTCTTTAACTGAATGACTTCAAAATTTAAGAATAGTTCATCTATTGTATTTCATCAATCACAATTTGGGTCCGACAAAAAATAACTAAAAAAACCCCCAAAATCAGTGAAACATTTTATGTATTTACAGACCCCATTTATTGTAATAATTACAAAAAAATTCAACATTTAAAACTTGAAAAATATTGACAATAAGAAAAATAATAACAAACGTGTAATATAGAAACCAATATTTGAATTAAAAAAATAATATTTGGGGTTTGACAAGTAAATAAAAACAATTTTAAACAAGATATATAATATCTATACTTTTGGGTATCATATTGACCAGATCCATCATTCTGTATATGGGAGAGTGAGAAGTATAGTTGGTATGGGAAAATGATGGTAGAGTGTTTTATATTGCGGGTGTGGACAATGGGACATGAAAATCAAGGTATGATAGCGATCCTGAGGGAGTCGATATTATTATTAATTTCTTGGTCATTGTCAATATTATAATTAATTTATTAAATAGATAATAAAAATCCTCCTCTGCAGAGATCACTCGCTCTCTACTTTAAACGCTTCTTTAACTGTACGACTTCGAAATTTGAGAATAATTTCACCTATTGTATTACATCAATCACAATTTCGGTCCGAGACGAATAAATAACTCCCCCCAAAAAAAGAGTCCAAAATCATTGAAAACTTTGAAATATTGAACATTGACAATAATAAAATAAAAATAATAATTTAGATACCAATATTTGAATAAAAAAATAATATTTGGGATTTGACGAGTAAATAAAAACAATTTTAAACAAGATTAATTAATTATGCATATATACACAACAACAATCAACCATTACATCTGGTATCCACATATACATGTACCAGATGTACTAATTGACCATTGTTGTACACGTACCTTCTAAAATTCCTCTTTGAACTGGCTTTAGATGTATAATATATAATATCTGTACTGTAAGGTAGCATATTGACCAGATCCATCATACTGTAAACGGGGATTAGAAGTATAGTTGGTATGGAAAAATTGGTGGTATAATATTTTTTATTGCGGGTGTGGACATGCCTGAAAATTGAGGTATGATAGCAGCAATTCTGGGGGAGTCAATATTACTATTAATTTATTATATTGAGAACAAAAATTCTCTTTGTAGAGATCACACGCCCTCTATTTTAAAAGATTTTTTATCTTTATGACCTCGACATTTAAAAAAGTAATTTCATCTATTGTTTTGCATCAATCATAATTTCGGTCTGAGAAGAATAAATAAATCTCCAAAAAGAAAGTCCCAAATCGGTGAAACAATTTATGTATTTACAGGCAATAGCCCATTTTATCGCAATAATTTCAAGAAAGACAAAGAATATTTAAAACATGAAAAACATTGAAATATTGAACATTGACAATAATAAAATAAGAAAAATAATAATTTATATACCGAAATTTGAATTAAAAAATAATATTTGGGATTTGACGGGTAAATAAAAACAATTTTAAACAAGATTAATTAATTATTCATATATACACAACAACAATCAACCATCAAATCCGGTATACACATATACATGTACCAGATGTACTAATTGTTGTACATGTACCTCTCAAATTCCCCTTTGAATTGGCTTTGTATGTATAATTTATAATATCTATACTGTTGCATAGCATACTGACCAGATCCATCATCTTTTATATTGGAGAGTGAGGAGTATAGTTGGTATGGGACAATGATGGTATGATTTTTTTATTCCGGGTGTGGACAGATGGGAAGTGAAAATCGAGGTATGATAGCAGCAATTCTGGGGGAATCAATATTGTTATTAAGAAGGCCGTTTAGGTCAGTATTATTATTAAATCTTAAATAGACAATAATAATTCAACTTTCTTATAAATTATTCATCTACCATTCTCATTCTTCCTTTATTTATTTTTGGCGATGACGAGAGTTAGAATGAGAATCAGTTTAACTGCGCTTTTTTTTTTACACAATACCCAGCAATACACTTATAATTCATCATCATTACAAAAATAATTAATGAATCATTTTTATGTTCACATTTATTATCTGAATTACATTAAAAACCTTGGCCTTGATATTTAAAAATGATACAAAATCTCAATTTTGACCCGATAAAAGGATCTTATTTATTTGCATATTTCACTAAACAATAGATTATAATTTGGACCGTATAGTATTATGATTATGCTGTACATAAGGTGTTACAGCATGCACTTTACTGTACGAAATGATAGATGACAGTGAAACAACATGAAATCATATTAGTCATTCCATTGACTCATACCTCTCCTATACTATTTTAATACATTTTTTCTGCAGAATCATTTTTCTAAGCATAACTTGTTCTTAATATGAAGCCCACTAATACACGTAAAATTGTTTGTTTTGATTAAAATGAACAAATAAATAAATAAATGTATTATTATTTACCCAAACTTGTTTGCTTTGTCATTTAAAAAAAAAAAAAAACTCAACATTTAAAAATAATGTGTGGTGTTTAGTGACCGTTAATCAATGATTATTTGGAGATCATGAGATGCGGTTCTGGTGTGATGTAGGTTTAAGAAAAACATTTTCTTTATTGTACCAAAGTTTCGATCTTTATTGAGATCATCTTCAGGGCCTGGGATTTATAAACATTGTTTAACATAAACATATAATATAACATATAAAACAATCATAACATTCCACACATCAAACATTTCTACATAGTCTAATTCTTCAACAATTTGGCTTTCCTTTCCCTAATTATCCTTGCCTATATAATCCTGAGAGGATAATCAGGCCGAACCATTACCCATTTTTCCCATTGTTGGATCCTTTCACCTCAAAGAAGCCGACTCCTCATATAAAAATGTCTTTCTATACCGACTTCCTTCCCCACCCCTTCAAACTCCAACGTGTATAGACATAAAACATCAATATCTCACTGGCACTTTCAACATGACACACAGGAATGATCCATCTACACAGAAAACGAACACTGAGTGAGTACAAATACTTTGAATGAGTCTAAAATTTCTATCATTGTATAAATTCATTTTTTCACATCCTACATGTATTTGTATAATTTAAACAATGTTTATAAATCCTAGGCCCTGAAGATGATCTCAATAAAGATCGAAACGTTGGCACGATAAAAAAAAAAAATGTTTTTCTATCTCACGTTCTCCAAATTTTAATCATTTAAAAATAATACAAAATTGCAATTTCAACCCAATAAATGGATCTTATACTATAAGACATGACAGTGAGACAACATAAAGTTAGTCCTTGGCAGGTTGGGTCTGAGTTTGATCAAATCAGTTATTAAAAACTTATTTCATTTTGTACACATCTTTATGATACTTTTGCCCTGGCGATGATCTTAAAATAGGTCAAAAGCTTGGTAGATAATTGATTTAATTTTTTTTAAAATCCACTTGACCATACCGAGATCCAGATAATTCATTTTGAAACTACATAAATGCACATTAAAATAGTCACTTGATTGACTCATACCTCTTCTATTACTATTTTATAAACATTTTTATCTATAGAATACTTTTTTAAAGCATATCTTGTTCTTAATATGATGCCAACTAATACAATTGTTTGTTTTCACTGAAAAAAACTAAAAAATATAAATGTGTTTTTGTTAGTTTGTTTTTTGATAAAACAAAAGCTTGACTTCAACATTTAAATGTAACATATCTCAATTTTGACCCCCTTATGCTTTAAATATAAACAATAAAAATGTTCAAATATGCCTTGTAATATGCACTAATAAAACAACAAATATGCAATATTATATCCACTAAAAAATCCTCAAAAATGCCATATTATTTGCACTAAAAATATTAATGTACACAACATGGTTGTCAAAGACAAAAACTATATTATCTTAAATTGATAATATTGTTAGTGTTATTTTTCTCTGATAGGTTGTTTTATCTTTTTACAAATAATAAATAAAAATTTATTTTTTAATTTTATCAACCAATTGGTTATCTTCTTCAATGAAATATAATAAATAAGATTAAAAAAAAGATTGTCCGAGACATCACCCAACTAATAATTAAGTTTAATTATTTTTTTTTTAATTTAATGAAAATAGACAGAAAAATCTTTCATACAAAATATAATTTAAAGTATGAAAAATAAATAATTAAGCTTAATTAATTCTAAGATCTGAATTAAAATTGACTATATTCTATAAAAGTACAACATTTAACATAACATATATTTTTCCATTCCCTGTATAACATTTTGTTTTCATTTGAGATTTCATTTATTTTCCTCAATTCAATCAAGGGTTAATTTTTTTAAATTTATTCCTGCATCACCTGAGAAAAATCCAACCTGCTATTTTAGAAGAAGTTAAGTTCCCACTAATATTTTTTTCTTTTTTTTTTTTCGGTTTATTAGGTTGAAAATACGAAGTAGCAATGGAACTGAGTCTATTTTGGTGTTTCAAATGAGGTCCTTTTCAACAACTGGACTACTAAAACTACTATAAAAAGCACTTTTTCAGAAAAGGCAAAAAGCTGCAACTAGAATATATATATANCCAAAGTAACCGTAGCCTTAGACATTGACTCGGTGCTGTAAGGTGTTCGAATCCAGCTGCCCTATATGCGAACCCGTCTTACAAAACATATTTTTTTTTCAAAAACATGCCAATAAATTCAAGGGGATTCTGTTGTGTCAGATTGTTTATCCTGGCAAGTTGAGTGAAATCGCAGTCAAATTTTAGTTTCTTGTTTTTCTTATTGTTTTCCTCAAATATCATACCGTTCCATGATTCTGACTACAGAACGGGGCTATTGCCCCAACAAGCCATTAGTCTAATAATATATTATATTATTCTGTTTTGGAGCCATCTGTAACCATATATGGTCGGCATTAACGGGAATCCCTTTCTCCCAGTCTGTTCTACAAGGTATTTTGATTAGGAATATTTTATCAAAACTGAATTTTTAGGGGCCAAGGAATCAGTAGGCATCCCCAAATTATTATACCTATGTGAGTAGGCTATTGGAGCCTGTCCCTTCATTAGCCTATGAATTGTGGCTTTGGCCTCTCTTTGGATAAAAGATGTGTAGTGGTGATAGATTAAGAAGGACTTCCAGGGCAGCCGAGGGGGTTGTTCTCATTGTCCCAGTGATACTCAGACCCGCCAGTCTATGAGCAGTACTGAGGATCTAGACCGCCCTTAGCTGTAATTTCTTAGTACACCAAACCCCTGATCCATAGGCAATCATGGGTCTAACAACCGCTATGTATAGCCGTAGGGACATCTTTGAATTCAATCTCCAGCTTCTCCCACAAAGGCGTTCGCCAATGGCAGCAATTTTTGCTCTTTGTGTGATTTGGTTTAGTTATTGATTCCATGTTGACTCACAGACATTTCACCTCTTTAGAGAATGGAATTTCAACTCCATAAGGGGATTAAGTCCTCCTAGTATCCTTTTCTTGGTAAAGGGAACCATGATGGTTTTGTTAGGGTTTATAGAAATCCCTTCCTTTTGACACTATCTGTTTGTTATTTTGAGTGTGTATTGCTCCCTCTCTGTATTGACTTCGGCAAAGTATCCATTCATGACTGCCGTCAGATCATCTGCATATCCTGGGCAATTAAAGCTTTCATCAGATAGCATTTTCAGGAGATCATCAACCAATACTGACCACAGTAATGGTGTCAGAACACCACCCTGAGGGCAGCCTCTGGTTGTTCTTGCCCTTATTGTAGTGTCCCCAGGGTAGATAAAATTATTCTCCTCCTTAGACTAAATTAAAAATATTTATCACTGAGCAGGTTTATTTTATGGTGCTCAGGTTTGGGGAGGAGAGATGTTTGGATAGGACCAAAGGGGCCTCTGTTCAGGATGCCCAGCCTCCTGCTGATGAAACTTCACTTTGATTACATAATCAGAATTTTATCCCTACCCGATAATAGACTCCTGAAAATCCTTAGCCAGGCAGATTAATGTATTGGTTTAAGGAAATAAAAATGCATATCATGCAATTTAACTTGGACTTGTCTTGGGGATGATTTGAGGCTAGTGAGATAGTACATTTGTGACAATATAAAGATGAAACATTGCACAGCTATAGCCAATTCAAACAGCTTCCCACTCGAAAGAGACCTTCTATTCAAATTTTTTAAATTATTTAATAGTTCTTTCATTACACTTTGATAGCATGTGATGGATAATTAAGAGTTGAGGGGATCTTTTGAACTTAAATTACAAATGTGTGGTGATTAGTGACCGTTAATAGATAATTATTCAGAAATCGTGAGATGCAGTCTGGGGTGATGTAGGTTTCAGAAAAGCATTTTCTTTATCGTGCCAACGTTTCAATCTTTATTATCTCACGATTTCTGAATAATTAAATTATAAACACTTCAAACATCATTCTGTGAACTTTGTAGTGGTACAGAGCAGGAAGATTTTTTTTTCATTTCTTGGCGACCTGCACTGGCTTCAGTAAGGAAACAGTATTTTAGAGAAGCTCGGTTCTATTAGAATATATTAATGGCAAGGATTGGACTGTGTTGGTCAATTCCTGTAAAGAGGCTTATTCTCTTAGAGCCAGAATCAGAAGTAGTGGTGAAGGTGGAAGTGACTTCATTTTGCGGATTCCCCTGATAGATGAAAAGCTCATCCTCGACTTGAGTATTTTGCACGTGTTGTGAAGACATTGGTGGCTGAGTCTTATTTGAATGTAGCAATGTACCTGTTCTTACTGGTCACCTTTGTTCCATTATTATCACCGTCCATTGTCTTTTGGCCTTACTCCCCATAATTATAATAGAAATGATGGATGGTGGAATGAGTGCAATGTTCAATCATTTTTAAAAAAGATAGTTCCTACTCACAGTAAGTTGTTTTGCAATGATCCAGATTTCAAGCTTTTAGCTCATCATCAGGTTGAAGGAATTCTACTTTTACTTATATTATTTGCATTTATTTTATTTAGTTTATTGTATTGATTGAGTTATGTGCATTATAGGTAATCAAGAAATAATGTATATATTTGCAATTATATTTCTGCTGTTCGCATTCAATTATGTTTCATTATTGAAATTTTTGAAGAAAGTATATATTCATTTTGTAAATACTAATTATAAATGCTTGTAAATACTCAGATGAGAGATTTTAGTTATTTAAGTTTATTGTTTTAAACATGAGGAATGTCTTTCTTGTTTTGTAATACATATTTCCGAATTGTAAACTTAAGTATATATATCAAGTCAGGAAAAATGGTGTCTTTGTTGACAAGTGAAAATCAGTAATTACATAAATACCCCCACTTTTCCCANATATATATAAAGGAATAAAGACATAGTAGTAGTAGTCCCGCTGTTACATTATTGCTGCATCATGCATCATTACAAATAAATATATAGTTGGAAATAAGTAATTTAAAAAGTGATAACATAAGTGAAACCATTTTCAATTACTAAAATGAGTATCTTTACAAATATATGCACACATCACTAGTGTATCACTGTGCTAATAATAAGGTAGAATTTTCCTGAGTAGGTAGAAGGTTCTAGTAAATAACAGTCGCCTGCCAAATACATTGCAAACAATCGATTCAAACTGTCGATTCATCCAAGTCAAAATAAATGGCAAATAGGGCAAAAAAAATATAATTAAAAAAATAAAAAGTTTCCTGCTATTTCTTAACTTTTATTGCAACATCCAGTTATATCCCAAAATTCTAATCATGCTATTTTACCTGAATTACGTTGTTTACATAAAACAATTAATTTACATAATTAATTGTATATATTTCAGTCTTTATTTACTATATAACATTCTACTATTATTCCAATTAATTATTCTTTTTATCTAAGGTCTTGGATGAGATGGAAAAGCTAGTGTCACAAGTTGGATTCGAACCCACGACCTTCGGCTGGGGCCACTTTGGCTACATGACATTTGAAAAATGGCAAAAAGAGGAAAATTTGGAAGGTTATAGGTTGAGATGAGAAGATGATGGCTGAGTGGATGGAAGACACGATAGCTAAAATGGTTATAGCAGTGAGGTTTAAGCCGAAGATCATGGTTCGAATCCTGCTCGTGACACTAGCTTTTTCATCTCAACCAAGGCCTTAACTATAAAGAATAATTAATTGAAATAATTAATATGGTCAATTATGATCACTAAACATATGGATTCAACTATTATGTTCACATGCATTTATACTATTTGAGCATTGTAAATGTTTAATGATAATTGTTTGTGTAGTTAAAGACTTTCATTTCATTTGAAAAATTTGTCCAATAGGTTTAAATAATATAATTATTCAATTGTTTAACAATAAAAAATCTTTTTCTATCATAAAATTTTATAACGTAAAATAATTTTTGTAAATGCTAAGAACTTGTATTTTGGCTTTTAAACGTTTTTCCTTGATGTTCTTTTAGATTAGTCGATTGATTTATTTTATTTTGTACTAGCTTTTCTACTCCTATCCTTTTATTCCTAAAGATGATTTAATGAATAACAAAATTCTACTCTTCATCTTGGTGTAATTTGAAATTCTCATTTTAGATGTAATTATAAATAATTACAAATTATAAATGAACACGTATTAAAGTGGATGTCGTGAGATAAAAGCTTGCCTTTTACTAATTTAAATTAATTAACTCGAGGAAAATTCGTACCTAGATCTTTATGGTGTGTTATCTAATATTGAGTACATAATTGATTTGTATTTTTGCAATGGATGTTGAAGGTTAAGCCGACATAGAATAAGCACAGAAAGATATGCAAAAAATTAAAAACACTTATTATTTTTGTATAATTATTGATATTTTTCCTTGTTTTCTAATTCATATAAAACAAATACAACTTAATGTGTTATTAATTATGCGAGTTGTTTATCTTTGATTTGGTCGTTTCTTGGCGGATGTATCAGCCAATGGCTTTTTTTTCAACCAAAAACAAGTTTAGTAATATAAAAGTCCCTCACATAAAAACCTAACTTGAACTGACCAGATACAAATCATTTACCTTTTACGATCTACAAAAACATTAAAAAACCTAAAAATACTTGAAAACAATAAAACGCCGAAACAATTTTGACAAAAAAAAACTTCTCAATAATAAAATATTGCCATTTAGATTAATACATAAAAAAAAAAAAAAACACTTCAAAACAATAAAGCGACTGAACAATTCTGACAAAAAACTTTTCAGTAATAAAATATTGCCCGTTAGATTATACGTCCAACAAAAAAAAATAATTAAAATAACTAAAAACACTTTAAAACAATAAAACGACGAAACAATTCTGACAAAAAACTTTTCAATATAAAATATTGCCCGTTAGATTAATAGATCCAACAAAAAAATTAAAAATACATTAAAACAACGAAACAATTCTGACAAAAAACTTTTCAATAATAAATTACTACATCTATGATTAAAAAAAAATCCCATTGAAATATAAAAAATAAAGCCCTTTTATTCACTAAAGAATATCATTACGTACTTTTTCATATTTATTTTTAAAAGTTAATTTTGGTATCAATGCAGTGAACTGTAAATATCGTAAATATTAGTCTGAAAACTAATCCTCTTGTATCTAATATAAACAAGGTCCATTACTTTGGATTTTTTTTTCAATGATTTGTTATGCCTTGGTTTTCCTCTTTGATACTTTTTCCCTCGATCCCGGCTAATAAATGGTTTAAAAAACTGGCAATTTACGACATTAAAGACTTTCCGCAGTTTTTTTGTTATTATTTTATTACTATTTCAACTTGAAACCCCTCTTCCTTGTGGTCTGAAATTTATTTACGATCGTCAGATGTATTTTCGGAAGACAGGACGGATCAGGATGAAATCAGTTCAAAGATACCTCAGTTTTTATCAAAATTCTGTCTAAACACAAGCGGCTTAGTTGGTTGCAGAAAACGTGTTTTTCTTCGAGCTCTTTACAATACAAAATGAGGCTGTAAGTTATTCACAATTATTTCTCTCTCTTTCTCATTCTCTCTCTTCCTCTCTTTCTTTCTTTCTTTCTTTCGCTCTCTCTCTCTTTCGCTCATTCTCTCTCTCTCTCTCTCTCTCTCTCTCTTTCTTTCTTTCTTTCTTTCTCTTTCGCTCTCTCTCTCTCTCTTTCTCTCTCTTTTTCTCTTTCGCTCTCTCTCTCTCTCACTCTCTCTCTCTCTCTCTCTCTCACACACTCTCTCTCTCACTCCCTCCCTCCTTTTATCTTTCCCTCCTTTCCTGTCTCTCTCTTTCGCTCTCTTTCTCCTTTCGTTCATTACGGTTCGACAAAGAAACGTCGATGCTCAAATGGAATCATTCGATCAAATCACTAACATTTTTTTAATTTAGTTGGAACATTTTAAAGAAAACGGTTATATCATAAAGGTAATTAAACATTATTTTTCTTATTTGATATACTGATTTCTACTCAACGCAAATAGGCGGAACATAAAAGCAACGAAGCGTGTCAACGATCAGTTTGAAAGCTAGTTTGTAACATTAATCCTGATAGAATGTGTATTTTAAAATAGTTAACTATCATAATATTACGGAAAGGCGAAATAAAGACTTTATGAAAGATAAACGATTACAGTTTAATCATAAAAATTGTAATTGATGTGTGTTTCTTAGTGATTTGTTGTTTCATAATCTGGTGAAGTCGTGAGGAGCGGTCAAATATGAGTTAGTTTAGAAAAACGCTTTTTTCATTTTTTCCCCCGCGTTTCGACCTTTATTCGGGTCATCTTCAGGGTCTGGATAAATTGCAAAACATTTGTCGATTGGAAAAAATACATTTAAGATGTAAAAGATGTGTATGAAATACTTGATTGAAAATTTGTATTTACATCTTAAATTATATTTTTTTCCAATCAACATCCGTTTTGTAATTTACCCAGACTTTGAACATGATCCGAATAAAGTCCGAAACGTCGGAAAAAAATGGAAAAGATGTTTTTCTAAACTATCTCATTCTTGACCGCTCCTCACGACTTCAACCAATTGTCGTTGATACTTTACCGGAATCGGAAAATTAAAACGAACTTACAGTTTAACGTTTAACTTGTATGGCGATTCGAAGCATTTTTTTTATTATAGTAAGTTTTATTTAAAAATAAGGTCAGTTGGAAAGTAGTCCAATGCGTTCCTTATGCACTAACCGCAAGTAGGTTTCTCGTACGAAATAAAATTCTGACCGCGACCCGACTGGGGTCGGAAATGGCTGTTGGCTTGTCGTTTCTATTTCGGCATGGAGCTCACTGCCAAACCTGTGTGGGACTGGGATATTTAAGCAATTTAACTAAGATATAATGCTGTGGTAGTACGAATTTCGGTCACCGGGTTAAAAATTTGACATGAGTTCGAGTAGTAGTGAAACGTGAGTGCAGATAATAATGATATTTTATAGATGTATCGAGTGTTTTGGTAGATTTGGTATGTTTTTGGTGCGGACTTGAACCAGAAAGGCCCAAGGGAAAACGGGAGCTTTTCAACCCTAACATGTCTAATCACGTTGCACGCTACTGAGAAATTACATTAAATACAAAATGTATCGATCACTTATGAAAATAATATTGGAATTGTTGATTCATATGGTGAGACTGTTGTAGACGATTTGTTTAGCGAGATAAATAAGCAATTTTTAAAAAAATTAATAATAGCATGATGTTCCCTAAAGACAAGTAATAAAATGTTATTTTTATAATTGTTTGCTTACTCACCTCGCATATGCACGCACCCAAAGTATCTCGGGTTCATTGAACTGATCGTTGAACACCTTTCTTTGCACCTCCGGTCGGTCAGGTTTGTTAAATAAATTGTCCTGACAGCATGCACATGTGTGTGAGATGTTTCGCGCACGTTCTCTTAAGTTGGAACCCGTGCCAACCCCTGTTCCTCGCGGTCATTTTTCATCGTTGATCCCGGAAGGTCGACACCTTCAAAATCAAGATAAAGCCCAAAAATGGAATTAGACCTAGATAATTTTTTTTGGTAAGCATTTTTGCCGGTATTCCTTAGCTAGCTCCTTTTTAGGGTGTTTCTTTTCCATCATACATAACTCTCTATGGAATACACGTTTCAGAACCGAAGCATTACAAGTAAAATTATAAATTATTATACTATACAGTAGGCAATTGTTCGTTTTAGAACATCTTTATTTATGGTGTTCGTGTGCAACTATACAAACATACAAACCTGTACTCATTCTTAACGTATTTTACATTCTTAACTGAATTTTGTCTATTTTTTTTAAAGTAATGATCAGGATTAAATTTAATCATAAATATTGCACAATATATTGACGCGCCCAGGTTTAATTGATATAACTAGGCTTATGCTTACTTATTTACAAAAAAAGATTACATACTTTTTCCTTTATGTTTCAACAACATAATCTGTTATTGTTTTCAATAGATAATTTATTTGCTATACACAACTCTCTTTAGTATACATTTTTCAGAACCGAAGCATTACAAGTGAAATCAGAAATTATTATACTACACAAGACAAATTTTCGTTTTAGAACATTTTTATTTATAGTATTCGTGTGCAACTATACAAACAGACAACCTGTACTCATTATTGACGTATTTTACAGCTTTAACCGAGTTTTTTCTTTGTTTATTAAAGTAATGGTCAGGATTAAATTTAATCATAAATATTGCTCAATATATTGATGCACCTGGTTTAAATGATATAACTTGGCTTACTTAAAATTTAAAACAAAAATCTACATACTTTTCCCCAATGTTTCAACAACATAATTTATGGGTGTTTCTTTGTGACGTGTTGTTTCAGTATTTGTTGAAGTCGTGAGGAGCGGTCAATAATGAGGTAGTTTAGAAAAACGCCTTTTTCATTTTTTTTGCCGACGTTTCGACTGTTAAGGACATCTTCAGGGCCTCAAAACATGTTGATTAGAAAAAATACAAATTAAGATGTAAATATAAATTTTGAACCAAGTATTTCATATTCACATAAAGTGTGGTGCTATTCAAGTGGTGTCATATTTGGTTTTCTGTGAAAGTGTTGTGAAACGTGAATTTGTATTCTGCTGGTTTTACATCATTATGACAAGATAGGGGCCGCGGTAAATCATGAAAATTTTCTTTGATCGTAGGCGGTTTTATTTACCTCAAAGGGTACAATCCAATCCAATAAAAATTCACGTGAGAGTATGAAATACTTGGTTGACAATTTACATTTACATCTTAAATTGTATTTTTTTCCAATCAACATATTTTTGACTCGTCAGAGGTGTTTCGGCATTTCGCCATCTTCAGTGTGTCTGTGTGATTTCTATGAAGTCTAGTCTCTTTTATAAGATCGTGAGGAGTGCGGTGTGTGTGTTGTGTCCTTTTGTATTGTTTCGGTCGGTGTTTGTGGTTTTGTAATTTACACAGGCTCTGATGATGACCCGAATAAAGGTTGAAACGCCGGCAAAAAATGAAAAAGGTGTTTTTCTAAACTCATTCTTGACCGCTCCTCACGACTTCAACAAAACATAATATATGTTATTGTGTATAATAGATAATTTATTTTGAGAGATTTCTCCGTGAGGTCTGTGTGTATAAACGTGTAATTTTATCGTTACCGGTCATTTTGGTCCGCTTTTCTTCGCTGAGATGGCTCGACAGAGGTGTTTCGGCATTTCGCCAGCTTCAATGTGTCTGTGTGATTTCTGTGAAGTCCAGTCGCTTTTATTTTATTTAAGGTCGTGAGGAGTGGGGTGTGTTGGGTCCTTTTTTTAAATTGTTTGGTTGGTGTTTGTGGTCCTCGGTCTTTACCTTTTTAATTGGCATGTGTTTTTTAAAATTATGTAAACGATTTATGTGAATTGTTAATTTGGTGTCTTTGATTTTTTAAAGTGTTAAATGTTTGTTTATCCAAGTTTTCAAGTATGTTCATTTTTGATTTTTTTACGTTATGTAGTAGTTTCTTTCTTGACTGTATTGTTGAGGGTTCGTGGTGGTTTGATGAGGTAAATCGCATAGTTTGATTAGGGCTTAACTTTAAACCTAATTCCAATACATTTCTTTCAATCATATTAATTTATTCGTAGAATAACAGAAATAGTCAATTTTTTCTTTCCTACATTTATTGCGTGCTAATAATTTATCCTCTCTTCGTTCTGGTCTGGCAAGCATGCAACGTGGTCATGCGTTTCATCCGGCCTTGGGACATGGCTGTCCGAGGGGGTGGCACAGGGCGGTGTTTGTGTAGTGATGTGGGTGTTCACCCTCTGCAGTGTAGTTGTGTTATGGCCAGCGCCACTGTCGTATTCACCCCCTTCATTTTCATCCCCTTGTGAGGTTACACTTCCCTTACATTGGAAAATATAAGGGAAAAAAGTCATTAATTTTCCAAGGCATTCTCAACCGCGGACCTGTTCAATTGTGAATTTCCTTCGACCACCGTCCGTTTCTCAGTTCGGGACATTTTTTTTACATTCTGTTCGTGCGCAATGTGATACACCCTGTTTATAAAAATTATGGATTTCCGTAGGACCGAAGAAATAAAATCACTATTCAATAAGCATAGTTAGTCTAGTATAGAAGATTATGTAAAAGGTAGGATTTTTCTCGAATTTCATTAATTTTTGCTACATAACTCTTCTAATAAAATTCTCACCTCCAGTTCACAAACAGGTAATTAATTTTTAATATATTTATGTTGTAATAGCATCCAGCTGTAGTTCTTTAATAGTTTAATTATTTTTGAAAATTTCCGTTGGCTTTTTAATTAATTTTTCTGAAGTTTTTGAAGAATGTTTATCTATTTGTAATAAACATACAAAAAAATTAAATAAAGCGGGCAAACAAGGGCAAATTATTAATAAAATGGTTAATAGAAAGAAACAGGTATTTTATTTTGATCCTGTCGAACTCGCTGCGTGCACGGCGTAGAAGTTATATCATTCCGGACGACACCTTTGCCGAGATGGTCTGAATTTTTTTACTACACCAAAAAGCTTGGAGCTGTTCCGCTGTTTTCTTAATTCTCCCTTGACTTAATTATTCGAAATCATGCTCGTAATATCATCACTAAAAATTGTAGAAAATAAACCAAGAATTTCAGGTAAAATGTTTTCGAGTTATGAGCGAACGGCGATGAAATATTTTTGTATTCGTACTGCTATGAAACATTTCGTATTGATATGTGAAGAATGCACGTATTTTATTAATATATTTTTATACGAAAATATTGTGTGCGATTCAATCAATACTGATAATTTTTGGTCCGCCTATTCTAGGCGTTTGTCTTATGTTTCATGCGTCTTCTTTTGTCAACTATTTACTCTTCTGTTTTTAATAATTTCTGGGATCTATGCTCGAACTATGCAACTTCACAGTGAAATTTTAGGGTGAATGTGGAACCGGGATGCCCTGCCACGTCTGGCGGCCGCGCTGTCTCGTCGGGGGTGGCCCACTACCTCAGCCTCTTGAACTAGAAATACTGCAGGCAAACTTTGACTATTTCTTAGATAATTAGATAAGTAACTAAACAAAACCGACAAACGTCAGATTCTAGGGAGCAGTTGTGCTGATCGGCATTCAATGACATTACTGATCATAGTATTTGTAAAGCTTACTTGTTGAAAAATGATACAAACACACCATTCAATTGACTACAGTGACACTGGCAATAGTACACAATGGACAAAATGTTTTAAATTTATAGGAAAGCTGAATCAATACATGTGATAGTTACAGTTAGATATTACAGCTTTTAAAAATGTGGGGAACTTGATAGGAGCAAAAGACAGACCAATAAGATCTCAAGCATAAACATTGAAAGAGACATTGGGTGGATAAAAACAATATTCCTTTAAATAATTTAAACATATGTCATGTGAGTTAATGATGGGTGTTGGTATGCGAGTCAGTGAACTCATGCTTCACTTCGTCACTTGTTGCAAATCTGCTAATTTACCGGTTAACAACCACAGTCGCTTTTACTCGGAAAAGAAAACTGGATCACATGAGGCAGATAACAATCAATAACACTGATAGAAATGAAAAAGAGGCCAAATACCTAGGCGTCACACTAGGCAAAACACTGGCGTTTAAGGAGCATATTGGCTCCACCATCAAGAAAGCGGCCAATCCTAAATGATGTGCACAAGAATAACGAGAAAAACTGAGGACGCAGATCGGAAACCCTGCTTTGGATGTACACCATTATGGTGAGACCTATTCTCACATATGGCACCATAGCATTGGCCAGTAAAGTAGAAGAAATAACAAAACGAAGAAAACTCATGAAAATACAGAGACTTGCATGCATCTGTACCTGAGAATGTCCCACAGCTGATATGGAAAGATACTAGGATTAATCCCACTTCACCACTTGATAATGAGGATAGCACAGAAAACTATTACTAGTATTACCAATGAGAAACCTCCAATAGGAATATAACTAAAATGGAGAGTCAACTATCAAATGAAAAACCACCCGATACCAAGAATAGGATGTTTGAATTTAACCAAAATTGCCGAACAAACTTAGGCACCAAAAAGAAATGGGAAAGAGAGAAAACACCACTTCTAAGAAAGGCACCATCTACTGGTACACAGACGGATCTAGAATGTTAGAAGGTATGTGGCAGGAGTATTCAGTATTGGAACCAAATACCCTCAGGCAGAAGGATAAAAAGAAAATGAGGGTATAACGGGACTCACTTATTGGACACAAACAATCCAAGAACTTCTTAATGAACTTTGAAAGGAAAGAGGTAACAATATATAAAAGAAAACAGGAAAAAACTGCAGATCCTAACAGGATTCTTAACTGGGCAAATAAACATCTGAAGAAGACGAAAAAATCCAACCACTGAACCTGGGCCTACTAATAAAGTTCCTTGACAAACTAGGACTTACCGGTGTGCTTTAAGCACAGAACGAGGGATACAATAGCTCTTAAAGAGTGCAGTATCCCTTGACTAATACGTCTATCCATTGGGTCTGTATTCACTCATCAGTTTGTTGAATTATTCAAGCACGTTTCACATTACGCCATCTTCAGTGAGGAACTGTCTGTCAAGTTAGGACAAAGTTGTAGTTCCTCACTGAAAATGGCACAATGTCGAAACGCTTTTGAGTAATTCAACGATCCCGCGAGTGAAGACAGACCCAATAAATGACCTTACACCAGTTCAGCGTATGTCATGAATGTAAGAAAGGGTTCTTTTTTAATGTTGCTTCTTCACAGTTGAATTGTAGTTTTGCTATAGACCTCTTTATTTATTTATTCAGATGCATACAGGTTTACCTACCATGTATTAATAATTTATTAAAAAACAAACAAAAAAAGCAGAAAGAAGAAAATACAGTTCTATTAATTCAGTATATTCAGACGCATACAATGATGTAAAAGAAGAAAAGCTAACAGTAAAAAAGGTCTTAAACATTTCTACCCCCTGTTTGGTAGAGTATATGAAAAAGTATTATCAAATGAGTGGTCCTGGGTAGGGCTCTCAATCCAACTTTACTTAACAGTTAATAGTTCCAATCAAAACTTTTAAATTAAAACAAAGTCATGTATCTTAATCGGACCAAGAATGGGCACAAATTGAATGGAAAACCAATCAGACAAAGGCCTAGAATACACTCTAAAACCAATAAAAGCAAAACAATTAAAAGTTTCAAGATTTGATCAACCTCAGCAAAATAACAAAAATGATATGTGATGAATTTCAGAGAAAAATAAATAGATCTTACAACCGGCATATTTTAAAATAGTAGTCCTTTTAATGAATTCCACCATAAGATAGGCATTTAATATCATAGCTCGAATATGACTAAAAAAACCAAGAAAATCTTCAAAAATAACACCCAAATCACAGACAGATAGCCATAGCTAATAAAAGTTAATTTACTGTTAAAGCTTATAAAGGTTATAAATAAATAATAGTTTATATTTATAGAATCGTATAACTCAAAATTTGAAGTTTGTCTTATTGTTTACCTCCATTCATCTCACCACATTTTATCGAACATGGTTCTCTAAATATTTCACACCCAAGATCATTAATTTTGTTGATGAAATTCGTTCCTCCGAAATTGTTGAATCTAAATTGGTCATCGAATAGGAATCATATTTGTTCTGGCTTTTTTTCTTAAAGTTTGTAGTCCTTCTATGTATGTAGATCTCCTCTATTCTACTAATTTCAGAATTCATTATTCATTACAATGACAAGTATCTGCAGTAAATTTTTTGTTTAATAATTTACACTACATCCTCCTCACAAATATCGTCAAAAATGTTTAATGTCAAAATGGAATAGTTTACAAAATCTCTCAAATACTCTTTATACGTTTGTGCTTGAAAAAAGTACATAACTTTTAATGAGAGCAATTATGGATTTATAAACTTGTTAAGTATAATATTAAAAACTTTCTCATAGCTTTTTTTATATTTTGTGCGCCATAAAAGAAGATGCAGGATGCCAATCCAGTAAGAATGTCCTTAATGTGAAATAAAATTTCCTTAAACATTATATTTGTGTCTCTTTATAGAGTATAGTTCTTTTAAAAATTGCAAGGTAGACTCTCCACATTTTATATCATTTTAGGCAATTTGTCCTACTTTCTCCAGATTGTTCTGCTTTATTTCTTCCCAGAAATGGAAGTAAATTCTAGCAGCATCTACTTGCCTCTCCAAATCACAGCTTAATTTTAGTGAAGTTGTTAACACTTGAGTTTATAAGCTGATTTTTTACTGACTTTTCTACTTTCTCTGAATCTACAAAATCCAATTCTAAATGTATTTGTTTACATCTATGCTCTGTCTCGCTTTCGATACTGTTGATATTGGAGTTGAACTACTCAATAATAATAATAATAAAAAAATAACAAAACCACCCCTATACCCTCCTGGGTGGCAGGGGCTCCCTGACCCTCTCACCTGTACGTTGAGTGACTAATGCCGGCAGGCGAAGCCAAAAAACTACTCAAATGTGACTTCAGCTTTTGATGTTGACTTGTATCTTTCTCATCTTAAGGGCTTTTTTTTGCTGTAGTTTCAAATTGTATTTCAAATTATTTTATTAAAGTCCTTCACTTTGAGTTTTTTTTTTTGTTTTTTTTTGTACACATTCGCCCACAACATTCTTCATAAAGTTAGTAAATTTCGCATTGCCCATCTTTTGACACAATGAAACTAATTCAAATTCAGATATTTCGTCGGTCATTTTCTTTTGAGAGTTCGGAGAGTGTTTTGCTCCGATTGATAAATCATTTAGATTTTGTTTGAGGGAGAATCTTCTTCACCTTTTGTGTCTCGCCAGTGCTTCCAAGTCTTGTGACGAGGCTTAGTGACGGATATTGGAAATTAATAAAATCAAGTAAATCAAAAAGCAAATAAAGGTCTTATTTTGTTACGAAATGAATAAAATGAAATTTAAAATCTAACCTTTTTTTTATTCTTATGAATATTACAAATAAATAAATAAACTCTAATAATAGGAGACATCAATGGCCGCAACATTTTAGGTGTTGACAAGGTGCTCATCGCTGTAAGGTAAAGGTCCCGGATTCGAATCCACCGACCCCGCATCGGACTCAACATACTTATAAATGGGCTTTTTTCAAAAACACCGGCACCCTGAGGGTTTATATGACCTCTGCTGCTGCAATGTAATAATTTATTTATAGACAGTATATATTACAAATGTATGCATGTATGGGTTTTTTCACCCAGTCACTTCACTGAGACACATGTTAAGAGAAACTACTCAACACTGGCTCTTAGTATGAGGTATTAAGGGCGAGGATATGTTGAACTCATTTTAAGGCAATGTGACAGGTTCTCAGGACGAAAAAATGGGCAGTAGGGTTAAGGTGATAGAGAGCTTAGAGATAATGGGGAGGATGAGAGATCATGATGGTTTGAAGCTTTTGGAAGTTATGATTTTAGATTAACATTCTTAAGATTGAATTTGAAAACAAATAGAATATTGATTAGTAGTTAGATGAAGGATGTTGGATGCCAATATACCATTCGTACTTATGACTTTAATTTATAACTTTTTTCATGTGTTTTCACATGTGTAAGAAAACAATGTGAAGACAATTCTAATGATTATTAGAGTTGCTTATGGTGTGAAACTTGGTTTGTCATTTCCATTCTTTTTTGTTATAAAGAGTGCAACGATGGGATAATTCATTTATAAATTTTTAAGTTGAAATTTGTGAAAGGTGTTTTTATATAATTTTCCAAATACGGAGGCTAAAATTTAGGATTGCTCAAAACATAATTTTATTTTTTAAAGATTTGAAAACTGTTTGCAGGTCTTAGCTCAATAAAGTAAATTTTTCCACCACTTGTAATCATAAACTCATGTGCTATTTGTGCCAGTTTATCTTTTACTGCTTAAAATAACAAAAAAATACATTTTACATGTTACATTTTAATAAGAATAATCCTACGAATTGAAGTTGCCCTTAACAAGTATATAGTCTAAATTATTTGTGCTAAATTTTGTTTACTCAGTAGATGAATTACACAAAAAGTTTTGGAAATAAATGTTTTAAAAAAAAATATAAACATCTACCATTACAATTTTATTATGTATAACTTTAGTATAGAAAAAATTATCTTGATAACTCCTCAACATTCAAAATCTAGAAGTCAAAAAGAAAACTAAACAAATTCTATATGAAAATAGCGATTTGATCACTGAAGGCATTTTGTAACAAGAACAAGAAGACATACACTTGCAGGTGTATCACACGTCTATCTAGCAGAATGGTCCCTGGTAGGTAGTTTAAAAAAGCATCAGTTATTTCATAAATATTGGTAATTATTTCTGTACATGTACGGAATCCTATTTAACATTCATTGAGCTTGTTACGGTTAGAATGATTCTCATTGATGTTGTACAATTTTTTATATAATTCCCAAACTCTATGTAAAATTATACCAAAAACAAACAAAGAAACACATGTTTACAAACCATGTGAAATTTTGTTTGAAATTATACTACTTAAGTATATTTTTTTATTTATTTATTGTGCTTTCATGTTAATTCAAACACAGGTTTGCCTCAAAAGTTTGAATATGTATGGTCGATAGGAAGCAAGTATGACTAGTCCCACCAAGAATAAATGTGCAAGTCGTAGAAACAAGTCCTCAAATCACTATTCCATTTCCACATCTCTCAATCCCACCTAATTACCAACGAAAAGGCACAGGAGTTGATTACATGGTATAAAATAAAAAGCACTAAAAGCAAACAGTAACTAGTGGTTGATTCCACTGTCTTCCCCATTTGACAGCATCATTCTGATCTTGTAAAACAATATTTAGGGGAAGGCATAAGGAAAAACTCAAATTATTCTTAGGCCCAAAGAGGATTTGCTCTTGTATTGTGTTAATGTCAAAACTTGATTGTTTTTTTACTGCTCTGTGTCAGAAAAGAAGGAATTCTGTGGAATACTCTTTTTTTGTGGATATTGTGTGTTCAAATTTTATAATCGTATATGAGTATTAAAAAACAAAAATAAGCATGCAATTTCTGCATTTGATTTTAATTATCTTGAATAGCTATATGGGGATAAAAGAAGTCTTAACATTAATCTACTGACAATTAGAGTTAGTTCAAACCTGAAGCTATTTTTTTTTATCAACTCCACCCCTTCCACAAAACAAAAAACTATTTGTATGAAGTATTTTAAAAAGTATATATACTATATGTTCAAATAAAGTGGAAACTAATTAATTATTCTTTACTTCTATTTAGGAATTGTGATGAGGTGTCCGATGAGTACCGACACCTTTTAGATGAAACGACCGACCACAACAATAACATTACTATGACAAGTGAGGATCTTCTCCAACCTGGCCATGTTGTGAAGGAGAGATGGAAAGTGGTAAGTAATTTGCAAAGATCTTACTATTATTTTCAGTTTTTCTTCATAAATGTATTCAGTGTAAGTTGAAAATATTTAATTTTTTTAAAGCTTAATAGTTATCATTTCCAACAAAATCATTTTTAATAGAAAGTTATAATAAGAATAAATAATAATTCAGAACAAATTTTTACGCAAATGGATCAGAGCAGTTGTAAACATCGTGGAAAGCTTGCTAACTTTTGTCAATTTTGAATAATTGTCATATTTATATTTAGATAAAAAAAATTGGAGGTGGCGGTTTTGGAGAGATCTATGAAGGTTTGGATCATGTAACGAATGACAGAGTGGCTCTTAAAGTTGAGTCAGCACGGCAACCGAAACAAGTTTTAAAAATGGAAGTTGCTGTGCTGAAAAAACTTCAAGGTATATCCATTTGTGAATGGCGTTAGTTTTCCCACATATATAATACCGTCTCATCTCTGGCTTTCTGTTTGTTTAGATCGAGAGCATGTTTGCAGATTTATTGGTTGTGGTCGAAACGATAGGTTTAACTATGTTGTGATGCAACTGCAAGGAAAAAACTTAGCTGAATTAAGGAGAGCTCAACCCCGAGGTGCCTTTTCACTCTCAACTACACTCCGCCTGGGTCTTCAGATTCTCAAAGCTATTAATTCAATCCACAAAGTTGGTTTCCTTCATAGAGATATCAAACCCGTAAGTATTCATAATAAATATGTTACAGGTTTAATAATACAATTTTTTTTTTTTTTTTTTTTTGGTTATAATAATTTACCATTTTACCTTCTATTTTAATTAAAAGATTGTGCGTTTATTTTGACAGTCCAATTTCTCAATGGGTCGTCTTCCTCACAACTGCCGCAAGGTTTATATGTTAGACTTTGGGCTGGCTAGACAATATACAACGGGATACGGGGAAGTTCGTCCACCTAGAGCAGCTGCGGGTTTTAGAGGAACTGTGAGATATGCTTCTATTAATGCTCATAAAAATAAGGTTTTTAAATTTTTCACATATGTTTATGTACGTTTTTCTCAAGAATAAATACTTATTATATTCTTATCTTTATAGGAAATGGGTCGACATGATGATTTATGGTCATTGTTCTATATGTTAGCTGAATTTGTAAATGGACAACTTCCGTGGAGAAAAATGAAGGATAAAGAGCAAGTGGGCATTATGAAGGAGAAATTTGACCACACTTTGTTGTTAAAACACTTGCCATCCGATTTACGCCTTTTCTTAGAGCATATTCAAGTAGAATGATATTTATAAAACCCTCCTCATTTATAGGCAATTTATTAAATAAACATATTTCAGGGGTTGGAGTACAAAGATAAACCAGATTATGCCATGCTCTGTGGCCTGTTCGAGCGCTGCATGAAAAGAAGAGGAATAAAAGAGACTGATCCGTTTGATTGGGAAAAGCCTCAGCATGGTGTTACTCCAACTGGAGGAACTCAGTATCCAACTCAAATCACTGGCGGCGGGGCTGCAGTCACTCAACCTGCAATAATCGGACCTGCTGTCACTACCACCGACAACCTTCACACTACTCAGTTGGATAATGACCAGGAGAACATAGAGCCTGACAACAGAAAAGAGGTAGTTGTAAAAAAAATCCTAAAATCCATTCTCCTTGCTAAGGAAGCTATTTATAACATTGTTGGTATTTATATGAGGATCTTTTTTTATGATTTAAGATGTGACATACTTGTCATGTCTTAACATAATTTTAGATTTCTAGACTAATTTTTTAATTTTTAGATTGGAGACGATAATGAAGGTACAGGACTGAAGGGGGGTAGAACAGTGACTGGATCGGGTATAAATAACTGTGATAAGCATCATATATCAATAGATAGAAATTGTAATGCAACTAATGCTGTCGATTCAACACCTGTTTTAGGTAAAGTAACTTTGTTTCTTTTTCACTAAATCTATATTTTTTAAACAATTTTATACTATAAAAATAATAATTAAATACTATAAATCTATATTTATACAATACTTGTTTTGATTGTTTCTTCAAAATGCCCCTTTTCTCT
This sequence comes from Cimex lectularius, assembly GCF_000648675.2. Lineage (NCBI taxonomy): Eukaryota > Metazoa > Arthropoda > Insecta > Hemiptera > Cimicidae > Cimex > Cimex lectularius. Next base: position 393,233 of record NW_019394221.1, on the reverse strand, counting down.
TGTTTTTAGCAGGCTCTCCTAAAAAAACACGTCGGGCAATTTCGATGCCTGGCACTCCTCAGGGAGGAAGTGTAGTCGGAAGTGGTGGGACTGGCGGAAGTGGTGGCACAGCAGCTATTGACTTTGAAGGGGATGCGGTCATGGTATCAGCTCGAAGCTTTAGTGACCGAAAAGCAAACCACAATCAACGTAAATCTGGTAATTTCAATTTATTTAATTTATTTTTTTAAATTAAAATATTAAGTTAAATAACAGTAAAGAATAAGATATTTATACTTTCAAAATTCTTTAACAGTCTATAAATTATACATTTAAAAAAAAGTAAAATATTAAGTTAAAGGACAAAAAAGAACGGTAGTGATACTTTTACAGATTCCTTCAAAATCTATAAGTTATAATTATTTTTACCAATGACATTTGAAATTATTGTCAAAGTGGAATTTCCTTTTTATGTTTTTACAAAATTTTAATTATTGAGATAAACAGAGAACTTGTAATTGATACAATAAATTTAGCCGATGCAGCTCTTGGAAGATTGCGGGTCTCAACTGCTGAGAGAAAGCAAAAAGCGCAGACTGTTTCATTAAGCCATGACCCTCATGACACAGTGTCGATTCCAACTGGGGACACTCCTACAAGGGGACGTGATCCAGTGACAGAATTAGATGCATCAGTCTATTCCAAAACCGGTACAGTTGCCATTGTTGTTTTGTTGTTTTTTGTGATTTTTCGTATCAACAAAAATAACTGTGCCATAAATTTTCATTCATTTCTTGTATTTTTACCTCATATTAAATTTTGGGGTTTTGGTGATTTTAAAGACAAAATATCCAAGTTTAAGAGGTTTACATGATTAATTTACTTTAATATTTAATTAATTCTGTTACCAGTGAGACTAATATTGATAGACAGTTTTGATTTTTTTCTTCTTTTACAGTTGGAGTTGGTCAGGACTCAGTAAGAGGGGGACGAAGACGTATGACCTCCAGAGGAGGAGGGCTTAATTCTTTAAAAACTAATAGAGATATTTCAGTCACTCAGCATGCGTTGATAGATGATGAAAATGTTTCTGCAGCACAACAAGTCACAAAAGGTGGTGGAGGTGAGTTTCATTTTCTACTATTTTGTGTTTGACACAGTTGTTATTTTTCTTTAAAATGTTACTTTTTTTTAATATTGTGTTGTTCATTTTGTGCTAACACAATATTGCAATCAAAACGAGTGATGTGTTGATAATTTTAAATACATTTCATGGTTAAATTATGATGTTGACAAACAAATGGTAATTCCTGGCTGGCCTTCTGCACATAAAAGGCCTCTAGTTCTTATAGTTTCTTTCCTGTTTCCTTAACTTAGTGTTATCTCAGGTTGTTAAGTTTCTAATAAAATAACAAGAAGACGTAACGTATAAAGATTTTCACACCCCGCCTCCCCTTGAAGTGACAGGAGCCCAGTCCTGTTCAACCCCCCCCCCAGGTTGAAATGTCTCAGTGATAAGCCAGTTAAACAACGTCCCCGGAACCCGCTGCTTCCTCCCAGTGAGACAGCCAGAAGCACACAACCAGCGTTGTGGTATTGAATCCCTTCACCTCACAACACAAGTTTGATCACATTCATTCTCCCATAATACTTAGTATTCATGAGAAGGGAATTGACCCACCATTTATGCTCAATAAAATACTTTCACTTTCAACTCTTAGTACTCAATATTCATCGGAGTAGGGTGTTGTTTTTAAATAAATCCAAGTTTTACATATTTGCCTTATACATAATTAATTTTCTAACCGTTATCATACAATTAATTGATCATTTTATGTCAAATATTAATAATAATGTTTTCAAGCTTTTCATTTGTAACAGTTCTCATTTCCATTTTGCTTTTAAAATTTCTTTCTAGGTCTCACCTTGGTGTCTCAATGGAAATCTCAGTTTGATGACTCAGAAGAAACCACTGATAATGAATGGAAAGGGGAAAACATTCCTAGTCCTGAACATAAACATCATCTAACAGTAAATAGTTTGTTTTATTACTGATATGCTACTACTAATATTTTTCAATATGAGCAAATGCCAAACTAACATCCTTAATTTGTGAGAACAACAGGTGTTTAGAGATGTAACTATTTCAAATAATATTTTGTTTTATTTTATCTCAAATAACTTGTTGCATTTACAAAGGCCCTAATCATTTTTATTTATAAAACCAAATTTTGTAAATATTAGTCAAAAATATTTTCTATTAAAAATTACTACTGGCTTGAGTTCATTCAATCCAGGTAAATAAAATTTAAAATTATCTTCTTCATTCTTTTGGACATTTCTGGTCATTCCTGAAATATATCTCCATATTAATTTTAGGTTGAACTGTTTGTCAGTCTGCTTTAATTTTTACAGAACTTTATTGACGGACAAACAGCCATCTCCCCAGCTCGAGCAATTTTGCGACGAAATGCTCCAAAAATCGTGAATGTAGGTTGTAATTAATATTGTAGAATAGAAATTATTGTTAATATGGAGTAAATGGAGAATTTGATTTAAAATTAAAAGCCCAGAAAATCCAGCCCAGACAAAAAAAGACACTTTCCTATAAATGTAATTGGTGTGAATGTTTTTATTTTTGTTTTTATGTTTTCTAATTACACCTGTAGAAACAGTCAATCATAAAAATTATCATATATGAATTCCTTATTTTGAATTATATTTTTTGGTGAAAAATTGGTGACCTTGACAGTACTTACCATGAAAATAAGCAGTATTTTCCATCATCTCTTTTTACATGTTTAGTTCTTAATAATAAGCGTAAATTTTGTTAAGTGTGTTAGGCACGGGTATTAAATTATATCAAACCATATTTGATGTCTTACAATGTAAAACTGCATTTAAAGATAATACAAAAACACACAACCTACAAAAACAAAAGAATCTTGTACTGTAAATAATTATGTTTTTTAACTTATCATAGTTATTACACTATGATTTTATCATTACCACCAAAATTACTGCAAATATTTTGTCTTTGATGATTAAATAATTTGAAATTGTCATAAAAATGCTTTTCAAATTATTATTAAAGGTACTAATAACACTTCAAAGCTGGAAAATGATTAGGTTTCATAAAAAAGAAACAATTAGGCAAAAATCTAACATTAAATTATTTGGAATTACTCGGACTTTTGAATAGGATTACTATTTAAGACTATTCAAAGATTATAATAATTTTTTAGAAAACCGTTTTGTAATAATCAATTTTCTATTTTAGAGCAATAGCTAATTTTGATGATTTTATAAATAATCCATCTGAAACCTATACATTCCAATCAAACAGTCCTTACTATTAATCATAATTTTAGATTTAGACAATTTCCTTAAGTTGGAAACCAATTCAGAGGGTAGTTTTGAAAAATATGAATAGGAAAAGCCTATTGAATGAAACAGATGGCTTTTTTTTTTTTTTTTTTTTTTTAATTATCACTTAAGTGCAGCTGATTCAACAGTCCATATTTAATTAAAGATTCATACATTTCCTCGCACCCTCATAATTACTCCATAAGGCCTTTGTTTGTCATAAAAGTTCATAAAAATAAAAGTTAGTCATAGTGTGGTTTTCACCTATAAAATTGAATTAACATACTTTTTCAATTAACATTTTTTAGTGCCACCCCATTTTTCAAATGCATTAAATTTTTATATTATTCATGTCATTAATCTTTCAAGTATAGTTCAAATTAACATTTATAACAGTTTTCTAGGTTATAAATAATATAGGATAGTTTATTTAAAAAATAAATGTTCAGTTGGTGAACTTGTATCAATTTTTTTCTATTCGCTGGTTTGTTCAACCTTCTTTTGCTGCTTGTATACAAAATTATAATTAATCATTATATATACATTTTATTTTATTTATTTTTTTACAATCTGATTGATGAAAAGACTGAGCATTTAATATTACTAGTTTCAAAGAGTGTATAATATCATAATTTTTTTAAAAATATTGTGCGAACAAGTTTTCTGACTTATATGTCTTCTGATAGTACAAGCCATTTTATCCCATTTCCAGTTTACTAATCTCATATAAATCCTCACAAGCATATTTCAAGCATTTGAATAATTTTTAAATTTATAATAAGTATACTGGTCACTGAACATAAAATGCTGTACAAATTAGTTACATGGTTGTTCACTATTTCAGTTCCATCCCCTTCTTTGAACTATCAAATAGAATATTTGTAGTATTCTTTGTTTTTGTTTTACTTACTAAGAAAGTATATTTAGATTTTTGCATGTCAGGCTAAATTTTTTTTAGAAAAATAATCAATTTTAAAGCATTTTCAAAACAATTTTTTCTTTTTACATTAAAAATATAACTGAATGTTTCTTTCATAAATAAAACAGTATAAATTTTCAAAATGCTTTGCTTAACTTTGTTCTCTTAGATTTATACTACTTACTTGAATTATAGTTTTTTGGCCTTGAATATTATAGTAGAATGAAAATTAAATAGGGAAAAATGGACTACATGAAATTTGATCTTACAGACTGGGATTGGTTCAAATTGGCTTGGACAATCAGATGATATTAGAAAAGTGGCTGTTCGCACTGGGGAGTGTTTATTTTCAGGCTTGGTATGTAATGAATGTATTGTTTTTTTTTCTTTATTTGTTTTTGTATTTTGTGTGTTATTTTGTTTTACATTGTTCTCTTAAATTTCCTTACCCTTTTTTAAAATTTCCAGCTTAAACAAAAAATGAAGTTCATTTTACCATCGAAATTCGCAAAAATCAATTCTAAGAATACCTCTTCTGTCAGCTGCTTTAATCATTTGGGCGATATCAAAGAAGCATTGTCAGCCGTGCCATTGCAAAGGTTATTTTCCAATAAGCGCCTTAACAAGATATAGCAGTTACCAAGTTCTTAACAGTAAAAGAAAAAGATACCAATAAACATGTTGGCAACAATTACTAAGAAAGTTTTACTTTGTTACACACGAAGGCAGAAAGATACTTTTTCCCTTGTGCAAGAACATTTCAAGCAAACTTTCAACACCTTCTTACAAACTTTTGTGAATCTTAAAAGAATAAAAAATATTACGAATGATCTGTGAATTAATAGTTTATTTTTATGTAAATTTTAGAATAACTTACATATAACAATAAATATAACTTATGAACTAAAGGCAAACACAGAAATAAAACGATTGGGAAAACAACTGATTAATAGTTAATTAGTTCAAATTTTAAATGACTGGTAAAAAAAAATTACTGAATCAATATTTGCAAGAATCACAAAAGCAACAAAAAAACCACTAAATAATAGTGAAAAATATAGTTCTTCAATACATTGTCATGTTGAATTTTTGATGCATGATTTTATTTCCTGACCATGCTGTCAATGTAAAGTGAAATAATTCCTGTCAGGAGACCAACTACCTGTTGGCTGACGCGGATGAGGAGTCCACTTTGCAATACTTTCTCCATATTATTCACAATTAAAAATCCATGGGCTGTGCAGGGATTTGGACTCAGAACCACAAGTGTGACAATACGAGTTGGACACCCTAACCTCTCGGCCACTGTGGTCCCCCTCCATCAGCAATGTTTAATTATGCCCAATCATATACAAGGTGTTTGAAAGACAACTTAGTAGGAATAATTTTGAAATGTGACAAGTTTCTTTTCAATTTTTTTTTTTACATTTTAAAAACTCTAATTTCAAAAAGTAATGAAACTTTTAGGCATTAAATTTAATAACTTGCAAGTGCAATATTGATTGATATAAATGTAAAATTATCTAAAAAATGTAGTCGAGGAGTGCAGTCAACTTTTCATTTAGAACTGTCTTGTTACTCTTTTTAACTTTTTTATTGTGCACTCTCAAACAATGGAAATAATCTCCCTTGGTTCTCTAAATGAAAATTAAGCTTTTTGATCAAATTTGATTCATCCTTAATTAATTTAGATTGTATAAATATTGCTTTTAACTACCTTACTTTAAAAAATAGTGTAATGTCACTGAGAATTCATGCTGACAGCATCTGACAGATCTTCATTTATTTTTTGAATTTACTTATTTATTACTTTAGAATAGGGTCTGTTTCTCCTCCTTGGAAAAGAAACGTTGCGTTACAAAACATACAATTTCTTTTGTTTAAGGTTTTTAAGTTACTCACATGTATTAATTGATATTCAGATTAGATGCACTATCAGCTGGCTCATTGTTTGACCTTATAGCAAAAAGTTTTCCGACTAGTTCCAAATTGTTTTATTGCCCACCAGAACAAAATCTTAAGATAAAACCAGTACCTGAATTTTGGGCATAATTGCTTTGATTTGGTGTTTTCAGAACCAATATGAATTCTGGTGAAATAAAGAGTACAAAAGTAGATGGAACGCACAGGCATACTAGTGAAAAACAAAACTCAATGTAGTAATTAATTCATTAATTGTTAAATTACCACAAGTGTGTTGTAAGACATATTTGACAAAACATTTTATTATCAGTCAATTAAAAAAAAAAATAGGTTTTACAAGTTCCTCTACAATTTGATTTGTTTGATTATTTTTTGCATCATTTTGCATTTACGATTTGTTATGAATGGCATCCGTTTTAGTACATATTTTGGCATTCATGAATAAATTGCTTGTATCAGTTTTCTTTTGGCTTATATGAAGTGAGAATTTCTTTTATTACATGAAGAGATAAACTATAATAAACAATAGAATATTTACAAAGCTGACAATGTTTCTATTGAAGTGGAATTAGTAGTAAGAAGTTGTACACGGTTTCATTGGTTAGAATACATAAGGGGCGAAAGGGCATGCGTGCATACTACAAATGAACTATTCTCCATCCACACATCATTATTACATTTTGCTATTAAGGCACTAACTTTTGACAAAGTAGTAAAATAGCTATTATTTCTTGTTTCACAAGGAAACAATTATCCATATGAGTAGAATATTAGTGATATTGATGAAATTGAAATATTTCTTTGCCCTTCATTTCGGCCATGTAGAAATATAATCTCATTATTTACAGTTTCTTTGATACAGTTACTGTAATATTTATTAAGAAATTTTCAATATAATTTTATTACCTTTTAATAAAAGACATTTTTATGCAGTCTCAGTTAGTATCTACAAATGCTGTTGGTGCAGGCGAAGGATCAAGCCTCACAGATAGAATTCAGCAGCCACAAGGCGTTAAAATTGAGCAGAGCCCTGAAATCCTTTTATCAAAAATAAGTGAAGATTCAACTAAGCACAGTTGTATTAAGAATGTACAAGCTCAAGTAAGCGCCGATTTCACACCTATCAGACCGTTTATAATAAATTTCACAAAAATTTTTATTTAAACTTTATTTTTAGCTTTCTAGTCATTCCGGAAATAACAATGTTAATGTAAAACAAACAAATGGCATTAGTAGAGTAACATGTTTGAACATTGCGGGTATTGAAAGTTTTCCTCACCTTCAGCCAATGCTACCACGAGCCTGGAGTGCACCTCAAATTGGATTGAGTATAAGGCAAGTTACAAACATATACTAATAAATTCATGTAATTTGAAAGGTCCAAAAAATTATAAATTGTAGGTTGATCCTAAATAATTAGTATTAATTAAGTATTCACACATTTTCATGGTAAAATAAATAATATGCATCATTAATAATTGTTAAAATACAAAACATTTAACAATTATCTATTCATTGATTGTAAAAAAATCATTTGTTTCATTACATGTGTAAACTTTATGCTTTTCTATAAAACATTATGTATAGAAAGTATGGATGAGTGCAAAAATTAGTGACACGAGCAGGACTTGAACTCAACATCTGAAAGGGTTTGAATCCTGTTTGTGATACTAATTTTTCAACTCAATCATACTTTGCATAAAAAAATAATAAATCAGTTACAATTATTACTTTAGTAGTAATTGTTACCTCACGGGCATGAGGGTAAACTGGGTCTACATACATACACCTACCTGGATGATGTGTGTGCTAGTGAGTGAATGGCCACTTATTGGTGTTGCCCCCTCATTGTGGCATATACACAGTGGAGTTGTATGCAGTTGGCATGCTCTCAGGGCAGTACGGACTTTGAGTGCTGTTTGGGCTACATGAGACAGGTTCTCTGTGAACCATCTCGTCTTGCTCTTGTTAGATAAATATTAGGTAAATAAGCCGAGCTGGAGTGCCTTGGAAAAACGGTAGTTATTGTCTGGTCTTCCATCCCACCCTCCATTGAGATTAGGCCCTCGGACGATAAACTCGCAATAAAAAACACTATAAAAGAAAGATGGCAGTGTTACTGTGGGGCCATCTGAGAGACATGTGAGTCAAGAGCATGACCGGTAGATGGCCCTCAGAGAACCTAACCCTGAGATGAGAGCATCCTTATCCTATTGAGGATTGGCCATACCGGTTGACACCCAGGCATCTACTTTGGGCCAAAGCCCATACAGGTGCTCTGATGCAGAGAAAGGTTGCTCTATGTGTCCCACATAATAGAGGCGTGTCATGTCTAGGCTCCATACAGAGAGTGTGTAGGCATGCTGCCGGATTTTAGAATGGTTCTCGAGCATAGCAGTAATTTTCTTGGTTCCCTGTTCAATTTTTTAGAGGACAAGGGAGTATTTTATTGTGTATAGTTATATTCTATGTGTTTTGTTTGAATGTGGGTTTTATCAGTGTGAGTGGTGAGTGATGATGGTGAAATAGCATCACCATCGTCCCTCCTGCTGGGTGTGTGCCTTAGGATTGATGGCAGAATATTTATAAAACACCTTACCGACCTTAATTTAGGTTAGATTATTAATATTACTACTCCAGTCTAATCGGAATGAATGCAATGTGTGATTGTATTTATTTGTGCGACTGACATAATTTAATTAGTATTAGGCTAGATTATAGTTTGCATGCGTTTGAGGCTGAAATGACCTAGTTGTCGATATCCCCCATCAGAGCCTATGCTGGTAGGAAAGTGATGATCTCCTGGGCATCTAGTTTAAAGGGGGCCCTAGGGTCAGCATATCAGGGCTTCACAACCTTCAAGGTGGAAGTCCGAATAAACTAATTATAATCATGAGGGCAAGCATTTATGTAGCATCACCATCACCCCTCAGGCAGTGTGTGTGTGTGCGCTTAGGGTCGATGGCAGATATTTGTAAAAGTACCTTATCGACCCTAATTTAGGTTAGATTGTTAATACTGTAGACAAATGCTAGTACTCCACCGACTAATTAGAATGTGTACAAGATATGAATGTATTTATTTTTGCAACTGATTTAAGTAGTATTAGACTAGATTATAGTTTGCAAGCATTTGGGGCTGAAATGATTTAGCTGTTGATTGCCCCTGTCAGAGCCTAACTATCCCCATTGGTAGGGAATCAACGATCTCGTGGGCATTAGGCTTCAGAGAAATATTTGCAACCCAGCCACACAATAGGGTGGGTGAACTCCCGTGGTTAATTACAATTATTCACAAACAAATTTCATAATAAAATTTTGTCTACTGAAAGAAGTAAGTGTTTTGCTTATCATTTTTCAATTTTAACTGTCAAATTTTTTTATTGTTTTCAAGCATCCCTTCACCTAGATAACGCCTCTACAGAGAACCAATCAGAATTCTTGTTACACATTGGAAGGTTGATGATCAGCAAGGAAACTATTTGTTAGAGTATTAGCCTATTAGCTTTATAGATCAGGCTAATCTCGACATTAATATTTTGTCCAGCACGTAAAATATTTTTTTCCAATCCGGCCCGGGGGCAAATACCATTGGCCATGCGTGCCTTGATGTATAGAACTAAGGTCAGCACATTGGGGAGTGACAACCCTTCAGGGTGAAAGTCCGAATATATTGTTGAAATATCAGGGGTATCCATGGCCACAACAGTTAAGGCATTGACATGTCGTTCCTCACTGTAAAAGGTCCCTGGTTTGAATTTGAGTGGCTCTGCATTCGAACATTTGAACCGGAATTATAAATGGACTTTTTTTCAAAAACACCAGGGCAACCTTGGGTTTATATCATCCTTGGGTCATAGTTGAAATACCCTCATGAAAAAATTAATTAATTTTAAAAATTGAAACATGAGTTGGTTTAAATAATATCATGGTCTTATGAATGAAGTACATAAATATTTTTTTTAAAATTCATTTTTGATTACTGTTATTTTCTGTGATTTTTTCTATTAATAGTATTTCACTTTTTTGAAAAGATGTCGCAATAAAATAATTATTTTGATTAACACTTTATTTTTTTTTTTTGGTATGTAGGGAAGGACTAGAACCTCCTTTGATTCAGCAAGCCGCTTTTGATGAAACCCTCTACACTGTTGATGTAATGCGAAATATAGCAACAAGGAGTACCAAACCACGTCTCTTGATCCGCAAAAAAAGTTTGCCGGTAAGTTGGTGTTTTTGAATAACTTGTTGAAAAATGTGTATTTTGATATTTAGTTTGATATTTAGTTTTATTTCATTTTTTAAAATGAGACGTCCATTTCAAGCCTGTTTTTTGAGTTGTATTTTTACAATATTGGCTAGTTACCAGATTCTGGCTTCATGTTTTTACCACCTCGTGTTTTAACAGTAAAAGAAATTAGGCACTCCTGTCGGAGGGCTTGGCTGATGGAGAACTTGTGGGACTTCGTTATCTCTCATATGTAATCCTTCATACTACTGTTGCTGACAGTTGCGAGAAGAATGACCATCTACTTGGACAAGTAGGTGGCATTGAGGGCAATTCTACTTTCTAAGTTCAGTCATAGGGCCCTGTCAAATAAGGGGAAAACAACAAAATTACATTTGTTTAGGTACCAGGGCACCCGGGTCAATGTGAGGGCACGTATTGGCTCTGAACTCTTTTGTGGCATACCTAACTGTCAAAAATATGGATCTGACAGACAATGGATTAAAAATAAAACCTCCATTCAATGGAAATATAGCTCAGGTTAGAAGTATGCAAAAAAGTATGTCAAAGGACCATCATAGAAACTAACAGCAGAATTACTAAATCTAGTTCATATTAAGACTAGAATAATAGTTGAACTGCTGACTGGACACCGCTGACTCCAGATGAGTCAACTCAGGGTGGCGAAAACAAGCCTGCACATATATTGCCAGGAAGAAGAAGAGACAGAGAATGCTGTTTGTTGGTATGAAGGAATACGTAGGCCAAGGTAACTCCTGGTAGAGGAAAAGCCTGGGCTTGAAGGATACACAAAGGAGTCCTTGAAAAAGCTTTGGGTTCTGGTAAAAAGCCTTAAGCTGAGGAGCTCTAAATAACAAGGAAATGCACAATATTGAGTGGACACCATTTGTGCGTGGGATATTCTTATTAGAAGGGCCCACATATAAAAAATTGTTAGCTACATTAAGTAATTAAATTAAGTAATACGCTAATTAGTAATAAGCTAATTAAGCTACATTAAGTAGTTAAAAGTTGAATTGAATTCAAACAAATTTATTTACATGAACATCCATGCATGGACACTTTTTCTCTTTCTCATAGACTCATGACTTTGACGTTTTTTCTGGCAGCATCTTTTCTTCACACTCACCTCAGAATTGGTTTGGCACAATCACAATTCTTACAGTGATACCCCTGAGGTCCCACTCTCATTTATGAAGTATGTTTCATTGCGAGTGTCTATATATTTGATTATTGATCGTTTTGGCCTGTCGTGCGTGCTTTGGCATTTCACCATCTTCAGTGTGTCTGTGTGCTTTTTTATGTCTAACTTTACAAAAATTAACCATAGCAACACTGTAGTTGGCGAAATGTTGAAACTTGTCTCCTAAAGCTCTTACGGCGGAGCCCATGACTTTTTAATTAATGATACTGTGAAAAATGTATTTTAAGTGGTTTGAACCCTTGACTGCGACACCCTTTTTTTACCAGTTAAAATTCAATAGATTATGCTGGGATTTGAACCCAGAACCACTAGCATGGCAAATATGAGCAAGACACCATAACACACATCACAGTGGTCTGTGGCTTAACAATGTTAGAACAGAATTTAGAAAAAAATAATTATTCCAAACTATATTTTTTTTGTAATTTTATACAGGCAATTTCCCTTGACTGGCCGAAGGCACGAAGCAGTAACATCCCAAAGAAAGAAGTAGAAAGGCAAAAGTCATCTCAGGACAAAGAGGAGTCATCTCTGGTCACAGCTAAAACAACGGCAGAAGATGGTGATTATTTGTTTTGTGTTTAATGATTTGTTTTGTATTTGCATGCAATTACGAATGAATGTTTTGTCTTTTTATTATTTTTATATACTTAAATTGGGATTTTTTATTTACTATTAGTGTCCAGTTTTAAAATTATCTACTATTCTGTATCCATTTTCTAGTTCAAACATTAAGTTTCTTTATATATTGTAAGTACTTTCTCATTTCTCAATATATTTGTTTTATTGTATCAGATAGGTCTTAAAAATTTACAAAATTAGGCAAAAAGTTAATAAAAAAATTGTATATGAAATGTCAATTCAGTAATTCTTTGATTAATGTTGTGGTCAGGGACCTGGAAACAGTGATATTAAATAAAACAACATTAAGAAAAATTGTCTTAATAGAAATATACGTATGAAGAAAAATAACAGAATTAACCACTACGATGGAACTTTTTGCTAAATATATATGAAAAGAAAATGAGCAGAAGGGCCTTCCAGGAACTATGTTAACAAGAAACATATCAATTGTAAGAACAGATCCATAGAAGCAACTCAGTGATGCAAGTTATTGCGATAAAATTACAGATTATGAATTGATGTTTGTAACTTTTGTTTTGAATTTAAAAAAAGTCATATTAAAATATCACAATTTTTGTTTGTAAGGTTGTAAATAGTGGATTAAAAAGATAATATAATAAATAGTCTGCGTTAAGTTAATTGTTTTATTAACAAGCCTTCAATTATATTGATGTAACACAGTTATGTTGAACTGGCACAGGGTCTCTTACTATGTCTGTCTCCACTCGTGTGTTTTTTGAGTTATTCAAACACGTTTCAGTATTGTGTCATCTTCAGTGAGGAACTACCTGTACTAGAGGTCCTCTTTGAAGATGACACATTTGAATAACTCAAAAACCAACGAGTGGAGACAGGTCCAGTAAGTGACCCTGTGCGGGTTCATCATGAGTTCACCGACTCACATTTATTCATCATCAACTATAATACAGTTTTATTAAAATGGGAAATTTATTTGTACTCAGATGGTCTCTTGCAACTGTGCACTGAATACTTATTATCAACTCTATGCTTAAGATTTAAGTAAAATGCTTGTTTTTGAAGTCTATAGACTTACACTTACAGATTATAGTTTTTAAAATTAAAATATTTCAATATTATCTTTTATTCATTACATATTATTATTGTAAAATTCTTATTATTGTAAATAATAATGAAATAATGCCACATTTTGGCTATTTTATGAATTAATTGTTATATATTAATTTATTTTTCAGATGAGATTGATATTCAGCCAGTATCAGGGCGACTAGAAATCAGAGTAGTGGAAAGAACTAGTGAAACTCATCAAAATGTTAGAGAATGTAAAAAAGGTATTTATTACTTATTCTAATTAAAAACTGTAAAATAACAATATATTAAAAAACATTTACGAAAGGTATTGGTTGAGATGAAAATCATCAACATTTTAATCTCAACCAATACCTGTCAAAAATATTAATTAATTGAAAAATGTTAATTGGTCAATTGGACCACAAATATGCAAACTGTAATGCATATTTTAAAAATTTTTATGGGTGATTTTTCCTCAAAAATTCTGCATACACATAGCCATGGTATTCTCAAAGTAATTAGAACTGATTATTTGATTCTTTAAAACTCTACATTGTACATTTACCTACTAATGCTAGTCAACCTTGTGACACCCGTTTTGTTAAACGAATGATCAATAATGGCTAGTTTGGCAATTTGATGATCCATAACTATTAAAAGTAGCTTCAATGGAGAATGAAACTTTTCTAGGAGGGGGAAATTGTCTGCACACTTTTACATTTATCTTCAGAAGACATTAGTTTGTGTAGAGACACATGGTAGGATTGAAAACGAGATCGCTTCAGAAGACTGTGGATTCCCAACCAGACCTGGATGTCGAGTTAGGATTATTGTTCACTTCATGTTGCACAGATCGCAATCCTTTTTTAAAAAAGATAGCTCCTACTCACCATAAGTTGTTTTCCAATGATCCGGATTTCAAGCCCTTAACTCATCATCAGGTTGAAGGATTTCTACAACCACATCTCTCAACATGAATTGCTAAAGTATTTGCAATTCATCATTTCTATTAATTTGATCGCAATCCTTCCATTGCATTCGCTTTCCAATTAATTTTCCCTCCCTAGCTTTAGCAACCTGTCAAATGGTGTCGTACGACAAGATGATAGTTTGCTTGTGGGTAGCATTCTTAATAGAACCTGGCAGTATAATTTCCTTTGCACTCACCAACAACAACATTTACTGAATAGTTATGAGCTAGCAATGATATTAAAATAAAAACCCTGTACACCACAAAGGTGTTTAACAAATTCAGTACAGCAGCACCTTGTTGCCTTTGTAGCCGAGACAGGACTCACACTACCTTCTTGAAAAAGTAGGACGCTCAGGAGCATCCCTTAGCCAGTTGGCACTATTTAATTGTAAGGGAACCTAATCCACTTAAATTTTTACTTGTTTCTCACTTCTTGTCATTGCTGGTATTTTCCTAGTTTTATCTAGGATCTCCTAGTCAGGAAAATGTACCCTGAGATAAAGTTTGTAAGGGAATTTGTTATAACAATATATATGCATATAAACAAATTACTTTCAACATTTACAAGAAAACATTTGTACAAAATGTATCAAAAAAATGAAATATACCAAAAAATAAATACATTCATAAATTAAGTGTAATGCAATTCGTACAGTTGTTAATGTGAAATTTATTAAAACACTCTAAACATAAAGCAAGTTGGTTAGGGCAGAAAGCTATTCTAGATTTACGCAAAATTCCTCATCTGTCATGAATCTTAATTTTTTTTTTTTTGGGGGGGGGCATAAAGCCGGGGGTTTGGCAACAATGACCATTTCTCAGTCATCCTTAAAATGTAGCAACAACATATAAAGTATTTGTAATACTAATAAATATAGTCATAAAGATAACAAAAATTTGTAGACTGAGGAGGCCCCTCAGCCTTCCGCGGCTCTGCCTGAGGGGTGCTGCGATAAAGAACGTAGGGTTGGTGTGGTTCCTCAGCCTCATGTTTGATCAAAGCTTAGATTGACGCCATCGAGCTGAAGGGAGGGAAAGTAATAACAGTAATGTTCATTGGTCACTCCAGGTGCAGAGTAAACAGAGAGAGACCATTGACTTGGTGCTGCCCTCGACTTTTTTTTATGACATGGCCTATTCTTCAAACGGAAAAATGTACCTGCAAAGGCTCGATATGCTCTACTATCACAGTCTTCAGGGGCTTCAAGCCCTCTGGCATGTTCAGAACAAGCCTTTTGGCTAGCCTTTGCTGTGAGCTTGGAGTGCTGCCACCTGAATTTCGGAGAGAGCAGATCACCTTGTTATGCGGTGGGGACATCCACTTTTGGATGCGATCCTTGCCAGTGTAGTAGAATATCCGAATTGACTTCAGACATGGACATGACCTCTACAAATGGTAGACTAATCGACTAATCAGCAAAGTCTTAGGGAGAGCAGGGATGACACTTAAATTGGTAGTCCAGCTGGGCAACTGGCCAAATCTGCCAAATCATCCACCATACCTTTACCAAGCTAAGTTCTTGGAGCTTATATCTAGGTACACTGGTTTTCAGCTCGTCTTTACAGACGAGTCTAAGACTGACAAAGTTGTGGCATGTGCCATGACATAACAATAGTACTGTCGATGGGTGGCTCTCAGAGATTGACTCGTAAAAGAAGGGTCATCCTCACACGATTAAGAATAGGTCATGCCATGTCACAGACACTGACTTTTGGGCCATCCATCCCAGTGTGTATCCAGCATGTAGAGGAAGATTGCTCGAGCACGGCAGCAATTTGGATCCCCTGTTCCAATTCTTGGGAACAAACGGGGTTGTTCTATTGTATATAGTACAATTAATTAAGGTTTTTACTTTTACTTTAAGGTTTTTAATGGTACGAGCGGGATTCAAACCCATGATCTTCGGCTAGATACGCTGCTGCTCTACCACTTGAGCTACCGTGACCTCAATCCACTCGGACACCAACTTCCTATCTCAACCCCACCTTTTGAATTTTCCCTCCTTTTTTTGCCATTTTTCAAATGTCGTGTAATCGGATTGGATTCTCGGCGACAAATGAAATGGCCACAGAGAGCTTTAGTGAAGTGTACTTCATTTTAAATCATTAAATTCACTAATTTTATGGTCTGCTTGACCAATTAATATATTTCAATTAATTAAGGTTTTTAGTTTAGATAAAAAAGTCAATGGCACGAGCGGGATTCGAACATTTGAAAATTGGAGTTGTATAATATGGGTAAAGGGTGATGAATATTGTGTAATCCACACCCTAATTGAATGAATGGGATGATAATAGAAGTGAATGTATTTTGGAATGAACGTAAGTATGAACGTGTTTGGAACTGCATGCGTTGAGTGTTGAATTGACTTAGCTGTTGACAGCAACTCCCCCCCCCTTGAGCCAAACCTTGGTGGCTGGGCAGATAAGACTGAGGTCTGCCTCCTGGACTGGGGTGGGTGATTCTCGGGTCTGCCAGCGGTAAATAGCAAAAGCTGGAATTGCCAGTAGCCTATGGGAAGCGAATAGGCCCAACTCGACACATTTGTATGTACCACGTGTAGATTTGAGCCTATATAAATCCAAATCCAAAGAGTCCAAATAAAACCTTACATAAACTTACGTGTTTAATACAGAGTTAGCTGAATTTTGAGACGAAAAGAAAAAACATTTTTTAAACCGGTAGTTGGAACAAGTTGGGCGAAACGCAGTATAGGATAGCTTGGTTCAAAATAGAGATATTATAGAGGCAGGTAGAATGTTTCCGCACAACACTTACCCCTGCAAATCATAAAAAGAAAATAAAGTGTCCAAGATACATGAGAGCGTCCTATGTATTAAACACTACGAGAAGATATGGCAGCAAATTTATTGTTAATTCCATTCAGAATTATAATAAAAGAACAACAGACATTAAGTAAAAATAAGTAAGCTGGAAACATTTCAAGTCAGTGCAGCTATCAAATGGAAAGATAAAATCACAAAAAACATAAAACAAGATTAAAAATCACACTAAACATTTCCATACAGTCCATTTTATGACATCGTGAATTGATTTACAATAATCAAGTTTTTTTCTTAATCTTATTTATTGTTTTTTTACAATATAACAACTAATCAGCTAGTTGATTGATTAATTAACGATTTGTGTAACGAATACTCAATTCTTGTGGGTTTAGTATACCTAGAGTCCTGTTTAAGAAGCCCTAATCAAAATGTATTCACAGAGACAAAATAAAAATAAAATTGACTGAAGTAACAGATTTTCCTTTTACTTCTAGTTTATAAATATGTTAATTGTGTGGTATGAAAATAATTGTTAACCATGAAAAGTGTTAATATGAAATAAATATATTTACAAAAAGAACCTCGAATACACATTTCTTGGCCATTTTTGTACATAAATCAATTTTAAGCAAATCAGTATGAATATAGTGTATTTACTTTTTACACTTTTTCAACAATTTTTTTATACCAAGCTTTTATCACAGATATTTATATATAATAAATAGTTTTGTATAAAAACATTTTTGAAAAATTGCAAAAAGTAATAACTAATATTGACACAAATAAATAAAAATAAAAACTATTATGTATTTTGTTTATTAATTTAGAAAAAAAATTTTATATGCTATTTTTTTTGTTCCAATTGTGATAGATATTTTGAGAACACATTAAACATGGAAGTTTGCTATTAACATGTTTCTACAAAACTTTATCCTGTCAAACTGGAGATAATAAAATAATCTTATTGATTATAACATTTAACATGTTTAATAATTTTATTTATTATTGTAAAATTATACTGTTCATTAGGAAGAGGAGGAATAAGCCCTGTTAGCACAGGACGAGATGAGACAACGTCTTTATATTACGATGCAACTGAAGAATCCATGAGAGATAAGCACAATCTTTCTCCTGTGAGGGAAGTAGACTGCAGGTAATTTAAATCAACACAAAACGTCGCACATCAATTTTTTTACGCTCTTTATATGTGCAGCATGTAGCCATCTTAAAAAACGTTGGGAAGAGTCATGTGTTGAGTCTTCTATGAATTTTCATTTTGATGTCAAGTATTTAATTAAAATTTAATGTTTTCTAGGTATTACTTGAATTTATAAGACATACTGACCATCTGTACTGTTCTATTTTTGCATAAAAG
This sequence comes from Cimex lectularius, assembly GCF_000648675.2. Classification (NCBI taxonomy): domain Eukaryota; kingdom Metazoa; phylum Arthropoda; class Insecta; order Hemiptera; family Cimicidae; genus Cimex; species Cimex lectularius. The sequence continues at coordinate 374,785 of NW_019394221.1, read as the reverse complement.
AATATCCTTAACTCCGGTAATAACTTACTGGCTAATTGTAGATAAATAGGGTCTGCTTCATGATTTTGTTTTAAGAACTAATATAAATGCAATTAAAAGCATTAAAATGTTCTTGATTCCTTCAACTTGAAATAAATTTACAAAATTATAATTCCTTTACTAAGAACATTTATGATTTACTGTTACAAACGTAACATCATTTCGTCATATCAAAAAATTTGTAAAAGTCTATGGTATTGAATTAGTTTCAATTAATTGCCAATAAATATAAACATTAGGGTGAAGTAAGTTTTAAAGGAATGGTATTAAATCGCATCAACCACGATTTTCATGTGAAAGCATCATCATTTGGCCTTATTTTTTAGTCTCATTTTGTTGAAGTATAAAGCACAATTTTTTTGAACTCCAAATATTTTGACTTTTATGCCAACAAAACACAATATGTGGGAAGCTTTACTATTCTGCTTTCATTGGAATAAAGAAGTAGCTGAAGGTTATTGATTGCTCTGTGAGGCTTATGGGGTACCATGCTCCATCAATTTGTGTTGTGAGTTAGAAATTTAGACAGTTCAAAAAGAGGAGATTTTGACAAAAAAGAAAAAAAAATGCCAGAAACATTTGAAGATGCAGAATTGGAGGCATTATCGAACAAAACTCATGTCAAATGCAAGAACATGCAAAATCTTTGGGAGTTACTCGACAAACAATTTCATTACAACTCAAAACCATGAGAATGTCTAAAATGCAAGGAAATTGGGTTCCATATGGATTATAGCGAAGAGACAAGGAAAGGAGATTTTTCACTTGTGAATGGCTGCACCAAAGGCAAAAACGAAAGGGTTTTTTTTTTGCACTGAATCCTAACTGTGATAAAAAGTGGATACAATTTATTTATTTATTACAATATAATTGGATTATGACAATCCAGTGTAAGAAATCATTAAATCCTGGCCATGAATCAACATCAATGGCAAAGGAAAATATTCATGGATCAAAGCTCTGTATTTGGTGAAATCAGCTGAGTGTAGTATATTATGATCTGGTAAAACACAATAAAACCATCAAGGGGGATCGCTACTGACTAAAATTGTATTTGAGCTGTGGATTGAAGGAGAAATGGCCTGAACAATTTTCGACCACATGTTGTTCCAGTCAAAAAACTACTTGAAAATACTGAATTGGTATATACTAATGTACTACCACTTGTTTCGATCAATGACTCGGCCTGTCTGAACAGTACTTCCATGGGAATGAGTCGATTCTTTCATGGCCTCTAAAGACCACTCGTTCTTTCAACCTGGAATTAATATCCTGTTAGAAAGATGGGAAAAATTAGTGGCTAGCGATGGACAATACTCTGAGAAATCAATTTATTATTATTATTAGATCAATTTATTATTAGAATCAATTTGTTATTATTAGAAGAAAAAAAAACTTACTTACACTCCTAGTAGTAAATTTGATATTGAGTAGATACATAGATTAAAAAAGATATTAAATTTATTGAAACTTGGCAACAAAATGGTTTACTTTCATTTTGATGATTCAATTCATTATTCTTGCTCTACAGCTTATTAACCTTTCATTTTATGTTTTCAGCATTGTTTTGAACTTTTTTTTAAATTTGTTTCTCCCCTTAAGTTTTGCTTTGCTACATTTTCTTTAAGTTCATTTAAGTTAGCAATAAAATAATGCTCAAGAACTGACATATCATTTCTGTCCTGGGTTGAAAGAGGACTTTTGTTTATATTAGTGACTTAAAGCATTAGTGAGATTGTCAATAGTATCTCATTCCGATAATATTTGTTTAGGCTGAAATTAAGTGGTAAGGGTAGTAAAATACCTGTTCCTGTAGGATGTAAGAGCCCGAGGTGCAGTGCAACTGAAGCAATTCTCACTGATGCAAGGTATAATGATGGTATCACAATAAATTCATTTCATTAAATTATTTTTTACACATATGTGTTATTAATCGTGAATGGCACAACGCTTGTTACGCGCTACAAACTGTTCTTTTGCCCATACTACAATTTTAAAAACAAGTCAAAGGAAGCAAGTTAAAAATGCAAAACAGTAAAACGCTTGTTAGTATCTTAATGAAAAGTTGATAATAGTTAAGTACAGCATGATCAAATCCATATCAGCATTATCAATCAATACTATTTTATTAAAAGGAGCAATTGATTAACGTACAATTTAATAATTTAAAAATTACATTGATAAATGTTTTTCCTAGATCTTGCTTTTTCATTTATATATCTCAAAGTCTTAGGAAAAATAGTTTAATTAAAACATTTCAGAAATTACGTACTGATTAATATACAAAAATTATTTTTATTTATAGGTACATAACAACTATAGAAGGAGATGAAGTGCAAGGCAGTGATGCTAAAAAAGTTCTAACACTACCTTCAACTATCAAGTAAGTTTTTTTAAACTTTAACTATTAGTATGAACTACACAGTTTTTAGCTTTTCTTTTAGTGCTGTGAAAAGACTTCTTTAAAATTAGTGGGAAAGTTTATAAAAGAAAGTTTTTCACAAAAGTTATTTGATTGTTATTTTGTAAGAAATGAACATAAATTTAAAAAAAAGTTGGTATGGCCTATTTAGCTATAAGCTATCTAAGTTTGTAAATATATAAGTTTTTTAACAAACAAAAATAAATTTGCTAATCCTCACCTCAATTTAAAACAGACAGCTAATCAATAATATTTAATATAGAGCTTACTTTTTTGTTTAATCAACAAGTACACGCAGAAACTCTTAAAAATTCATAAATTGGTATTTATGAATTCTAATTCCAGCAAACCCTTATTAAAAAATGTTAGTATGTAGAATCTTTTAGGGGAAAAAACAGAAACAGATGTTAAAAACTTGCAAATCAATATTCCTTGTAATATATTATTTTTTCGTGATTAACAGTTTGTTTCAGAGTGAAAAAATCCTGAAACCCCTACCAGACATGTCAACTGCAGTATTCCTCTCAAAAACCAAATTTTACTGATATTTCCTGATCCTGTTAAAACGCACAATTTAATATTAGTGTACCCACAAGATTTTTTTGTTTCGCTCCTAAAATGAAATTTTTAATTTGTTAATTGTAAAATGAAACAAAAATACAGCAATTTCTTTTGTCGTTGAAAATTTTCAAATGAGTATAGACCATCTTATGGCTATTTTCCATTCATAAATGTATAAATTGTTAATAACACTTCTGGATACCAGGATCTAATACCTTCTTTCTTCGAAAGTTTACATTTAGTCAGAGCATTAACTCTTGATTTTTAATATAAGTGTGGTATTCCATTTTCTATTTTTAGCTATATTTATTTATATGGAGGCCCTGGTTTTGTGTATATTTGATATTTTATTAAATGGTGACTTATATAGAGTGACAGTGGCACTAAAAAATATTTTAAAATGGTGAAAAGTGTAATTGCTCAGCTATATATAATAGAAAAAACAGATGTAAGGATAGAATAAACTAACATAATTATTAATCTATAGGGCCACGGTGGCCGAGTGATTAGGGCATCCAACTCATATTTGCCAAGATAGCAGTTCTGGTTTAAATCCTATAGTCCATGGCTTTTTAATTGAGAATAATACGAAAAAGTATTGTAAAGATTCCTTGTCTGCGACACATAATAGTTGGGCGTTAAGCCCTCTTATATGGCAGGAATTACTTTATTTCATTTTTTTTTCTTGTAATAATTAATCTTGCAAAATAAAAAATTTTCTTGGTCAAGGATACAAATCCATCTAATGAAATTTGAACTTAATAAATTCAAAAAACATATTTTTTTTGTGTACATGTATGTTTTTACTGCATGCTTATACTTTGACACAAGAATTTACACGTGTAGACCTGACTGAATATGCACGCAGTGTATATTATTTTAAAAAAAAACCTTTCATAGTAGATCCATTCTTCTTCAGATAAATGGCACAAAACAAGTTAAGCTTTAGGATTTCAAAAATTGACAAATCCAATCTGGTCTCGTGTGGTTTATTTTAGTAATTTTTCAATGTGTTTGTTTAGAATTTTCAAGCGAATGGGTTTTAAGCATGCATTTGATTATAAAGTTAGTCTTAGTCTTAATTTTTGATTAAAAATGCATAATACAAGTAATTTCAATATAGTTGTACACAAATAAATGTTTGGTCAATGTAAAAATTGGTCAAGCGGACCACAAAACTAGTGAATTTAATGAGCAAAAATTAGTTCTCATACAAAAATGTTTTTTAAGTGTCGATAAGGTTATAAAGCAAAATAAGTAGCATGTATAGAAATTGATACTAGGTGTTGATTTACGAGTAGGTGACTCATGTTAAACTGGCATTGTGTTACTTATTGGGTCCAACTTTACTCTCAGGAATGAGTAATTCAAGAAATCCGTGAATAAAGACGAACCCAATAAGTAACCCAGTGACCAATAATTGACTATAGAATCAAGTCAATAGTCTATAATCAATGACTATAGAAATGTCTGGTATTTCATTAAATTAAATTGTTAAAACATTGATTTTAGTAAAGATAATTTAAATAGCAATAATAGTTAGTTGTAGTCAATCACTTTTATGTAATTAACTCCAGATCAAATATTTGTTCCTTTGCCCAAACTAAATGATTGTTATTTGCTAGCATGAAATGCCCATGAGATGTTAATGTTATTTGCTCTAAATGCTCTTGAAACTTAAACTTGTGTGCCAAGGATTACAATCAAGAAGAGATTTTGATATGAATGTTTAAAACTAACAAATTAGACCAATAATTAATCATATTAAAAGGTCTCATGTGACCCAGCTTCACAAAAAGCATGTGTCGGTGAAAAGCATGTCTTTTTAGTATGTGTGACTATTTATGGTACGTTGTTTCCATGGCCTAAAGTGCCTTGTTTAGATATATATAAATCCTTGGAAAGGATTTTTTAATGAAATTTATTGTGGTGTATGGATTTGGTAATATTGCCTTTTTTTCTTTTTTTAATTAGTTTTTGTTTTTGAAAGGACCGATGATGAAAACTGTAAGCAGCTTACACCTGGTTTGCGACGGAGGAGAGCAGGCAATGATAAATATGTAACAGATCAAGCACAGCTTCAACTCCGTTTCAATAGACCCAGGAGAATTTTAGAAACAAATGCAAGGTAGAAAACAAACTCATGACCGTGCTACCTTTTAAACATTTTTGTATCATGTGGTGTGTCAGGATTAATGATCTAATCGAATGTAATTATTTAAATACATCAGATTACTTTGTCAGTAAACGCTAATCATTTAAACTTTATAGCTTATAGAATATGTATATAAATGGATTTAGTAGCCAGATACAACCACTCATGCTAAAGGAAAATTATATTTCTGTTGAAAAAGAAAGTGTTTGTATGCTGATACGTATTTCTCCATACAAGTACCATAATACTTGAATGAACTCCTTATTTAGAAACAATCTTTGCAATTGAAAAGTGTAGAATAAGTTTTGAGGTGTTTATCACAAAGGGAGCACCATAGGAAATTCATTCTTGGCTTTTTTTATAACCACATAATTAAACTTTTGGTCGTACCTTCTATGGTGTTTATTAAAACACAAGATTTTTATTTTTATATATTAACTATTCAACATAAAGTTACTTAATTATTTTATGGTTGCTCACTTTATCATACTGATCCATTTTTGCAAGTTAATTATTTTCACAATTATGGTTGCAATCATGGCACAGAATGCAACGAGGTGGTTGTTACAAAATCAATTATAAAAATTGCAAGGGCAAAAATGCTGATGTTCATTATTTTGATTTGTTTAATAATTATTTTAATAAGGGTTTGCAGAACTAAGTACATGCATGCACATTTTGTTTGCTTCTATACACTAGGTTGTTTCATATAAACTAAGAGGGGAGATTTAAAAAAAAAAAAGTGTGCACCGAGAATCTGTTTTTTTAAAGGAGCCTAGGAAAATATTAACTTGCTGTTGTAACTCACAACAGGTCCAGAGGAATCTCACCTCACACATTAGGAATGTTTCCCCAAAATGAAGACAAGGATGGTCCGAACAGAGAGGCCGAACCATGTGTTGGAATTGTTTCATCTGCACTTCCTATTCCGCCTCCTCCAGTGACATCTTCTCTGCCACCAGAAAATAGTGCAAGGTGTGTATCATTATATTAAAAATATTACATAGATGTACGTAAATATACTATGATTTAGTCTAGATATATTGTGTAATCAAAGCTTAGAAAAACATGAAGAAATGTGAAAAGAAGACATTAACCTTTTTTGGTACTGAGTTTAGGGTGCTAAAATGCATTCCCCTGTCTATATTCTTGGCCACTACTTGCCTCCCTCCTGCCTATTTTATTTTGCATCATGCACCTAGATATGAAGTGAGCACTATTCCTTTCGAGATGTACCAATTCTATTCAAAATTTTGTCAGTACATTCCTCAGATATTTTGAAGGGAATTAAGTAAACGAAAGGAGAATAAACAAAGTTGTATTTAATTGAAAATTTATTTTTCACACAAAGTATTCATAATGTGTTTTAAAACGTAGTAACCAAAAAACAGAATAAATACTGATTATTGCTTTATTTAGTTCAACTTTGTACATGTCTGTATAAACATATTGATGAGTATAATGTTGAAAAAGAAATATTATAAATAAATATAGTTGAGAACAACAAAAACAAAAATATATTCCACAAATTACTGTGAATGTAAATGATGTAAAACTAAAACTGTGAGCACTTGGCAGGCGAAAAATCAGAAAACAGTGGGTAGGAGCGAGAAGTAAAAGAAAACAGCACAATCCTGATGAGATGGAGGTATGGATGAAGCTTTTCCAGAAAAATATTTGTGTTGCGATTTCACAAAAGTTTGAGAGAGAGGCCAGATTGTGAATGGAAGGGTGAGAAAAGAGTGGTTCATTGATGATGAGGACGGGAAAGCAAGGGGGGGGCCCCACTCACTGAGGTGTCTGCTATATATTAGATACAACTAGGGGAAAAAATAAAAAACACATGAGAACGAGACCTGGGAAGCTAGTTTCAAAAAGGTTGCACTTCAAATCCTTTCTTTTTGCCTTTATATAATCTTATTAGAAAATTGTCTTTGGAACAAAAGGATGAGAAATAGGCAAAAAAATCGATATTCTTCCCTTTGTAGCTTCCGAATGAGAGTTTCTGTTTTTTAGATCATAATGAAGATGTAACATCTCAATCCCTATAAATTTGTATCCTTGAGTTTTGAGGTATGCATTTTCAAGGTACAATTTTTCACCCAAAACTCTTAACCCATGAACAGATTGTAGAAATTTTGGTCAGTTTGGTTAGGTGTTCCAGCAAATAAATAATGTGATTTATGTGTTGCAATATCATTGATTAAGTATTTCAACAAATTGACTTTCCTGTGTCCTAGGTGTAGAAGATTTCAGCCTGTTGGAGCTGCTTCAGGAAGTGGGAGAGAGTCCTAGTTTCAAAAAAATTTTTACCATAAATTGACAAATACTTAAAACATTTGCTTGAAACAAATATAACATTCATGATTCAAGTTTTATTTTCACTGCTGTTTCAACTACCTCTTACAAAAGAGTAAATTTTTATTTATTTAGTTCCTTATATATTTTTTTTACAAATGCAGTCCTGTTTATTTATATATCAGTTTTTAATTTTTAGAATAATGTAATTTTCTTTCTGTGATTGTATTTTTGACAAATCATTGGGCGCTCAAATTGTGATTTAGAGTATGGAATATCATCAAAATTTATTCTTTATTGATTTTTTGAGGTATTCATATTATTTGGATTTTTCAAGCAAAGAAGATATATTTAGCAATGTTTTTTTTGTTTTTTTTTTAATGTGTGTACATTTAATTTACATGCAATCATTTAATTTAATTTTGTTGTTATTGTTGTTATGTATAATACATTCTTTTAGTTTATATCTAATTGTAATAGTGTAAATTTACTTATTAAAAAAAGCCAGGGTTTATTACTATAATATTCTTGGCTTCAGTGTATTTGTTACTGTTCTTAAAATTTAAATCAACAGTAGCAGAATTTTGTTAAAGTCTAAAAGCTGATGTTTAGCTTATTAGCTAATGTTACTATTACTTTGAATATTAATGAAAGATTGGCATAACCTGATTTTTAATTTATTTTGCATCTTGACTCTAAATTGTTAGCCTACTGTTCACATTTTGTCTATAAACAACCGGATTTTTTGTTTTGAAATATCATATATATGTTTAAAGAAACGTTGCTAATGAATACAATAATATTTTTTCCCGTAGTCATTGCTACCCACAAAAAAAATAGCTGAATTCGGAATTTATGTATCTGCCAATGTTGACACTAGCTTGTTCTTGTACACTAACTTTAGTGAGAAACATTAAAACGAAGGTAATTACAAAAGTTTACAGGGTGTATTTGGTTGAGAAAAAAAATTTGTATAATGAAATGAAGTTATGATGATTTTAGGATTAAATCACTGGTATAGAAAAACTTATTTTAAAAAGAATTTTGCTATTTTTTAAAAAGCACTAGTATTCCATCATGAAGTCAGTCTTTTTTAAATCCATTTTGGTGATGACAAATGTTAACAAAACTTGAAGGTTGTTGAAGAAAAGTGGGAGAATGCCATTGTTTAACTCTGGCAGTTTGAAACTACTAACTAATTATGGCCAATGAATGAAAGACTATTATTTTTTTTATATATGATTATGTTTAGACTAAGGTTAGCCAAATTTCAAGTATTGAATAAGCGGGATTACAGAATTGCCCTAAATTGTGCTTCTTAGATATTCAAATGGAGAGATGTGAATATTAAATTACAATTTAATTGGTAGATTATATTTACCATACAAAAAAATTGTTATAACAAACATTTTCCTACTTATTCTTGTGTTCTGCTTGAAAACTAAAACACCTTGCATTAAAATTTAAACATGACAAAATTTATATTTTTTAATGAATTATTCCTTCTTATAATTCAATGGAACATATATTGTAAGAAAACATTACAAATTATTGCAATAAATAACAAAAGCTGATGGACCAACAAAAAAACTAGGTTTTCTTGTCAAGTAATTTCATTTATGTGGCTATTTGGTTTATCTTTTTTATAGTATTTTAATATGATACTAAATTATTGCACAATTCCAAAAATAAATTTCTGTCCTTATTGTATAGCATGTATATTCTCAATTGAATTCGCTAGATAAAGATTAGATACCATTCGTATCCTTTTTGAATGATTGTATAAAACTTCATTTAGCCCGTTTCAAATCTAAAGAAAGTAGTTCCTTGTATACAACAAAAATATTAGTTATTGGGCAATTAAATTGTTTTGAAAAGTTAATGTTTATGTTCTTAAACTTATTAAAAATTATGCATCTCAAAACACATAGTGTCAATTGAAGATCAGTAAGCTTTCAGCTGTTCAAAACAAAATATTTTAGCACAATATCAGTTTATCTTGAAACAAATTGAAAGATCGATGGCCATGACATTAATTGTAAGATCTAATCTTGGCCAAACTTACATGTTGAACCTGGTTCCAGGAGGCCATGAATATTGTTTAGAACACCCATCAGGCATATTCAAACCAATCCAATGTACAGCAATTATTTGCTATCCCTCATTCATGAGGTTTGATTCACCCTAACACCAAAACTTTTCAGTTAATTGACATTAATCAATTTTCTAGTCTTTTTAGTCTGTGTGTAGGCTAGACTGAGTCAATTCATAGATCAATTCATCACTAAAGAGTGAAGTGAATGAATTTTATTTTGTACAAAAAGTTTTTGTTATTTATTTAAATAATTAATTTACAGATTTGCTTTATTTATATAAAGGATGAATAATTTATTATGCAAGTGTTTTTGGTTTTTAAAAAAATTGCTTACACCATTAACAATTTTGTTTATGTTTTTGATATAACAGAAAATTTTAAGTTTATGACATCTTTTATGAATTTATTAGCATATAAAACTGCAAACTTCCTAAGTAAATCTCAACATTTAAAAAAAGCCATATATTTTTTAGAATAAAAAGTTATGGACTTTTAGTAATTAACAAACTGAGAGAGTGGTTTATGCTGTTTCATATGATTATGACTAATTTTTTTCATATGATTATGACTAAGTGTAGTTACTTAAATGTTAAAAACCTGCAATTTTGGAAAATGTTCATCCCTAAAAGACTAAACTATCTATTTTGTACGTGATCAAAGTAATGCTGATGTCAAATGGTTGTTTATGAAAATCATAGCTTGGTAAAGCTTTGCAATAAAGATAAATTTAATGAATTTGGAAAAGCGCATTAATCATTACAAAAATTATTAAAGAAATGTTTTGTTCAATTGTTATTTGAAAATGTATTAATTCAGTTTAATTTTTTTTATAAATATTATTTCAAGAAGCAATAGTTTTGCTTAGTAATAATTTAATTTTGATAGTCTTATTAACGCAATATTTGTTTTGAGCTAAACTCAGAAAAAGCATGTACTTTATTTAATAAATATATTACAAATTCAGTTTGTACATTGTACTGTTAAATTTGTATACCCTTTCCTAAAGTTGTGTTTGGGCCTTCATGCTGGATGATGGGGGCAAAAAAAATTGTCAATCAAAACATACATTGTAGTCAGAAAAATAAACAAATTAATAAAAATTGTTTCAATTTTTTTAAAATCAATTTTCTATTTTTTAAAAATTAATTTATTAAAAACAGGCTTGAAAACCTAATATTACAAGACAAAAAAAATCTGGGGTGTCAGTGTCCACAACGATTTAAACATTAATACAGCACTCATCACTGTAAAGAAGTAAAGGTTAGCGTCAGTAAATCCAGCGGCCTTGCATTTGAACATGACATCCTCCAAATTGGCTTTTTTCAAAAACACCAGCACCCCGAGGGTTCATTAACCTCGTAATTGAAATATCCTTGGAAAAAAAAGGTAAACGTAATATGACGATAAAGGTATCACTAAGTAAATGTAATAAAACACAAATGTAAGAGGATATAGAGAGAAAAATGTGTCTATAAGTATTTAAATTTACATTACAATCACCTAAAGGCTAACAATCAATTAAATCCAGAAGACTAAAAATGGAAAACCATGAAAAAGATATAACTAATAGTTATAAATTCAAAATGAACTTTTTTTAAAATTTTATAACTGAAAAAGTCTGTCATTTTAGCTTGTAACTGTACTCTATTGATTGGAGAATTAAAGTATAATTGTCTCTATAGTAGGCTATCTTGAAAGTTTGAGGTTTTTTAAAATCTAAAAGATCTATTTCACTCTAATTTGTTTCCATGCCTCAAAAATTCCACCTTTAAGGTAGATTAGGACTTTAAATGATTCCTCTTCACTTATTTCTTTTTGTGTCATATTCACCTTAACGAAGAGTATGTATTGCTTCTGGGCCAGAGCTTTGCAGTCATAAATGACAAGCTCTGACATCTGTTCTTCATGAGAGGCTTTTTTTCATAATTAAATGGGTAGTGGCCAGTACAAAGACTTATTATTTTCCTTAATTCCTGCCTGATGAGAGAGAGAATTACCTTTTTGTTTTCCTGGTGGACTTATCCAGTGTATGGTCCTTTTAGTCCAATAATCCTAGTCACCTGAAAGACCTGCCTCGCATGAGTCCTGTAAGTTCTGATTTTTTGCTAAGTTATTTACGTTGTTGGAACAATGAATAAGCCAAGTTTTTCAAATTCAAAAAACCACAAATTTTCAACCTTTCTTCAGTTTTGGCGATTTTAACTCTAAAGGATTAATTGAAAATTGGCTTTCTAATTATTCTATAAATCAAATTTTTGGTGGAAAAAAACTTAAGAACAGGATGGGTTTTGTCAGATATGTACATTGGGTTTTATTCCACAATTTTGTTGTACATTATTCCAAAATTCTAATTACATTAAATATAAACACACTTAAAATCAGATATAAAAACGATTTTCGTGAATAAGAATAATTCATAATAAAAAGATATATATCTCCATAAATTATTAGTTCCCTTGAGTTTCTGAAATTGATTATGTAATGGCTTAGAATTTCTGTTGGCATGAATTTTACAAAAATTCAAGTGGATTGATTACTTCAAATCAAGAAATGAGAACGGTGAATTTTTAAGAGCATATAAGGAGCTTAAAAAAAGAAAAATACAAAAAAAATCTGAATTCATCCTTATGGCAAGCACTATATACATAATCTATATTTGATCATATTTTAAAGTCTGTTTAAGGGAGATTGAGGAAATATTCGAACTTTCATCAATGCATTTCTCCACAGGAAAAACTTATAACAATAAGGTAAGTGAAACGCTACTTTTTTAGTTTTATCTATTGAAATTTATTACTTATTTTTCTATAGAACTGTCACTACATATTTTAATTAAATTATATCTGGTTGAAAATATGTAAAATAATTGCTTGCACTTCAATTTTCACAAGATCCCTCGCTGATGTTCACTGGATGACATGGTCTTGTTTGATGTTGAGGGTAGTTAAGCTGAGGTGTGATAATTAGAGGAAATTGTTGCACGGAATTATTCAATGCCTCATATATTTTGGCTAAAATTTCATTAAAATTGGTTCTTATACTCAATTTCAAATGAATAGGCAGTTGCCTTAGATAAAGAAAAACGCATTTTGTAAATGATGGCGAAAGTGTCCAGGGGTATGTTTGTTTCATAGGATTAACTACTTCTGAAAATGTTAATTAAGTACCAAAGTTCCTTAGAGTCATGAGCAGATACTGATTTGCTGTCTGTGAGAAAAAAAGTTTTTTTTTTGTTACATAGCAATTTAAAAGTATTTTTGGCCTCCACGTATTTTGTTCTAACTATAGGTGAAAACACTTTAGACCTTAAGACAAGGCACTTATGTTCAAACCAGGGATGTTTTAGTCGGAGCATGAGCCAAGGAGAGGTTTAAAAGGTATTTCTTTTTAATGCCCATGACGACCAATATGCCCAGTTGTTTTTTAGCATTATTGGCTATGAGAGTAGTATGGGAATTTTTTAACAATTGGACCAAACTGTTGATGTAGCTCTTAGTGAGCTCATATCACCATTTGAGTTGGGACAAATGTGGAAATGAGATAAGTCTGGTGAAGATTCTTTTTTAGCAATTCAAAAGTAGATTGGAAGGTGGTCAGAAAAGAAAAGAGGACTTAGAAATTACTGATAAGAGAATAGCATTCAAATGAAACATAACAAAGATCTGACAGAAGAACTGACTGCTGATAAAGGTGATTTCCCCACCCCATCTGAAGAAACTCGCAGAAGGTCAAAACGAGCATTAAAGTCACCAAACAAGTGTGATGGGCACAATATTGACGGCTCTCATCGACTTGTGTTTTAACCTCCACCTGTTTTCAAGCAAATTCATACTTATTGCAGTTTTCTGCTCCCTGAAGATTTGAGGTCTTAGTGCCCTTTTTGATGTGAAGTTTGGATTTTTCTTGAGTAGCCATATGGACACAGAAAAAGTAATTCTTTTAATTCAAGAAATTGCTTTTTAAAATATACATTTTAAAAAAAATCATTCAAAACTCATACCCACCACTGCTTATGGACAAACTTTTGTATCTAGTTTTGTGTTTCTGTGTGTACATTGAGACTAAATGTATTCATTAGCGTAAATGTTATGTGAAAGGGCCAATGGCGAAATATCAAATACACCTCTGTATATGAATATTATGTTAGTAGAAAATAATATATTTAAGAGTAGTAAGAGTGTGATGGGATTGAATGTAGGAATTGATTGTGTTAGAGGCTGAAATACTCGATTCAACCGAAGTTTTCCACTCTGATGAGTGGAAAACAAGAGTCTAACCCTGTGAAGGAGTTAGAGAAGGAGAGGAGGCGGAATAAGGACGAGATGGAGCAGACAACGACGAAGAAGAAGACTGCTGAAATAGTGGAGAGTACTCCTTTATCCACCGGNTATGCTAGGGAAAGATTTAATACTTTCGAAGGAGAGGACATAACCAAAACACTCCCCAGGATAAAATGGTCCACAATCCTGGGGTTTGTGAATAGGTCCAATAGGTTTATACAGGACTCGTGAGCCGACCAGGTCCCGGACCTGCTAGGGATGGGGTACGGGCCTACTCAGGCTTTTAACCCCTCGGGTCCTGGTCGCCCGCCCTGTGTAATATATATAGAGGCTGAAATGACCTAGTTGGTGACGCCCCTGAAGCCCAATTTTGACAGTGGTACGGATAAGACCAAGGTCTGACTCAGAACCACCAAAACGTAGGTCATAGGAATTGTAACAATAAATTTATTAATGTGGAAAACGTATATTAAAGATATTTTGGTAATAAAATAAACTATTGTTATTTAATGTAATTTTTATTAATTTCAAAGTATACATGTGATTTTATTCTTTATTTCTAAAGTTTTAGTTGCAGAAAAAATTGATATATAAAGCTGAAGTAGTTCGATAAAGATTATTTCAACACAAATTGTAAATCTCCCCTCGAAAGAAAAAACAAAAAAACAAAAAAAAAACAATAAACATCTATCGTTGTGCTATTTGAAATTGACTCATTTAATTGACTAACGTTGCAGACGTGTTGTTCCCCTTTTTCTGTCGCGAAGGTCAAATTCAGTTTGATACATTTTTTGTGCATCTCGCAGTTTTGCTACTTCCTATAATTTGCAATATAATTATTAAGGATGAATTTTAAGACATTCACGTCCTAAAAATGAAATCAAAGTCAACAATCTGTACAATATAGACACAATAATGAAAAACAAACGGAAAGGAAAATAATGCGAAATAAAAAATAATCTTGTTATGATTTTAAAAAGCTTGTTCCATTTTTAAAATTGTGTTTTTACAAATGGCAATTTCAGGTATCTGTTAAACATTCCTACAATTGTATTTTACATAAATAATTAGAAAGAAAATTTATATGTTATTTACAAGGCATAAACTTCCGTTAAATTAAAAAAATCTTGCATACAGAATCAACTGCTGATGTAATAAATAACTCACAAATCTATGTTTAGTTTATAAAGAATATCCAATAAGTTACTGTGTAACATTCCAAAGCAAACTACAATAAATTTGTGTACAAAATAAGGAAAAGAGAAGCCAAAGTTAAGTCTATTATGTTCTCCTTACCTTAGCAGTGGAATTTAAACTGTTTTCAGCTTCGTGCAGTTTGCTCTGGGCGTCGACTTTCCTTCTTTCTAACTGTTTCACTATTCTTATAAGTTCAGCCTGAAAAAAATGCTTATGTTAGCAACACAGTGAGATGGCAGCGGCGATAGACTTTTTGTTCACATACCTGTGAAAGGGGTTCGACGCTCATTTCCGTTATATCGGTTCTCGATTCTAAACATGAAAAATATATTTTCCTTCAGAAATTTTATTAAAATAGTTTCGATTACAGATAATGTTGATATTTTCATTGCATTGTTTTTTTCCTACATGAGTAGGAAGCCATCCTACAAGTATAAGCAAGCCTCGAATCTATTCTTATTCTTATAATCGTGTGTAAATGCTTGTATTTTGAGATTACAAAATACAAATAAGAGAGAATATGTGTAAAAAAAATTATATACAATTAAAACAAAAAAGAGTGGAAAAGCAGCCTATTGACATTACTCCAAAGATACTATGATGTATATTTAATTAATACTAGGGTCACTATTACTGGATGGGAGATCCTGCAACGTTAGCCCTTTTTGTCGGTGGGGGTTGTTTGATGGAATTCACCAGGACCTGAGTTTTTGGATTTGAGGATTTATGTTGGTTGGGATGGTTTTATGAAAGTTGCGGTAACAGGAGACTATTACATCTTGGACAAAAGAAATATGGGTAGTTTCGTTTGACACTTGAAATTGAGTTTTGAAGATTTTTCTTAGAATAAGAAGGCAGAGTGGGAGATGGATTCAACATAAATTTAGAAAAGTTGGAAAATGGTTAGTTTTCTTGCCCGCCCCTTCTTTTTTGTACTATTCAACAGATTTAGAATTTTAAAAAACTTACCAATTAAAATTCTCAATCGTTCTTTTTCAGATGCGAGTTGCCTCTTTAAACTTTCTTTTAATTTCATTGCTTCCATATATTCTCTATAACCTTCACAATCAATGTGTGTTGCTTTTTCATCTGAAGAATAAACGTTCAAAATTAATTGCAAAATAATAAGTGTACTTTTTAATAATAATAAAATAGATATTAAATTAGCAAAAGTTTAAATTGTTCATTTATCCTAGATCTAGTGCCTAACATCACAAAAAATAGTGTGAAATTACCAGCCGAGTGAAGCTGTGTTGAACTGACATAAAATCCTATTTACTATTTTTGCTATTCGCTTGCTGGATGCTTGCAAATTATTAGTTTCGACACAAATTAAACAAAGGGTCATAAAGGTGCTAACTGATTAATCAAACGCAATCAGTTGATTTCCATTCTATAACTATTTTCTGTAGCCACAGGTTAGAAAAGGTCAAAATTGCCTAGTTTATAGGGGAATGCTTTTAAAATTTGCAAGGTTTTTGTTTTTATAGTAGTGGTTATTTAATCTTGTTTATTCTTGTGACAACAAATTGTATCCCTTAAAAAATCTGTTTAAAAGATTGTCAAAACCAAGACCCAATTATGTACCAACTACTTACATAGTTATGTGCATATTTGACTTTGGGTGCTTTTATAAATTGAGTATTTTATTAAAAAAAAGAAGCTTATTAGCTTATTTATTTAGCAGTTAATTTTCCTGGCCTTATCAGCCAGAGGCTTCCTCGCTTGTAGAAGCATTTTCATTGCAAAGATGTCTAAATTTATTGCAGGTATCAGTTTTCAGTATTTGAAACTTAATTTCTTTGTATGGAAACATTTAGAGTAGAATGGAAGTGAAACCAGATTAGATCTTGTCTCTGTATAGTTTTGTATAATATGGTTAAGCTTAGAAGGAATTGGCCTCTTTATGATTTTTCCACGTCCCCTATGTCTGAAAAGTTCTTAATGCAATCCCAATGGCCCTGGACTAAACTACCGATGAGGTAGACGCCTTTAGTACTGCACGGCTGTCCAAATAGATAGATGGCTGGCACATTTTTCAATGGCCACAGTCTATACCTGAAAGATGGTGGCATATTGAACAAGGCTTCTACAAATTCTACTGCTTTGTTTATTTCCATAGATGCCAGCTCCTGAGTTTGATCTTAGAGACATCTATATACCAGAGGAGCTGGAATCCTATTCTCCCAGAAGATCCCAGTTTATATATATTTAAATACATTTTTAATGTCATCTATTTCACCATTAGTATGCATATTTTTGGATTTCTGGGAGTTAGGCCACAACTATCCAGGCAAATTATTCCTGATGAAGACTTTTCTGTTTGCTTGACAACTTCAACAAATCCTTTGGTCTCCCCAAAGGTTTTTACAGTGTTTTTCTTTCTTTTAAATTCACCTTATTATTTTAAACACAATTATAATATTAAAACTGACATCAATATAAAGATGAACACATTTAAATGTGACATAAAAGCTTGTTCTCATGATTATAATTAGTTTATTCGGACTTTCACTCTCAAGAGTTGTCACTTGTCTGATGTGCTGACCCTAGGGTATCAGGGAGTTCACCCACCCAGCTATGTGGCTGGGTTGCTAGTGTTCCCCTTAAACTACATGCTCAGGAGATCGTCGTTTTCCTACTGACTGGGTTAGGCTCCGACGGGGGCTGTCGACAACTAGGTCATTTCAGCCCAAAACCCATGCAAACTATAATTTAGCCTAATACTAATTAAATTAGATGTCAGTCGCACAAATAAATACAATCTACCTATGTACATTTCACTCATTCTGATTAGGCTGTAGAGTACTCGATATTAATGAGTTAATAATAATTACTTAAATTAGGGTTGATGAGGAACTTTAAAAAATATTCTGCCATCGATTCTAAACGCACACACACACTGCAGGAGGACCGAGCTCCTCACCTCTCAGACTAATAAATGCACGCATTAAAAAAACAAAAAAAAACATAGAATACAACTATTTACAGTAAAAAAAACCCTATGTCCTCCAAAAAATGGAAAGGGGACCCAGAAACCAATTGCCGAGGTTGAGAACCATTGTTAAATCTGGACTGTCTACATGCTCTCTGTATGGTGCCAAGGCATCACACACCTCTATTATGTGAGACACACTGAGCAACATGTCTCTGCATAAGGGGCAGCTACACAGTATTTGGTCCAAAAGCAGATGCTCATGTGTCAACCACATATGACCAATCCCAAATCGGGTGAGGACGAGCCCTCGTCTCCGATGGCAATCTACCAGTCATGCTCTTAACTTGCAAGATTACCCGCCCACTGACACTGCCATCTTTCTTTTTTAAAGTTTTTCACTACAAGCTTAGCGTCAGACGGCCTGATCACAATGGCTGTCTGAAAGGGGGGATGTCCTGGCTTTAGCCACTTTGTCTGCATGTTCATTACCCTCTGGCTGAAGGGAAACCAGGCATCAACCACCTTTTTCCGAGGTGCTCCAGCTCAGCATTTATTTAACAAGAACACAATGAGAGGATCCACAGAGAACTTGTCTCGTACAGCCCAAACAGCACTCAGAGAGTTGCTACTTACAAGGAAGGCGGATGATTTTGTTACTCAAAACTATTTGTATTTCTTAATTTTAAGTATTGTAATATGACTGTTCTGACTGGTGATATGGCTTTTCTCAGTAGGAAAAACAAATTATCTACTTTTTGCTATAGAATGACCTAGTTCTCCCCTGTGGTTATAGAATTAATTATATTTTTGGTTTTGGAAATTAAAGGATGAGGTTATTTCAAATGACAAAAGCATAAATTAGTATGCTTAGCAATTATTAAAAAAGACAATTTTCATCAAACCTCAAACATATACCAGTTTAATTTGAAAAATGTGATGCCACTGTTGCAAGAGTGGTTTTGACTATTTGTGAACAATTAAACACTATTTTTCTTTAAATAAAAACTGAAATTTATTTATAAATAAATTTACAGTGTTTAAATTAACTCTAAAGAGCTACCTTTGAAATACCTTTTAATTTGCATTGATGATTCTTTTGGTCTCAATATTGACAAGGTTGTATGTAGCTTCTAAATTTTTACACATTGCAATAATTTGCAGAAAATTAATTTTAGTACTTTGAAGCTTACATTGGTCAAGTCCTGGGGTAACCTTTAATTGTTATGATTAACTTTGTTTTTATTGTCGCATTTGTAATTTTTATCGTTATATGAAAAAATACTTATTAATATTTTCTGACTTTTTTTTCTGTGAGTTACAAAGACAGATTTATAGCAAAATCTCCTCAACAGACTCACTAATAACATATTACAAACCAATAGACCAGCGTGTGAACACAAGATCCTCAAATTATTACACAACTGAGGACGATGACTCCTTGGAGCTGATTAAATCAATTGTTTACTATAAAGTAGAAAAATAAGCTATAAAAGAACTATTACCTATAATTAAGTCTAAATTGTAGACAAGTTTAATTATTACAAATTGTATATTCGAAAGACTATGCTATCAAATTATAGCAGAAAGCCATGCCTCAGGCCATAACTTACAAAAAAGAAACATACTGCTTGGATCCTCTTTTTGTAACGTTTTTAATTCTTTTTCCAACTTTTTTGCTTCAGCTTCAAGTCGTTTATTATCTTCAATAAGTGCATCCCTAGGGTTAAAAGATCCAATGCATTATTAATTTTAATTTAAGTAAAGTTTAACAAACATACCTTGCAGCTTTGTCAGATTTTAACTCAGAGGCTAATCTTTCTAAGTCCATACCACTCATTTTAACTTTTGACTATCAAAAAACATTAATGTAAAATATCAACGGTAAAAATTATTGAGCAAACTGGCTGTTGCTAGGGCCATAACAATCAGCGGCAACTTTCACCCGAAGAAACCTTCATTCAATCACAATGCTTTTTTTTATTTCGATGAACTTTCCTCGCAGTAAATGTCGATGTTCATAAATTCATGCTCTATTGTACGAATTGGTGTTATTGTGCTGTCGTCGATATTAATTTCTCTACTTTCTGTCACATACCATGGAAACTCCTAAACAAGAAAAATGCTCATTTTATAAATGTAATAAATTAAATTGTATAAAATCACCTTATGTTCAGCATCTTCAGATAAAATATACGATGTAGACTCCGTTGTGTGTATGCAAAATTTAAACGTGGATCCTTCAAGTAAAGGTGTTGTGTAATTTGTGCTGACTGTGAGTTTTAAACAAAATGCTCTTAAAACCTCTGTAAGATGGACTAAATATGGATCTTCCACACTGTCAATGATATTTTTATTGCTATATTTTAATAATTAAGCAGGCATATTAATTTAATATCTATAACATACAGTTCTTGAGGTCCAGTGATGATTTTATTGAAATAAAAAACAATTTTTTCAATTAGTTTAGAATTAGGATCATAAAAGCAAATATCCAATTGTTGTAAATCTTTTTTATCTAAAATAAATTTGATGGTTGAAAGCGATTTACTGATGTAATCATTTAATGGTGGATATGCTGACACCTGAGAAAATAAAAATTACTATCAATCACAGCGTTATGTTGTACGTCATATTAAAAAAATCCATTCTTACATGAATAGGAACTCCGTACTTCCGTTTTGTCAGAAATATTCCATCAGGGTATATTTTTTTAACGTACAACAACTGGTGAATCACAACTTCCAAAAATTCCATAACAATATTTACGATATTTGAATACAACATGCTTATCCCTTGTTTGACTTATTGCACTAGAAATGTTGAATAAATTAGTTTGGTGAAACATAAATTTATGTATAAAGACACACTGAAGATGGTGAAAAGCTGAAACATCGAGGATAATCATACCAAAATTATTATTAATGACAATATATATTTTTTTTAAATGAAAAATATTTGAAAATGTTTTTTTAAATCAAATGGTTGATCATTGGACCATTTTGGCAGAATAGTGGCAAACTGATAGGGGGGGGGGGGCGATTAGAAACTGAATAGTGTACATCCCAACTCAGTCCATTGATACTAAAATTTAAAGATTGGTGAACTTCCTCAGCATCAAGAGGCTAACCAATTAACCAGAGAAGGGGCATGACAGCACCCATGGGTCTGGAACCTCAAAATAGGCACACTGAAGAATGTACTAAAGTTGTAGCTGGATAAAGCACAAGGTCAGCTTAGATTCATAAATATTTCAAAAAGAAACTCCTAGATCTTTCATAAGGCAAAATTTGAGGATATTATAGGCTTCTATACCGGCCACCCTCTTAACTACCACCGACGAGCAAAGCAGACAGAAACATGCCAACTCTGTCTGGAGAGACATAGGCACATATGCTTCGAGAATTTGAGACACTAGCCTGGAGGTAAAGCCACTTCGGTAAGGCAATCTCACACCAAGATAAGTGTACAAAGAGGTCCGTGTTAAGTATCAATAGATCATAGATGGCCAGGTAGATGACAGACAGGCAATACATGAGGAAATAGGTCGGTGATATCACATTAAGCAAAGTATGCCATGAAAATTTCCCAAATTCTGTAAAAGTATTAAACGCTTTTACATTTTTACGGAATACCTGATGAATTAGGCAATTTTATTGGATTATAGTTGAGTTATCTTAAGTACATCAAAGACCATCAATCAAAGACCGAAGTAATGATTTTATATAAGAATGAATTTAAATTAGTTTTATTCTCGGGATGAACCTGTAACTCAATCATCATCTTAGCCTCACTGAAGATGGCGAAGTGTGAAAAGTCTGACCCAAATAGGATAGGCAGGCATGATCTACAAGCGTCAAATTATAAAATGAAATATGTTAAAAGACCTGAAGCATAATTACAGAAGAAAGGCCAAAAGTTGAGTTTATCAACAAGCTTTTGAACTCGAACAAATAATAAATAATCTAAAGATTCCTTTGTTCGTTCTTTAAATACATTTTTACTAGAGTTGATGCTGGAATTTCGTCTACGAGTTGGTGAACTGGCACTGGGTTGCTTATTGGTTCCATTTTGACTTGCTTGTTCAGCTACTCACTAATGAATTACTATGAGCAGTTCAACTGATTGAAGACACAATAAGTACCCAGTGCCGGCTCAGCATATGGTTTGTAGCATTCATACCGGCAGTACTCACTAAACATAAGTGTATTATGCTAGATAGGACTATCATGAATATATAAGGGTAACGAAACACCAAATGTTAATTTATTGTAAATAAGTCACAGTTCTTGAATTAGTGAAAATCAAACATTTCTTAAGATTTACCATTATAAAATCCCTTGATAATAAAAACAAACAAGTTCATAAGTTGGATCTTGTAATTATTTAATTTTTATACACGAGTAGCACAATTTCCAATACTTATAAACATTATCTAAAAAAATAATGAAATAAAATAAGAAAAGCTTGAGAAAACTCTGGTATGAACAGTATACATTTGGTATGGATGAAGGTTACACGTTCTGGTAGGTTACACACGATACCCAGGACTTCTCACCTCAATGCATGGCAGGATGTCCATTTTCGTCCTTGATTACGTCATGGACTTATTTATTTTTACATTCCCACCAAAATACAATACAACAAATTTAAAATATTAAAAAAGCATTAACAATAAAATTATCCTTAATTTATTGTAGTAATTAAATTAAGACAAAAACAAATAGAAGATTTATTTTAGCAGATTTCTAATGAACAGGATTTTTTATTTTTATATTCACACCTATGCAAACACTAGAAACACTCGTGGTGTTATGGATCAAACAGCAAAATAACAAATTAACAATAGTTTTATTAAATAATGACAATTATTACTGTAGGTATTAAAAAAGAGTAACAAGATTAACCTGATGTTAAGCAGTCCTTAGTGTTTTGACTTTATTTATTTTCATATACCGTATCAGGATTTCAGCAGAATGGATTTCAATGTATTTTTTTTTTTTTTTTGCCTTGAACATCTAGCCATGTATTATTTTGATTTACTGGCATTATAGAGAAAAATATCCATTGGGAGGCGCCTTGCATTAATTATTCAAGAAGCCTATGATCCATTCTTTTCAGTAGTCTACGTGATAATTGTGGGAAATGGATTAATTATATTTGTGTGTTACTCTGACCTTGTAATTTACAATGAAAACATATGTAATATGTTTCTTGAAAAAACGAAACAGTTGGCATATGAAGATGTCTGTAAAATGTTATTGTTTACATAAAAAAAAAAGGGGGCAGGCACTATTAGTCGTCAAATTTCTGATCTTGTAATCTACGAATATTGGAATATTTGGACGATCTTGGCTCCAGTACGTAAAAATTTGGAGTTTTGATTTTAATGGAAATTTCGGTCGTCGGGTCAGTAATAAGCCGAATTATTAGCCATAGAAACATGTACATATGAGTTATTTATATTCATGCAATTATTTTATATGTATTACTAATTGTAAATTTTTAAAATTCGATATTTGTTAATAACTCATTCTTTGATGATGAAAGAAAATTTTTCGAAAGCTTGGCAGGAAAGAAAAAACTTAAACGTGTTCTTTTCTTTTGACCTCATCTGGATCCACCTCTTCTTTATGTACACATGAAATAAATATTAAACATCTCAGGAGTGACACAAAATAGGACTTTCAGATAGTCAGGCAGCTCTAAAGGTTCTCCAGGCCTAGGAGATCAATTAAAAAACTTTCCTGGAACTGCCTAAATACCTTAAAACACTGGGATCTACAAAAAGCCGAACACTTGGGGTCCCTCGCGGAATATAGAGTACTCTGGGGCAGTTTGAGTGAGGTCTAGTATGAATGTATTTATTAGGGAGAGTGGAGTGGCTTCTTCTCCTCTTACCCCCGGAATATCGGGTACACTGGGGCAGTGTTAACGAGTTCTGGCATGAATGTATTTTATTAGAGTGAAATGGAGGGGCCTCTTCATCTATTGCCCCGAGAATATCGAGTACTCTGGCATTTTGAATGAGGTCTAATGTGAATGTATTTATTAGCGTGAGTGGAGAGGCTTCTTCTCCTATTATTTACTCCATGAATATCGAGTACACTGTGACAATGTCAATGAGTTCTGGTGCGAATTTAATTTATTAGTATAAAATGAAGGAGCTTCTTCCTCTATTGCTCCAAGAATTTCGAATACTCTGGCGGTGCGAATTAGGTCTAATGTGAATATATTTATTAGCGTGAATGGAGGGCCTTTTTCACTTATGAACCAATGAATATCAAGTACAATGGCAGGGTGAATGAGATCTAATATGAATGTATTTATTCACGTGAATGGAATGACTTTATCCCATATTACTCCAGGAATATCGAGTACACTGGGGTAGTGCCTATAAGTTATCGTGTGAATTTAATTTATTAGCGTAAAATGTAGGTTCTCTCTATTGCCCTAAGGATATCGAGTATTCTGGAGTAGTATAAATGTAAACCAGACTATCATGTTTTAAATGCATACATTTTTATATAATGTATTTTATGTTTATTATATTTTATATCCTCGACTGACGAGGAACTTGTAGCGCTGTTAATAATAATCGTTATAAAAGAAGTTTTGATTTGTTTTTGAGGATTTTTTAAAGATTGTATAGGGCTTTACCTTGCGGTTGTATGCTAATGAATCGTTTAAGACCTCGTGGAGCTAGACCGTATCCGATGGAGAAAGATCGGTTTATCAGAGTTGTCAATCAATGCTACATCAAAAATATGCGTTTCAACCAAAACATGCCACTAATGGAATTTTTGCTAGATTACCCAATAGATTTTGTACTAAGACAGGATTGACAAAATCTGGTAAAAAGTGATAAGTAGATATGTATGATTTGAATGATTGATGGTTGTAAAATGCCTCCTTTAATCAGTCTCTGACAGGCCAGAAGATATTTTAACAGATGTGTGCTTTTACACCTTGGTGAATATTTTTCTGAATATTTGGAGTGATATCGTTATCTAATTTGATGTTGAGATAAGAAATTATATTAATGAAGTGGTTTCTGTTTGTCTCGCTCGTTAATGATGCAACCAAGTGACAAACCGGTCCGTGAGAGAAATAAAGCGTGTTTTTCGTTTCCGCGAATAATTAAAAATTCCAATAGTTATCTAGATGGAATTCGATTCGATTAGTTGTATAATACAATCGATATCACAACAATAAAAAAAGCGTGTTTCTCTCTAAAGTTGTGGGCCGCGACTGGGGCTCACATGTGCTCCAATTTTGAAATGGATGTGGTTTTGTCAAGATTATCAGGCTGGTTACGTAAACAAGACTTCATAATGTCCCAAAAAAACCTTGCCCCTCGATATCGGCTCCTTGGTTGACGAATTAATTGGCCAATTTTCGATTATACAGTTTAATTTCCACTGAGATTTCATAGTTTTATTAGCTAACCTAATTATTAGATCCTAGATTAGGAAAATAGTTCAAAACATTACTCCTGTACTGTCATGACAGGAATCGAATATTACCACTTGTAGATGTCACGATCGGGAATCAAAAGACCCATAAAAATATCACAAAATAGTCTGTATACAGTACTGCAATGATCATACAGACATGATATGTTAGTTCAAACAGGGTGATGACTTACAAAATTTATTTATGTAAAAACTTTATGGAAAAAGATAGCTAGTTCTTTTGTTTGATTTTGCTTTTGCTGCAAGCTATTGTCGTTCAATTACGTGAAATCCACAGATATGCAAAATTTTGCCTCATCCCGTCTGAGATTTTTCAATTTTGATGATACAAACACTTAGTACACACAATGATGTGTATTGAGGGGAAAAAAGAGAAGGTTTTTTTGCCTTATAGACAATGAGTGGTATAGTCATCAAATTGTTAACTTTTGCAACAACATGGAATCTAATGTCTTATATTTCGTCAATACCCAATTGTCATAAGATTTTTACAAAAATTATCCTACAGACCAAACAGACACAAGTACGCAAAATCATACTTACAGGAAATGAAAGTCGTTCGCGTTTGACATGAGCAAAATTCGCAGAAATGACCCACGACGATAATGAGTATTCAGACATCGGAATTATTACAGGACGGTACTCCCCAAGGGAGCATTTTTGGCCCCTCCCTTTTTACCTACTGCTGAATTTCTTATACATCCCAATACCTTAACATTTAAATTTTGTCTTCTGCCCAGACAGATACTTAGGTCTATACCTAAACAACAAACTGACGTGGAATATTGTTCTCTGACTTGAATTCTATCCATGCTGAGGCCAACATCCAAGAATCCACACACTGGATCAAAGTATGATCGTAAAGAAGAAAGCAAATTTAGTTGCTACTGCTAAGCTTTCGACCTATTTTAAGGTCATTAGGGCAAAATAACCTTAAATATGTCTACAGATTGACAAATTATGTTTTTACAGGCGATCTCAAATTTACTTGAAGACTGACTCAGTCCGAACATTGCCAAGGACTGTAACCTTCTTAAAGACCATACCTTGATCCAGTGTTCGTATGTGAAAAAGTGGTCGGTACTTCTAATACTGAAAACGTCCACGACCAACTTGAGCTTATCGAAGAATGGAGCAAACAATTACATAGATCAAAATTGAATGAAGAGTACCTAGTGTAGGTTCACATTGGGGAAAGAAAAAAAAAACAGTCTTGATCTCCACTGTAGATCAGCACAAAAAAGATACTGACGTATAATCAAGTGAAACACTTAGGACTATACATAGATAGCAGACTGATGAGGTATCCCAATGCAAGACTTAAGAGACAACTTAACAGAAGACGTGGAGAATTACGAAAACTTCTAAGTCCGAAATCCACCTTGACCCTCAAAACTAAACCAACCTTTTTCAAGACTTTCCTGCTACCACTTTGGACATACCGAGGTGAAATTTGCGGTACTGTCAAGCCACCCAACATCCACAACATCCACAGCATCCAATTTTCCCCAGTTAAACTGTCAAAGCTCTTTACTATGCCACAAAACTTACTATCAACGATCTTAACCAGTCTTTTTGTCATCGAATAGATTCCTTCATATTGAGTGCCAGAGTCAGTGTTCTAACCAGAAGAAAAACATAGCTCACATATTTTTTATATGCATATGCTACAAATAAATAATTATGTAATAAAAAATTACAAGCTTAAAATACCCTTCTAGAGGTTATATTTGTTTGATTGGATGAATGGTTTGATCATGTTTCAGTGTCAGTATCAGTGTTGTGTCCAAGAGAAAAAAAAACATACGCACGAAAAAGAGTGGTTATCGTCTTGCCCTGCTTATATCCCTGTTGGGCACAGGTCGCTTTTAATGAAATGACGACGATAATATAAAATTGTAAACAGGTATTGGATAAATAAAAATGGATAGAATTTGAAAGAAAAAAAATCAAGAAATTAATTTTTATAACGAACAATAGATTTCACAAAAAATGAAAATGTGATATCAGTAGATTTTCTTCGTCAATCATTTTCTCGAGCCGTTAATTGCTGTTAAGCGTTCCTTTTATGACCGTAATTACATGAAGTATCAGGTTTGCGAACATAAAAAAAACATGCTAGCAACAGATATTATCTTAATAATATATTATTATATACTTGTAGGTACTATTTGTTTTAATGTCTTTAATCTGATCCATGAAGTCATGCCGGTCTGCAACTTTAGAGACAATAGACGTTCCAATGACCAATAAAAAATTTATTACGTTTAAAAAATGTAAGTCTGATTAGGTAAGCCGCTTATATAAAAAAACAACAACACCAAAATAATATATTAATTGTAAAAGCATTTAATCGATAGGTTTTAATGACTTTTGCCTTTTTTTGGGGCAATTTATTTTCGAATAAATAATATTTCCTAAATAAATTTTAAATATTTCAAACTTCATTCTGTTCTTGGTGATACTCCAGTCGCATCGGATCAAATTGAAATTAAGACGGACGATTGAAAAGTTCGAGTTTGTATGAAGGTTGTATGAATTTCATGAAATTCGTTAAATTTAGTAAAAATCTGAAATTTAGTGGCTTATATTTTGTGCACATTTCACACACACACACACACACACACACACACACACACACACACACACACNACATTTAGTGGCTTATATTTTGTGCACATTTCACACGCACGCACACACACACACACACACACACACACACACACACACACAGACACACAGACAGACAGACAGACAGACAGACACATTTTTCAAAAGACTATGAGTGCAGAGTTTCAAGTTCAGTCAATGGAGATACTCCAGGCTCATAGAAACAAATTGAACCTAAGACACACAATAGAAAAATGCGAGCATGTGAAGGAAAAAGAGGATTTTTTGTCTTGAAGCGGATGGAGAAGCAGCATCATGAAATTGGTTAAATTTGGCAATAATCTGAAATTTAGAGGCTCAAAATTCCAGCCTTCCTGGACCATATGGAGGGCCAATGTCTTTGGACAGCCTTCAATGCCATCAACTGATGTCTCTTGTATGGATTCCAAATGACATATTCATAAAAAAGAATTGATCATCCAAGGGCGTTGAGATCTCGTATTTTTAGAAGGAGGCTAATTTAAAATTGATAACAAAACAATGAATTTTTGTTATTTTTTTACGACAAAGGGAACAAAACTGCAGATTAAACTGCTAAGAAAATTTGTGACTTGTATGATAATAGGATAAAGCGCTGTTTTAATAGTTTATTCGGTTCAGAAGCGGAAATTTTGATTTGAAAGATGCAAACTTACCCTGGTCGTTTTGCAACCATTGATAATGACTAAATTCAAGTTTTAGTCATAAATAACATACACTCAACGATATGAGACATTGCAGAGACTTAACTTATCTTATAAAAGCGTTGCAAGGTATGAGGTTAGCTGGCTAGGTTTTTCAGACATGGATACTTCATACGCTAACTGAAATTAATTTATGAAACTTCATATCCATCTGCAATTCTATCTTAAAAGGGCTTGCAAACGACCCATTTTTAAAAATATTGATAACAGGGTGAAGCCCTTTACAACAATTCAAAGACTGGGAAAAAAGCAGCGACACACTGTTGACAATTCCAAAAGCCGGATTACACTTCATGAACGTAATGTGCATTTTATGGGATTGGTAAAGGGTGTTTTATTATGACCTTCAGCCAAAATTGATCAAAAAAGACCATCATCGGCTAATTACAAGTGTTTTTTTCTCCAGGAACTCCCGGCGCATAGTAGTCACTGAGCCCGAATTATTCGTTATAATTTTTAACATTGAGCAAATTAAAGTTGTGTTTTAAACTTACACGTGTTATCAGTCAAATTCAACCTTTAAATTATTTTTCAGAAATGTTAGGAATTTTTAATTTCAAAAAATTGTGATTTCTTTTTATTTGTTGACTTTTACTCCTTAGGAATAGTAAACCAATATTTATGAACACGGTAGGTATATTTTCTGCAGTCTAAAATTACTGCAACATATTATAAATATCTACTGTGTTATTTATAATGTTATGGATAGATTTCGGTTCTCCTGGACATCAAAAATAAATTTCCTTTCAGCGGAAGAAGGGAAGCTAGAACCAGTCTCAAATAATTCTTAAAATTATAAATAAAATCAAATTGTATTTATAAAATGTCGTGGTTGTCTAAATTGAACACTAAAAATCCATAAAATATGTAATTAAAATTAATTTATTGGGAAAAACCTCCGTCTGCAATTCCATCTTAAAACGCCATGAAAACGACTTTTACAATACTTTTCAGAAAGAAGCCTGGGAAAAAAGCAGCGATCCACTGATGACAACCCTAGAGCAGAAAAAGCTATTTAACTATTAAACCTTCTTAAATATGAATCCTCTAAAAAATAGCGTAAACGATTTTTTCAAGAGAAAACATTCGAATTTATAATTGTGAAAAACAAAATATTTCTTTTTGAAACTCAGTCAAATTTATCCTCATTTTTTTAAAATAAAAACGTATGACTTTGGGTTTACAAATTTTCATAGTCCTATGAGCCTTCAAACGCCTTGAATTTTTACCTAGCCGTAGGTAGAGGTCGTTTAATTTTAGGAAAATAATTAAAAATTAGCAATACGTCTGGTATTTCATATTTTAGGCCCAGATAGGCTAGTGCTCGGCTGGGGATGTGCTACCCAACCCGTATTATCCTCACATTGCTCCTTAAAATTTTTACTATACTCTGAAAAACTCAATTAAAGTGAAAAAGTTTACTTGATATGAGGATTACGAGAAACACATCAGTAGTTCATCCCTCAACAACTTAACAACTGGTTGGACGGAATTATAATACTACATGGATGATGGCAAGAATAGAAAGAAATTGTCCATATATTGTCGATTAAATTTGTTTACCAAGTACCGTTACAAGTTAAACAAACAGAAACATCAAGACAATATCATGCTTCTATCATAAAGAATTTATGAGATTAGCTTAATAGAGTGGGCAAGAATTAAAACCAAGCAAAGTATTGATGCTGATATTTATTATGTCAGCGATAACTGTATTAAAGAGAGGGAAACAACTCTTTCAAAAATGGCACCATCCCCTGGTACACAGATGGATCTAGAACACAAGAAGGTACAGAGGCAGGAATTTTTGAACGTGGAACCAAATACTCAGAACCCATGGGAAAACACACCAGTACCTTCCAAGCTGAGATTCATGCAATCGAAAGATGTACCCAACTCAACCTAAGTAAAGGGTACAAAAACAAGAATATAGCTATTATGTCAGATAGCCAAGCAGCCATCAAAGCACTAAGCTCAAATATATTAGTTCAAGGATGGTACTGAACTGCAAAACCAAACTAAACATACTTGGTACGCAGAATAAAGTCAGCCTCTGCTGGGTCCCAGGACACATGGGAGTAGAAGGCAACGAGAAAGCGGACACCCTTGCAAGAAAAGGGGCTGCTACACCGCTGATAGGACCTGAACCCTTCTGTGGCATAGGAACCCACACTATTAACGAGTATCTCAGACAGAAGGGCAAAAAGAAAATGAGGGACTTTGGAATTCACTCATTGTACACAGACAATCGAAGAATCTTATAACCAATTTTGGTAGGAAAGAAATTACAGAATGTGTCAAGGAAAGCAGGAACAAACTGCGAATCCTAATAGGATTCCTAACAGGACACTGCAAATTAAATGGACACTTAAAGAAAATTGGAATAATCCAAGATGGGACATGCAGATTCTGCAAGGAGGCAGAAAAGACACCAACACATTTACTAACAAATCTACACAAACAAGCTACACTAACCCGTAGGAGGAAATGTTTTGGGATGTATAATGTGACCATAGTAGAGCATCAACCATTGAAACCGGGCCTACTAATCAAGTTTCTTGATGAAATAGGTCTCACCGATGTGCTTTAGGGCGCAGTATACTACACCCTGAACCATATCTACATCTACATTGATGCTGATATTAACTCATCAAAATAAAATCCAATTATGAACGGTACTTGCTTGTTTAAACATATTTTTCTGGGGGCCTGAGAATAACTATAAAATGCTAGAAAAGCTAAAACGTAAAGAATTATGCTCTGGATTGAAACAAAGGCATAAAATACCTATATTAAAAAAAATTCGTCCTTCATCAGAATTATAATGTAACTCAAAACAAACCCAAATCAATTGTGAAGTAATTGTAAAATTATTTAGCTGAAATTATTACTGTACTTCCTTGTTTAAACATTTTTTCTGGAGGCCTGAGAATAACTGTAAAATGCTAGAAATGCTAAAACGTAAAGAATTATGCTCCGGATTGAAACAAAGGCATAAAATACCTATATTAAAAAAAAAATTCCTACCTTCATCAGAATTATAATGTAACTCAAAACAAACCCAAATCAATTGTGAAGTAATTGTAAAATTATTTAGCTGAAATTATTACTGTACTTCCTTGTTTAAACATTTTTTCTGGAGGCCTGAGAATAACTGTAAAATGCTAGAAACGCTAAAACGTAAACAATTATGCTCCGGATTGAAACAAAGGCATAAAATATTTATATTAATAAAATTCGTACCTTCATCAGAATTATAATGTAACTTAAAACAAACCCAAATCAATTGTGAAGTAATTGTAAAATTAATTAGCTGAAATTATTCATTTATAGAAAATATAAGGTTCTTTTAAATATATTAATGATTTTTTGCATTTTCACGTAGTATATTAACAAAAAGATCATTTTTATCAATCATAAAATGATCGAAAAGTTAAACAATTTTAAAAACTAATTGATTTTGAAAATTTGAAATCTGATCTAACAGCCCTCAAAAACAGTTGGGCAAACCGATTTTGTAACGGACTCCAGCGTCCGGTATCGAACTGGTTTATTTTCGAATTTAGACCGTTCTACTGACGCAATGTCCGGGTTCGAACAGGGCCGAAAGAGTTGTTTAAAAACAAAAAAGATAAAAATGTCCTTTGCGCAGGGTCTTAAACTAAGTTCAGTAGTGTTTTACGATCTACGATTTATAGCTGAAAGCCTATATCTAGACGCGTTGCTGCTAAACACCTACAAAACAGGTGTCGGTTGGTACAATATATTGCTTAATACTATTTAAAAATAAATATCGTTTTTATTAATACAGACAAACACGTACGCCAAGAAAACTATTGATTGTAAAGCAGACTTTGAAAAATGTTAGAAAGAAAATTGATGGAATAATTATTTATAATAAAAATTTTATCAGTCCCAATTGTGAAGATTGGCTCTGAAAAGACATCAAGCCCATCAAGGCCGGCGTTTTCCAAGGGAGTATCCTAGGACCATCCTCTACAAAGTCTACATCACTGACTATAGCCCCTAATACCCACATCACGGACGACACCGCAATCCTTTCCACAAATTCTGACTCTATCCT
Source organism: Cimex lectularius (assembly GCF_000648675.2). Lineage (NCBI taxonomy): Eukaryota > Metazoa > Arthropoda > Insecta > Hemiptera > Cimicidae > Cimex > Cimex lectularius. The sequence goes on along the minus strand of NW_019394221.1, from coordinate 341,891 downwards.
TTCAGCAAAAGCAACCCAAGACCACCTAGAACTCACTATCGACTAGTGTACGTGCAATCAAGCTAAATGAACAAAATAGCCGCCACGTGACGTTCATTTCTAGAAATACCTCTCCACCAATGCACATATACAGTAATGTAATTCCCCCATCCAACCAAATCCACTACCTTGGATTCTACTTGGACAGCAGACTTACCTGAAGCATAAAACAAAAAAAAAAAAACAAGAACTGAGCCGAAGATGCGGACAATTCAGACACCTACTTAGACCCAAATCCGCAATGAGTACACACATCAAACTAACAATAAACAAGATTTGGACTTACGGAATCGAGCTGTTGGGTTCTAACATCCAAAGAATCCAATCCTTTCAACTATATCATTCACGAAGACCTAGACGTCCTATGGTCGTACATAATCCAAATACAATTCTTCAGTCCAAGCTTTACTTCCACACCAATCCACTAATTTAAGCCATCTCTTCAACGCCCCATCCACCTAAAACTTAAAACTCCTAACACAACCCTGAATTCAATCAACAATCCTAAACCCTGAAAGTTTCAGCAATGGCCGGCATTTCTCCCCCATCCCTTACCCGTGGTCTGACAGGTTCCTGCTATTGATTGCTACCGACAAATTATTAAATGTGTAAATTTTTGTACAGAAATAAGTATAACAAAATCATTCCCAATTAATTTTATAGCACAAAAAGTGCTACCGACAATAGCCACAGTCTATGATTGAAAAACAGTGACAAATTGCCCCTCAGTTTATTTCCGTAGATAAAGACTTAGTTTCTGGCTCTATCGTTGGCAAGATCGTGGGGATAAATCTGTGCAGACTTCAAAAAAGGAATATACGCTTCGGGTTCCTTTTCTATTATCCTTTGGCTGGAAATCTGTTATCCAGGACGTCCATCACCAGTATCGATGTCCTCTTGTTCAACAATTTACTAGCAGAGTTTGTTCCTGATCTTTTCATTATTAATACAGGTTGTTCCAAAGCTTACATTCCATCCTGATCTTCTACACCTCCACACCGTTTTAACATATAGTCCGCAACTGGGATCCTTTTCTCCCAGTCTGCTCTATCGGCCATTTTAATTTGAAATTTTTCATCAAATCTGAATTTTGGGATAGTGGCATTATCAGGCATGGCAGGTGTAGAACCTTGATTACCTGAACTGCCTGTAGAATACGTGAAAACAGTATGCACACCAGTCCTGCTTAAGTTGGGGGTTAGGATTCGACGATGTGCAAATTATATACTCGTGCAATACTCGTGGAAAGCTTTACGCTGTCTTTGTATGAAATGAAGATTTTGATATTGGATATATAGAAAGAAAATTACCTAATGGCAGAATTCAATGGCCTACATCTAAGCGATATACAAAGGAAATGTTCCTTGCTTCAATGCAGAGGATTCATCTTCAGGGTACATGGTGACAGTGTATTCCAAAGAATGAATGGATTCTCCAGCTTTTGTACTTCGGCTAACAGAACCCCCTGAAAACCCAACAAAGCACTATAACTAAAATATACACTGATTGGAGCAAAAGTGAAGATATTGTTGAATTCACTAATTTCGTGGTCCGCTTAGATAGTTTTTATTTATTTTTAAAAAATTCACAGAAATATATATATAACACTAATTTTGTATTTACAGGGGAGATGGCCGGGCACTATTACATCCTGTTTTTAGAGAAAAAAACCTAATTAGATCCCAAGGATTAAATAGAGAGTAATTTCAACAATCAAGTTAATGGCGAAAGAAGGCATTGGATGATTGGAACATTGTCAAGAGCATCGAAAAGACGTTATTTGGTTGTATACTCTTTTAGTAAAATATTAATTAGGTGTAAAAAGCAACCGTTGGTTGAAAATATTAAAAAGTCTCTGCATTGGTTTCGTAGTTGGATTCGAATTCAGGGCCGCTGAGATTCGAACCCGAAACCCAGTGACCGTTGCGGCCATCGCCCTCTTTATCATTGTTTAAATACTGGGATATAATTGCAAGTGGGCGAAGTACACCGCGGTAATAAAAGTAATTAACGGGCAGACATGATGGAAATTGAGGCCGCCCTTAGTACACCAGACCGCATCTCACGATTTTTGAATAATTATCGATTAAAGGTCACTAATCACCACACATTAGTACACTATCGTTTTCCTATTTCAGCGCTCCTACATATCTCCTTAAGACGAGTCGGATAAAATATCAATAGTGTTTGCACATTTGTCAAATAATTCCATTACAATACAAATTGGATTTTGTAATTAAATATCGACAGATGTTAGATTCTTGTTTAACAAACTTTAATTCAGATATTAATTATTTTAAACAGAGACATATTCATCAGCCAGTCGCAGCCCACTTCATTATGTAAACCAAAGTTCCATTTAAGTCAAGTTTTCATCGAGAGACAACTTACATAAACGTATAAAAATAATGCAATATCACGTGTAAAACTCTGACCATTTTTTAAAATGGTCTTTCCATTTGTGTAATTAAATTTATGGTATGGTTAAGAATTTGTGTGGTAGCTGAGACTTCATGAATAAATTTGCCAAAAGTTCAATACCTGAAAAGTGAAAAAAATACTTTTTCTCTACTCATAGGGCCTATTGATATTAACTCTCGGATACGTTTCTAATCTATTTATATTAATTTTCTAGTTTTTAAAATTTGAAAAAAGATTTTCTTGGTTTTGTAATTATTGACATATGTCACGTTCACAAAAGTTGCTAACACATGTATTAGTACTGTACCTTAATAAATGTACCTTAATGTAAACATTTGTACGTAATTCTCAAAAATCGGTTATCAGTTTTATCACCAATGTAAAATTAATTACTATTAAACAATAGCGAAAAATTCGATTTTCCCGTTACAAATGAAATTTTGTAATTTTTTACATTTTTTTAAATAATTAATTTTTTACATCTTTGTGATAAATTTGACAAAAACAGGTATAAATTTATACATATGGTGACCCGTGAACAGATACTTCAAAAGAAATCTTACATGCCAAAATGGACTAAAAAGTCCCTGTTGTTAAAAGTCTCATTCTCACCTTTTACTACTTTATTCCATAAAGTCCCTATCGTCTCATAAAATGTTAATTCTACTGTAGATTTGATTACATAGTGGAAAGAGCATTAAAAACCATATGATGTTGGTGGTTTATTGCAGCTTTATGCAAAAAAAAAAAAAAATCACTTTTTTCGAGTTTTTATAGTTCTTGTTTAAAGTTTGAAAAAGATTTTCTTGGTTTGTAAAAAATTGTAAATATCTTGGAAAAAAGATCTTCGTTGTGTTCACAACAGAACGACAATTCTTTAAGTTTTTGCCAAGCTTATATTTCGCCTAATTTTAAACAATCTTATTGGAAATGCAGTTTCTTTTTCTCAAGATATATTTCAACACTCATCGAGTTAAAGAAACTTTATTTAAATGTTCTAACTGAGATATTTTCCTATAATAAATAGGCCCTAATGATGACGATATAATCGTCAAAAGCTCGGCAAAAACTTAAAGAATTGTCGTTCTGTTGTGACCTCACCGAAGATCCTTTTTTCTGAGTTGTTCAACAGCAGGTTGATCCATCATCTCCTCTTGTAAATATCTATTTTTTTCTGTAAGTATTGACATATAATATTATCAGAAAAGTTATACCTTACTGTATCAGTGTGATAACCAATGTAAAATTAATGTTTAATAGCTGAAAACTCGATTTTCTGGTTACAAATGAATAAAAAAATTTAGTCATTAGGATTTTAAAACTTATATTAAAAAATAATTAATAATAGTAAAAATAGTAAAAAGTAAACAAAAAATACTTTTTGGTTTAAAATTGAACATAAAAGAAAACAAAAAGCGTTATAAAATTAAATTAAATGTTCAATTTGTACACCTTCCTGAAGAATGTAAGCTTGACTCGGTTTATGACCGATTTTCCTGCTATCAAGCTTTTTTTTATACCGTGTTCAATTTTGTACCAAAATATTTTTTTTTACGAGGGTTCGCAACAGCAGAGGTTGCTGGTGTTTTTGAAAAAAGGCTCATTTGTAAGTATGTCGGGTTTGAATGCAGGGCCACTGGAATCGAACCCGGGACCTTTGCCTTACAGTGATGAGCGCCGTGTCATCGCCTAAACCGTTGCGGCCACCGACGCCCCCTATTTTCTATTGTTTTCATTATATTCTGATAGAAGTTTCAAAACCTTAATGTTTAATTTTTGTTGTAATTTTGTTGAAGTAACCTGAATAGTGAAATATCTCGAATATAATTGAGAGTTAGACTTTGGACAGTCTAAAGTGCGAGTTAGGCGAAGACAGTGGAAAGAGATTTTTCACCTGTAGGGTAATCTCCTGACGTATTGACTAGTGTTCATGGGATACTCTATGCCTGTTGTTTTATACCTTAAAATACATGCACAAAGAAGGCAAAAAAATCTATTTTCAAAAATATACTTAAATTAGCTAAAATAATTTGTCTCGGCTCATTGGGCCTATTGACAATCTCGGATATATTTCTAATACTTTTCAACTTACATCGCTCGTTGGTCAGCTGCGTTCGTTGCTTATTGAAAAAAGTTAGGTCAGTCGATAATCAATTAGTCGCCAAAAAGTACCAGGTTGGGTAAAAATAATTTTCTGTTGTACAATGACGTGAATTTTTGCCTATTAGTGCGTTATTAGTTTCGAAAAATCTTTACACCCAATTTCTAAATTGGGTTAATAACAACCCCATGACATGTCGTCAGACTGAATCAACGGGAAAATGTTAGAAAAAATGATTTATGAATATATATTTTTGCTTTTTTTTAAAAACCTGTATAGCAATTTACAACACTTATGGGTCAAGTTCCGTGAACGTTCCCTTGAAGAATCCAGTCGGATGTCAAATTTTCAATTATTTTCTATTTAGCAACGGGCTTTACTTGGTCAGTCATTAGATCGAAAATGACAGGTTTACATGAGCGAAATTAAGCGTTTCGAAACAGAATTTATAATAAAACTGTTATATCACTCAACTGGACAGGGTCGGGGGTTTTTGAAATTCAGGCAACCACCTTACGCAGCTTTCGCCTTGGTCGAATTTTTTACAGATTTGTTGTCAACAATTCTTAAAACCCTGAATGACATGCTTTATTGGTTGAAATAAATTTGAAACCTGTAGCAGTAAAATTTTTTAGTTAGTTCGTCAAAAGTTCCATTAATAGGCTAGGAGTTACTGAAAGGTGCTTTTACGTAATTCTTGACCCAAAAACTGGGTTAAGTTGGTAGAAAAAGTGAAAAACTTTTAGCCATTAATGATAATAGAGCATCTGTCTTAAGTATAGATCTATTCACGCAATCTACTGGCATTTCAAAATTTTGATTCTTTAGGTAATCAAACATTTAGCAGAGCATGCAAGTTAACACCGGTTACTAAACGTAGTAGGTTTTATGGTTGATTTTTTCCCAAAGAACGATTTGTTTGTTGTTAAATTTATTTGAAAAATAATTGCCCGATAAAAAGTTACAAAATGTGTTCTAGATATATTTCATGTATAGAAGTAACCAGTCCAGAGGTCTGGAATTTTATTAGAAAGTAAATATTTCAGGAAATTCTAGAAAAGTGAAATTTACCTGTTAAAAAAAAAAAAATTCCTAACACGAGTCCTTAAAATACTTTCGAGGTAAGGGTCAAGAATATTCTATGTTGATCTTGTAGCCTGGAAAAACTCGTATACGTAACATTCGTTGCACAATGAATGAAATGAACTAATTTGTATGGACCTGTTCCAATATTCGCTCATTCAAAAAAAAAAAAAAAAAACCTGTAATGCCGGTAGACTTTAAGATAGCCTTAAAGATTTTGTCGTTTTCAAAACTTTACTTCTTTGGTAATGAATATTAACCTGGACCGTTTATTTTGAAACAGGCTTATTTTAAGTTACTGTAAATCTCATTGCTAAATCTTAAGTTTTTTTATGTCTCTTTTACTTGTGCAATTTATACCAGACATTCCTACAACTGCATTTCACGCAATTGATACATTATTGGATATTGCATTGCATTGTGGTTCAGACGATGTAATTCCGGTTACAATGTCTTTCAAAATAAACCTTGATCGCTTTTCTATGATCAACAGTCATGATTTATGATTAGTGGATATGAGATGATTTTCGTTCCAAATCGAGGCTTCGAACGTCACTGTATTTTGTCAAATAGAAAACTCGATGTTACTAACGTCATGGTCTAAATTAAGCCCTTTTTTACAAGTCACAGACAGGTACTTTTATTACTTGAACAATTCTATAGTTAGTTAAAGTAGTGGGAAATAATTATACTGCAAATTTATTTCTTCTTGTTGAGAGAGGAGGATTTACAACTTATTGTTGAAAAAATTTATAAATTCCGTTTATGGCATTTAAAGAGAAAAGACTAAACCGAGAAAAACCCAGAATAAAACAACCTTCCACGTTACGAAATCAGTAGTTAAATAAAGCGATTTGCTCATTAAAAATCGAAAAAGAAAAACTTTCTCATCAAAGATGTGGCGATTCGCTTCGGTATCAATGTCGAATGTCAAGTTGAGCCTCTTCATCGGAAATAGAAAACAAGTCCTACTGGTTCTGTTTGAAAAGGATTCCTGACTCTTTCTGCTGACATTTAACAGCCCTGAATGCCGTCGCCCCGAGAATCATTTGTTCGACATAACCTGGGTCAACAGACGTCTCGTACGTGGACTTGGCCCACTAAACCTGACCATCTTCCCTTGATTCCGGTTATATCAGAGCTCAGCCACTTTCGTTCATTTTTATGCCTTTTTCGACACGTCAAACCGCATTCTTATTATATTCATGGACATTAGTTGAACTAATTTCAACACTTTACCTTGACAATATTGGTATCATAATTTTTAAACATAATCCAGTTGGTTGTTTATATTTAAATCAATTCATTTTCTTATTGAATGACAGTGACAGTGAATGACAAGGTTAAATCATGAGCCTAATCTTGAAAAATCGAGTGTAATTTTTAGTGTTATCATTTTGGTTTTCTAATTTCATTAAAACGTACAATATATCGAAAATATATTTTATCTCGTTTATGACGCTATAAAATACACATATACTGATGAATAATATTACTATTAGGGACTTTGGCGAGTGGTTAGGGCGTATTTGGCCCAACTATGCACGTTGAGATGCCCTGATGAAAAGAATTGCTTTATTACTCATAATTAAGAAAAATAGATGTAAGGTGAAATATTTTGCCCTATTTGATTTAATTTACAGAATACTTTGTAAAAATTGCTCAAAACGTTTCGGGGGGGTTCGACAAGGGAAAAGGCCATACTGACAAGACTACGCATTGGTCATACAAGAATAACGCGAGGTCACTTTCTGGCCGGAAAGCTACGGCGTAAGTGCCTGTTATGCAAGGGTAGAATAACGGTGGAGCACCTTTTCAATTGTAGAAGGCTTGACGTATGTAGACAATATTTTGGCATATCATCTGACCTGTGTGTAGTATGGGGCATGGCAGCGGGCACAGATCGCTGTTCCGGTACCTCAGGGCTATAGGGATTTTTAAAGTATATCGTGTTTTTTATGTGTGTCTGTTAATTACATTAACATTTATGTTAATTTATTGGAATGAATGTAATTCGTTAGCGTGAAAGGAAGCGATTATTTAATCCCGCCCCGAGGAAAGTCGGGTACTCTGGGGTGAGTGTGTGACGTCTGGAGAGTAAAAGTAAGTTATTAGCAAGAATCGAGTAGGTTCAACCCCGACCCGAGGAATATCAAATACTCTGGGGTGAGAGTGTGACGCCTAGCGAGTAAAAGTAAGTTATTAGCGAGAATCGAGTAGTTTCAACCCTGCCCCCGAAATATCGAGTACTCTGGGGGAGTGAGTGTGACATATATTTTGTGGTGTATATGTATCTATTGTATGCTTTATTTCTATTCTGTATACGACAACCTGAGTAAAAACGAGAAAGAAACTATCATTTTTAGGATATCGACGTGGTATACATTTAAAGGAGAGAGTCTGAAACCAGATCGAGTAGTTCAAATGGCTGCAGTTTAAAACAAAATACGCGCAAAAGAAGAGAAAAGAAGGAAAACACGCAGAGGGCCGGCGATGACCTCAACTGTTTGTCGGTCCATAAACTTCTCTCTTTATTTTACAAGTTATTCAGATATCGTGAGATGCGGTCGGGTGTGATGTAGGTTTCAGAAAAACATTTTCTTTATCGTGCCAACGTTTCGATCTATTATTGAGATCATCTTCAGGGCTCAAAGTGTTTGTCTTCTGTGTAATTGTGCCATCCTTGCGTGTCGTGTTGAGAGTGCTTTATTTTACAAGGTTTTATTTTGAGTCTTGTCTATTTGACTTTATTTATTCATTTTTTTGTTACGGGAGTTCGCAGAAACAGTAGTATATCGACCCCGGGGTGTTTTGAAAAAAAACAACTAATTTGTAAGAATGTTCGGTTCATATGCAGGGGCGCTGGATTAGAACCCTGGACCTTTACTTTGAAGTGTTAACACCGTGTCAACCCCTTAAGCATTCAGGCCACCGATCCCCCTTTGACCTTAATAATTGTTCAAATTAATGATCATTTCTATTTGTAATTGTACCTCTAGTAGAAAATAAAAATATTCTATTTTTATAAGAAACACTTTAATCAAACTAGCAAAATAAAGTCTAAAGACAATCAATGTTGAACTAAATGGATTTGCTATTTCCAATGCATGCTTTAGAATTAAATATCCATTTAGAATTAAATGGACAAAAAGCTAACAACACGTTACATTTCTTTTCATAAAGCACACTCATTTCACTTATATCAAACTTATTTCTGAAACATTCACAGTAAATTCACTAATTTCGCGGTCCGCTTGACCAATTAATACATTACAATTAATTAAGGTTTTTAGTTGAGATGAAAAAAGTTAATGGCACGAGCGGGATTCGAACCCACGATCTTCGGCTAGATACGCCGCTGCTCTACCACTTGAGCTATGGTGATCTCGATCCACTCGGACATCAACTTCCTATCTCAACCCCACCTTATGAGTTTTCCCTCCTTTTTGCCATTTTTCAAATGTCGTGAAATCGGATTGGATTCAAATGAAATGGCCACGGAGAGCTTTAGTGAAGTGTACTTCATTTTAATCATTAAATTCACTAATTTCGTGGTCCGCTTCGAATCCCGCTCGTGCCATTAACTTTTTCTCATCTCAACTAAAAACCTTAATTAATTGTAATGTATTAATTGGTCAAGCGGACCACGAAATTAGTGAATTTAATGATTAAAATGAAGTACACTTCACTAAAGCTCTCCGTGGCCATATCATTTGTCGTCGAGAATCCAATCCGATTACACGACATTTGAAAAATGGCAAAAAGGAAGGAAAACTCATAAGGTGGGGTTGAGATAGGAAGTTTTTGTCCGAGTGGATCGAGGTCACGATAGCTCAAGTGGTAGAGCAGCGGCGTATCTAACCTAAGATCGTGGGTTCGAATCCCGCTCGTCCCATTAACTTTTTTTCATCTCAACTAAAAACCTTAATTAATTCATTCACAGTATGTTGAAGCATGTACAAGTTAAAAAAAAAAACTCGACGAATAATATTTAAGAGCTTCACTTCCTAGTTTGATATGGTAAGAATTAGACGTCTAGAAACCGTTGCATAAAAATGTATGTGGGTAGAAAAGGAGAACATTCTTGTGGTCAATCCCGAGTCATTTCACTCTCGAACTTATACTGGACGTCATGTCCCTTTCTTTTTGGCTTTAACAATTATCTCTATTGTTCCTTTACACGGCTGTCTTTCAAAACGTTACTGTGTTAAAAGATTAAGTTAAATATTCGAGTAAATATTTACCAAAATAAGCTCTAGTGGAAATATCTTATCGACCACTAATATTTTTATTTTAGAATTAAGAAACTGGACATTTGGTACAGTTTAACAAACTTATAAGAAGCGCCTGAACCTTTTTAATAATAATAATTAATTAATCTTTATGTAAAGCATTAGCTGAAATGAAAAAGTTAGTGTCACTACCGGGATTCGAACCCACGAACTCTGCTCTACCGTTATTTGGTCAATCGGACCACGAAATATAAGAGATTTAATATTAATAATATAGTATTTATTATAAAAATAGAAAAATACACTCTTCATCATATTTTAGTTAGATTTATGCTCGTTGGTCATTAATTCATCAAAGAAGTCACATGTTCTGTAAATAATTTAGTACATAAGAATTTTTTATCACCTTATGATTTACACTCAAAGAACTGATTCATTTTATTGCTTATTATTTTTATTTAAAGTTTACAAATAGGTAAAGCACTTAAACTCAAAATAAAACTTAAATTAATATTCTCACAATATAACAAGTGCCTTATAATAAATATAACAAATACAACAACATAAGTGGCCAACTGAGGAACTTGAGAGAAAAGAACTTGTGATTCTCACTAGATTGCGAATAGGTCATATCAGGCTAACCCATAATAGGCTTTTAATAGGCAACAACCTTCCAACTTGTCCTCGATGTACGCGAAGTGGAGAACGCACCATTTTGACAGTAAAACATATTTTGGTCGACTGTCCCACTTTACAACCCTTTAGGCAAAGGCTCAACCTTTCGAGTGATTTACAGGAGTTACTGGGTCCCCAGTGTTTCTTTCGAAGAGCACTTTTCAGCTTTCTCAAATTTATTGGAATTTATAATGAGATTTAGGCCTTTTCCCAAATTGTTATATCATTGAATGCCTGCTAATGTTTGAATAAAAGTTGTGCGTGCAAGATTTCTTCTTTCAGAGGTTTTTGAGGCTGCCGGAGCGGAAAAATGAAATGGAAGAAAATACAAATTGCGGGGGAATAAACTGCAATGCCCAAAATCGCAATTTAAATAAGAAAAATAGCTCCCTCCAAAACAAAAAAAAAGAAGATAAAGATAAAGAAATGTTATTGTGTTTTGTTTCTTATTATTGTTATGTAGAATTAGTTTATGTATCATATTTGAATGGAAGAATAAAAGGATAAGGATGAGCCAATACTCATGCTGAGACTGTTGCTAGTCTGACTCCATTATTATTATTATTATTAGCCATACAAGCCTACGGGGAATTTTTAAATTATGGAACAAAATTCACAATTCTAATTAAAAAAAGAAACAGAAATAAATTTTATAAATTTATTAAATTTTATGCAATTTAAAATGGGAATTTTGTATGCATTTGGCCTTCCGAATTAAGAATTTTAAAAAGAAAAATTAAAGCTTGGATGGCAATAGGATAAATAAGATTACGAGTGAATGTTTGGAGTCAGAGCTTTATAGCACTCAGAAGAGATATAGCTAACCTAAGATAGAAGGTTTGGATGTTAGGGCGTGAAATGACCTTAGCCGTTAAAACGCCCTTAAAAATTAATAATAATAATAATAATAATAATAATAATAATAAGATGTTAGGGCGTGAAATGACCTTAGCCGTTAAAACGCCCTTAAAAATTAATAATAATAATAATAATAATAACAAATACAACAATTCAATAGTGTAAATAATCCAATAAAAATACACTAAATGTGAAAACATTGTGAATATGAGTCAATTTTTGACCTCCTCACTAAAAAAAAATAAAAAAATATTATCCCAATCTTGCCAGCAAACCTTTTCCCCAGGTTTAATCAAATAATGATAATTTTATTTGCAAAAAGTACAGTAATACAGTAAGATAAAACATAAAAAGACAAAAAAATTTTAAGGATGAAATAACAAAACATAAGTAAAAATTAATTCATTTAAACAATATGCATATTTTCGCCTGGCACCTAAAAGCATGAACAAAACTCCTAAAAATTAAATCAAATAATGTTAGAAAGTGATTAAGACAAAATAAATGAAAGAAAAAATAAAGATAGAAGGGAGAACAACGGAAATAAAATAAAATGCAATAAATGCAAATAAAGGAAAAATAAAATTTAAAGAATACAATAATTGCCATACGATGCAAAATACACCACCAAGAAAGTTTAAATTATAATTTTCAATTTTCACTAATAAATTTTTTGAAATCTCAATGAGAATTAAATTTGTTAAAATTAATTTTACGTTTGTAAAGAAACCTGAAAACAACATTCAGTGATAAATTAAAGTAAAAATTAGGGTTTACTTTCGATATAAAAATATTAGTAATTACTTTTTGTCTCGTTTGATCCAGTAAAAGGTTACTTTTTAAAGACACAAATAATTGTTTAAATTCTAGAAATTGAAAAATATCATATAGTTTATTGGTTTTGAATCTAAATTGTTTAGAAAAGATATTTCTTAAAAGAGAATTTTGAGATATAATTAAAGGATTTAAATAACAATTATTGGTTCCACACTATGAAAAAATACCATAGCAAATTATAGTCTGAACTAAGGCATAATAAACTGATTTTAACAATTTTAAATTTAAAATCTATTTTAATGAACAATGAATTTATAAAGGAGTTTTCTCAATCTCATAACCAAAGAATCAATGTGTAACTTAAAATTTATCCTAGAGCCTAATAAAACTCCCTAGTATTTAGTATTATTTGTAATTAGTATGGAGGAACAGTTACAGTTAAATGAATTAATCCACGTATGAAAACAAAAGCTCTTTAAAACTAATCTATTACTTAATGAAATATGTAAAACATTGGATTTATCATTGTTTAAAGTAAACAATTAGAAGATAATCATGTTTTAACACGTCTAAGATCATTGTTAATAGATATAAGCGAATTATAAATTATCCTTCTAGAAAAAATCATGCACGTATCATCAGTATAATTAAAAACTTTACCGGATATTTTCATTTTTAAAAGATCATTAATAAATAAAAGGACAAACAGGGGACTTAAAACCGTACCTTGAAGGACGCCAGAGACGATAGGCAATGGATTGCAATAGACAGTTCGAACTTTTGTAATCTGAGTTCTACCACTAAATAAGACTCGATAAGTTAAGTGGAACATCAACAACTATTAATTTTAGTGTTTTTTAATAACAATCGATAATCGATGGAGTCATAAGCTTTTTTTAAATCTGAATCGTTAAAATGAATGAATTCCGGCCTTGTTGTCCCCATAGTCTGGGAAAGGTTTTGTGACTGTGTTCAGGGTAGCAGGAATGTTGCCCATGGTTCAGATGGTCCTGATTGTACAGCCAAAGAAATTGGTGTGTGGTTCTCAATCAGTATGCTCTTTCTAACCAATATTGGGTCTGCAAGAATAAACGCATTTCACCTGTCAATAAACAAAAATAATGAACTATATTTTTATGTAAGGTCTTTGTTGAGATAAAAAAATCAGTGTCACGAGCGGGATTCGTACCCACGACCTTCACCGCTGTTCTACTACTTGAACTATCGTGAATTCCAACCTCTCGGACACCAACTTTCCATCTCAACCTCCAACCGTTCGAATTTTGCCTCTTTTTGCCATTTTCAAATGACACCAAGACCTTACATAAAAAGAATAATGAATTGAAAAAAGTAACTTGGTCAACTGACCACTAAAACGTAAATGGATTTATTTATATTTTTTATAACAATTCTGCTATTCTGTTCGAAAATCAAATGCCTTTTCAAACCTCTCTCATTCCATCATGTGTACCAACATTGTTAAAGGTTGATACACTTCTAAAACTTAATAAAGAAATGTTTAATATTTTCATTTTCTTTTTTATTGCAGAGCGGGCAATGATTCTATTCCGAAATTGTACATATTCATGTAAATTAATTCACAACTTGACTTTATTATCCAATTAATTTTGTTCTTTCTTAAATCACTATTTATTGTTTAATTCGAGTTGATTGTAAAGAGGGTGGTTTCTATAAGCAAATATCTGCTGTTTACACTTTTTCTTGAAAATATTTTCGACGTTAACCAATATTTTTTTGCACTTTAGGTTTTCTTAATCCATCGACTGTTATTCCATATTTTGATCTCAATTTCTTCTATCCTCTGAACAAGTAGAGATTTTTCGGTTTTAATTTGTTTACAAAAAATTAGGATATTTATCAGGTTGCAGATCAAAACATCTCCGTTAATAATTCATATGCAACTTGAGCGTGTAAAGAAAAAGTGGAAAACTCTCAAATTCCCAAGGATTTAAGAATGGTTCTCCATTTTTTAGAGGAAGTGGTTTTTTTATCGTATAAAAATCTGCTTTATGTATGTGGATCTGTGTTTTGTCTGAGTGAGTGTATTTATTAGAGTGAGTGGTGAGGGGATGATGGTGAAATCTCCCTATCTCCGCTCCAATGTATAGGGTCGATGGTGGAATATTTATGAATGTACTGAATCGACCCTAATTTCGATTAGCTTATTAATGTTGTCAGTAGGTGATGGAAGACTACCGAGTACTCCACCAATTAAACAGAATTAGTGCAATGTACCTAGGTGTGAATGTATGTGAATTTAAGTAATGTGAGGGTTCTAATTATAGGTGTTAGTTTTAACCTAGATTATATTTTCGTTGCTTTCTGAGCTGAAATGATCTAGCTGTCGAAAGCCTACGTCGGAGCTTAACCACGTTGGTTGGGAAGCATCTTGCTCAAGGGATACAAGCGACCCAGGAAGAACCCTAGGGTCAGCACATCGAGGAGTGACAACCCTTCGGGATGAAAGTCCAAAAAAAAATTGTTTGTCAGTTTGCCATCGTTGCTTGTCACCCTATATGAGTAAGCACAGTTCTAGTATTAATTAAAAATCCTTTCACAACTTTTGTTCTAATTTAATAAAATTTTCAAGAAATCTGTTTGATATTGAAAAAGGCCTGAAAAATTGATTTGTGCGCGAACGTACTTAGTAAAGGTTGGTTAAAATAAAGAGACCGACATTAATGATTTCTCTCCTTATTTATATGCACCAATACAAATTAATCACGTCTACATCACTTGAGAAAAATAATTGACAACGCGTTTCGCGAGATCTTTTTTTCACAATTTTACCTTTCGAAACGTAGCAAAACGGGCCTACCCGATTATATAACACGCGTCTGGGAATATGGTCGGTCAGGGTGGAATAATTTGATCTGTCATATTAAAGTTAAATATTGAATCGGTTGAAAAATATTTTTTTAAACGCCATTTATTGACGTTTATGTAACTGCAGAAAAGGCGCCGTTGGATTATTAAGCCTTTCTTGGTTGTAAGTAGTAAGTTTAATCGGTAGAATCTGGTTCGGAATGTTTATTTCAATTGGTGGTTAGATCTTTCAAAAGCCCACTTTTATGGTCATTCATATGCAATTATAATGTGATATGTTGTCTTAGTTAATATTGTGACATAAAATTATTTACTGTAAAAACAGTCCTCGGTTTTACATTATTAACATTATTTTTATGACTAGTATTTTGAATTTCTACTCAATAATATATGAAATTTGACGTTTTTTTCTGCAATTCTATAATTCTAGCTTTGCAATTTTTTTTTCAAATTACAACATATTGTTACGCTAGAGACATTCAGATATCTGGGTTTCATAATAGAAAAATCACCAAAAGCAATGCATTTTTTCTTTATTTATTATAACACATTCATTACAAAATAAGAAGAGTTTTACTTGATTTTAATTCATGAAAAGGTTTTTTAATCAGTACATACAGTATTTATTAAATTTGGAAAACATCGTTTCCGTGTTCCTAATTAAATAGAGATTAATTTCAACAATCAAGTTAATGGCGACCAAGAAGGCATTGGATACTCTGATAGTATAAAAGGCAAACATTGGTTGAAAATATTATAATGTCTTTGCATTGGTTTTGCATGTTGGATTGGAATTCAGGGCCGCTGAGATTCGAACCCGAGACCCAGTGACCGTTGCGGCCATCGCCCTCTTTATCACTGTTTAAATACTGGGAAATATTTGCAAATGGGCAAAGTACATGGCTGTAATAAAAGTAATTAACGGGCAGATATGATGGAAATTGAGGCTGCCCTTAGTACAGTACCATTTTTCTATTTCAGTTCTCCTGCATATAGACAGGTCGGATGAAATGTCAATAATGTTTTGCACATTTGTCAAATAATTCAGACAATCGCAACCCGCTTCATTATATAAACCAAAGTTCCATTTAAGTCAAGTTTTCATCAAGAGACAACTTACGTAAACGTATAAAAATAATACGATAACACGTGTAAAACTCTGATCTTTTTTTAAATGGTTTTTCCATTTGTGTAATTAAATTTATTGTATGATTAACATTTTGTGAGATACCTGGGACTTTATGGAGTAAAGGTATCAAAAGTTGAATATCTGAAAATTGAAAAAAATACTTTTCTCGACTCATATGGCCTATTGATAATAATTCTTGGATACGTTTCTAATTTATTTTTTTCTAGTTTTTAAAATTTGAAAAATGATTTTCTTGGTGTTGTAATTATTGACATACGGCACGGTCACAAAAATTGATAACACGTGTACTTTTTCTGTACCCTAATAAATGTACCTTACAGTAAACATAAGTACGCAATACTCAAAGGTCAGTTATCAGTCTTATCACTAATTCACTAGTTTTCGTGGTCCGCTTGACCAATTAATATATTTCAATTAATTAAGGTTTTTCAGTTGAGCTAAAAAAGTCAGTGTCACGAGTGGGATTCGAACCCACGATCTTCGGCTAGATACGCCGCTGCTCTACCACTTGAGCTATCTTGACCTCGATTCACTCGGACACTAACTTCCCATTTCAACCCAAACTTTTGAATTTTCCCTCCTTTTTGCCATTTTTCAAATGCCATGTAATCTGTTTGATTCTCGGCGACAAAAGAACTTGTCACTAATATAAAATTAATGTTTAATAGCTAAAATTCGATTTTCCGGTTACAAATGATTAACAAGTTATTAGGATTTTGAGACTTCTATTAAAAAATAATTAAAGTAAAAAGTAAACCACAAAGCTTTATTACATATATCTTTGCTACATAATTGAGCATAAGAAAAACAAAAAGCTTCATAAAATTAAATTAAATGTTCAAAATCTACACCTTCTTGAAGAACGTAAGCTTGACACTGGCTCAGGACTGACTTTTTTCCTATCAAGCTTTTCCCCCCCCCCAATTTTCAATTTTGTACCAAAGAATCTTTTTTGTTTAATCTCCATTTCTTTCATTGTATCTTGACAGAAGTTTCAAAATCTTAATGTCTTATTTTGTTGAAGTAACATGAATAGTGAAATATCTGGAATACAACTAAGAGTTAGTCTTTGGACAAGGAGCTTTTGAGTTCAATTTGATATATAGGATAACTTTCTGAAGTATTGATGTCTGTTCTCGAGACACCCTGTATATAAGTGTATAGAATGTTTATAATTGGGTCTTGTTTTTCTTATTTTATTGTTAATTTTGCTTGTGACGTTACTTGTTTATTCTTATCTGATTTGTATTACATGAAAAAGTGTCTTTGATGCGTATGTGCATAAATAAATAAATTTGTCTCATTTTATTACAACTTGGTGTAAAATTCCTCAACAATGACTAAACACCCTGTAATGAATTCATTCAAAATTAAATAGTAAGGATTGGGTAAAGCTGGCGAACTACTGCTAAAGTGGCATGGGAATATCTTTGGTTATAGAATTTACCTTAAGCCCACATAAATCCATTTTATGCTACGAACTGTTAGGATTATCAGCAGATGCTACAAGTGTTGGGTTTTATTTTATTTTTTATTTTTTTGCCTTGACTAGTGGATTAATTAATGATTGTAAATTTTTTAAATGGTAGTATCTTATAAAGTAGCGGTTTTTTAAAATGTAAGAATTTTAATTTTAGCCAAACTAAATTTAATTTGTAAGCTATAAGTGTAAACTAAACTAGTTTTCCATTTCATATTCATTTATTATACAAATTATTGTTTAAATTTTAACTCATATGGCGTATATTTGGTCTGTTTCCCACCAATAGATACTGATTATTTTGTTTGCTGAAAATCTATTTCAAGGTCTGTCCGGGCAAGGGAACATGTCAAGATATAGTTGTTACGGGAAAATAGACATTTTTTTCAGCCCATAAAAGGAGCAAACCGTTGCAAAACAACGGAAGGAATTTGTTCTGGTTTATTACTCCTGTCTATGGCCAAATTGACATTTTCACACAACACCTTTTCATAGAACTCACGTCTGAGGGACAAGGAGGGCACCTGAATGTGAAAGCTATGCACCTCGGTTTATGATATTTCGAACAGCTGCCGTACGTAAAAATTCCTTTGGGCCGTGCCGAGCCGATTATCATAAAAGCAACGCGACATGGGATAATCTGAACGGTTGAGATGAGGTTGGCGTAGAAAAATGCTAATGTAGTGGTTACAGCAATTACGTTTTATTGCAATTCTTGCAATTTTATTACATTCATTGATGGTAGAAAAAGTAATAATAATTCCCGACTGGGTTTTTAATAAAATCCTAAGAAATGAGCTGAATCAATTCGTGCCATTTAGATAGGTTAGGATATTCTAAACGGTTTGGATCTGATCTGCACAGAAAAATGCAAAATTAATGGTTATCGGAATTACGTTTTATTGCAATTCATGCAATTTTATTACAATCTTCGATAGTAGAAAAAGTAATAATATGTTTTGAATGTAATCTTGATAATTAAACTGAAACAATTCGTGCCATTTATTTAAAATAGGATAATCAAACAATTGGGATGAGATTTGCCCAGAAAAATGCTAAACTAGTTGTTCTAGGAATTACGTTTTATTGCAATTCTTGCAATTTTATTACATTCATTGATGGTAGAAAAAGTAATAATAATTCTATACTATGTTTCTAATAAAATCCTAGGAATTGAGCTGAATCAATTCGTGCCATTTAGTTAGGTTAGGATATTCTAAACAGTTGGGATCTGATCTGCACAGAAAAATGCAAAATTAATGGTTATCGGAATTACGTTTTATTACAATTCATGCAATTTTATTACAAACATCGATAGTAGAATAAGTAATAATATATGTTTTGAATGTAATCTTGATAATTGAACTGAACCAATTAGTGCCATTTATTTAAAATAGGATAATCAAACAATTGGGATGAGATCTGCTCAGAAAGATGCTAAACTTGTGGTTATAGGAATTACGTTTTAATCCAATTCATGCAATTTTATTACATTCATCGATCGTAGATAAATTACCAGTAATTCTAGACTTTGTTTCTAATGAAATCCTAATTATTGAACTGAACGAATTCGTGCCATTTATTTAGAGATGAGATCTAAATTTAACGTAATGCTAACAGGAAATATCAATGCGGAAGCATACATGAAACTGTCTAAAATAAATTGATTTGACAACGTCCGTCACCTTCTTTCTATATACAGTTGTATAACATATGATTATCGTTATTGAGATCCGATTGGCTTGGCTGATTTCATTGTAAATTATGATCGTTCATTTATGCATCTAGGCAAATATTTGTATTGCAGATATATTTTAGATTGTATTGCAATTAATTAATTGTACAATAGGGAAAGCTATGGAGGTAAAAATTTATATCGAGTGATATAAAAGTTTTCAGATTCAATTAATAAAACCTTTATATAAAGTAGATTTTCTTTTTTGTTGTTGTCAAAATGACGTGCTAGTTATGCTGAAAAATAACTCATAAAATTCTAAAATTCTTGTTCAGTGAAGAAAAGAAAATCGTTAAATGATGTGACGTGATTTAAAAAGTAAATAACATATGATGAAGGATAAAATATTTTTACTGCAGGTACTTTTTATCTATAAATTTTATCTATAAAAAAATTTATCTATAAAATACATTGATAACTGATATATAATGTATAATTTGATTGTGCACCACATATAGTTTACAGCAGGTTTCAAGATTTTTAAACAATAGTCAAGTAAAATTGAAATGGTGCCTTTTTACTCAAAATCATAAAATACCTGGTACCAAGTTCATTACATTCTCTTGCAATTTCCAGAAAAAAATATTCATCAGAATTGATAAAACAACTATTACTAATAATAAATATTATAGAAAAAACTACACGATCCAATAAAAAATATAGTTTATACAGGTAATACACTGAAATAAAATTTAATTTAATTAAAAATAAACCTGTTTAATTTAATTTGAAGATTTTCTTCAACTTTTGCTTCAAATAATGTTAATGCTTTAAGGTAAATTATGATAGGCTTGTTATAATTTTCAAACTTATAATTTGTGCTAACTTAAAGATTATACATTGTAATGGTTAATCGTGTATACCGAAGACTTGTACGGTTATTAATATTATTATTACAGTTTTTCTAGTTATTATAACGAAGGTATTGATGATTATTATTGCATTTTGTTAGTACCTATTTACTTTTCGTTACGTATTATAAAATTCAAAATCACAGTTTATTTGTACCTAGTATTTCGGAGTACCTACATATTTCTGTAAAACATTAGGTCATTTAGTTAAAAAGGATGTAAGAAAGATGGTCAAAGAGAGAGAGAGAGAAAAGTAGATAAATAAACAGAAACATATAGAAAGATATGTAAATAGATAAATAGGGAGAGTTAGTGTGAGAAATAAAGAGCAAAAGAAAAGAGAATGTAGCGCAGGGATAGAAACAAAGATAAAAGAAAAAGAGAGAGATAAGTAGATAAATAAATAGAAACATGTAGATAGATATGTATATAGATAAGTAGGGAGAGTTAGTGTGTGAGAAAAACAGAGCAAAAGCAATGAGAATGTATTGAGGGGAAAAAGAAAGAAAAAAGAGGGAGAGTGAAATAGAGAGAGGGAGGGAGGGAGAAAAAAGTAGGTAGATAGATATGTAGATAGTTAGAGATATATACGTAGATCGATAGAGAGAACGTGTGAGAAAGCAACAGAGAAAGTAGAACAGAGAGACAAGAACAGTGAAAGAGAGAGAGAGAGAGAGAGAGAGAGAGAGAGAGAGAGAGAGAGAAGAGAGAGGGATTGACTGAAAAACTGTGAGAGACAGAGATGGTAAAGTTGGACGAAGAGGAGGGAAAAATAGAATGTGTGAGTGTGCTTGTAACAAAGAGATAAATAGATAGAATAATGTATAGATGGATAAATAGGATAAATAGAGAGGGAGGGAGAGAGGAAGAGAGAAAAAGAGAGAGGAGAGAGATAGGAAGTGGGTGAGCGAGAGAGAGAAAGAGAGAAGTAGAGGGAGAAAAAAGTAGGTATTATAGATATATAGATAGTTGGATATAGATAGATAGAGAGAATGTGTTAGAAAGCAATAGAGAAAGCCGGGGGAGAGACAAGGACGGAGAAAGAGAGAGGATCAGGAGAGAGAGAATGAGAGAAAAGAGAGAGAGAAGAATACACATAAAAATATCAAAGATAAAGAAAGATGGGTAGATAAATATAGAAAGAGAACAGAAAGAGTGAGACAGAAGTGGAGAGAGAAAAATATAAAGAAAGCGAGAGTGAGTGTGAGTGAGTGACATATGAATAGATAGGTCACATCAGTAGAGAGTTAATGCATACGAGTCAAACAATAATAGAACAAACAAAGGAGACAAAGATCCTTCTTTAAGTAGAAGGCACAAAAAATTATAATTTGTCGTTTGTATGAAGTTTTAAATGCCACACAGAATGAAATGATGAAAAGGTTCTATTGACATTGACTATTATCAATAAGGAAGAAACGTTTTATTGTTATTTATTTAATTTGAAACGTTTATTAGGCTATACAAATAAATATTAATGATAATGATTAGACATTTTTGTCATGATTTAATATAACGAAGCTTCGTGCTATAATCCAATAAAGTGTAACTGATACAACAAACTAACTATTGTTAGAAGTTAGTAATGCCATCTGTGTAACTACAAACTATTACAACTCTTCTAATATATAATTTTTAGAATGCCAGTACAATTATCAACAGGACAACGTTACACAAATATTGTAAATTTTAGACCTTCACAAGGCTGCGTACGTCTCGGTATTGCAGTCAATGACATGCAGAGGGCAGAAAATGAGCCTCACCGGAAAAATTTGAAAACAATGAACCAGGTGATAAACGTTTAGAATCTCCCATCAAAGGATCATAGCGTCGCCCATTGTGATCTCAATGCCAGAATCCCTTCTGATCATTCGATAAAAAAAATGCAATTACGTAAAACAAACATACACTCCAGGGGGGAGAATGTTGTCCGAGTCGGGGTTTCGTATATAAGGCCGGCACCGGCCTTCTCCATTCAGTTTGGTTCTCCCTTTCAAAATGTACAAGGTGAGTGACCGATATCACGATCTACTTTATTGAAATGGATTATTTTTTCTCGGTTAAATTTTGTTCAATTTAAATTTATTCGGTTAGTCATACTACATACGGAACATGTCTTTAAATTTTCTGGTCTTCAAATATTTTTATTTTTAACTTTACTCTAAAACTTAATAATGAAAATTATTGAAATTTTACAAAGTGTTGATGTTTATTTGATGAGTTTTAACATATAAATTATTTATGAACATTAACCACATTATCTACGTCTATTATATCATGCTCGAAGTTAATTGGCTGTTGCCGATTGTTGTTCCATTATTTATGCTTTCCAAATTATGATCTCAGGAAGTCACTACTGTCTAGTTGAAAGTGTAACCATTACTAATTTGAAAAATTTAATATACTATTTTAAATAATTAGGAATAAGTCATACATAGAAATTTATGCGAACAATAATTTTTATTTATCAATCAATCGATTTTCATTGTTTAACACAGTTTAAAGTTTCTATGCGGAAATTTTTTAATGATATGTTACTGTAAATTTTAAATTTTATTGCAATAAAAAAAAAATTTAACGGACTGTTACGTGTTACAGATTTTCTTAGTGGCTTTTGTGGCTGCTTCTGTCCACGCACAGAAGTACGGACATGGAGAAAGTCACCACGTAGATTATTATACTGAGCCTCATTATTATTTCGAATACGATGTGAAAGATACCCACACAGGAGATGTTAAGAGCCACAAAGAACAACGTAAAGGAGACCACACTCAGGGAGTGTACTTCTTGGTCGAGCCCGACGGCACTAAAAGGGTCATCGAGTACTTCGTCGAAGGAAAGAAGGGAGGATTCGTCCCAAAGGTGCACAGGGAACACTTGAAGCACCTCGACAAGAAAGGACACGGACACGGTGTCTCTCTCCAGAACTACAACTTCGAACAAGGAAAGGTGCAGGAAGTTACATACCAGTCGCATGGACACTCTGAAGGCGGATATGGTGGACAATCAGGCGGATACGGAGGACACTACGGCGGTTTGTCCGGCGGATTCGGCGGACACTCTGGAGGATTCGGAGGTAACTCTGGTGGATTGTCCGGTGGTTCTCAACACGGAGGACACTTCGGAGGCAGCTCTGGTGGATTGTCCGGTGGTTCTCAACACGGAGGACACTTCGAAGGCAGCTCTGGTGGCTCTTCTGAAGGCTACAAATTTGGATCTTTCGGAGGTAGCTTTGGAGGACACTCAGGTGGATTCGGCGGACAGGCTGGTGGATCATCCGGTGGTCAACACGGAGGACATTATGGAGGCAGCTCTGGCGGTTCTTCCGAAGGATACAAATTCGGTTCATTCGGAGGTCAATCTGGCTACGGTGGAAATTCCGGTGGATCTTCTGGCGGATACGGAGGTCATTCCGGCGGATACGGTGGTTCATCTGGTGGAGCCTCTGAGGGATACAAGTTTCAATCTTCTTATCACGGTGGATCCCAGGGCGGTAGCTCAGGCGGTTACGGAGGTCATTCTGGTAGCTTCGGCTTTGGTGGATTGTCTCATGGCTCATCTGGCGGATACGGTGGTCAATCCGGTTCTTCCGAAGGATACAAATTCGGATCTTACCATAGCGGAGGTCAGGGAGGCAACTCGGGCGGTTACGGCGGTCATTCTGGTGGTTCTTCTGGTGGATACGGTGGCTCGCACAAAGGATACGGACACGGAGAAGCCACTTCCAGCGTCACCTTCTCAACTCACGGTGCCAAAGTTCACACTTCCACGAAACACGTCGTTCCTCAGAAACATGAACATCACGGCTATTAGTACTAGATTTCTACCTTAGCTGATTGTACTATCATGTAAATAAACCTTTTTTATACTTTTGTAATAATTTGAGATTTTCATTTAATTGAACAAGAATCCTTTTTCTTCACCTTCCTCATTGATAAGAAATAGCAAAAAAAAACCAAAACCCCAATATCAACAATTCTTTGTATTTCCTCTAAGTACAGGTTGTCCCATGAACAGACGTTAATACTTCAGGAGTTTATCATACAAGTCAAATTGGACTTAAAATGTCTCTATTGCCAAAATTCTAATTCTCAAGTATAATCGAGAATATCTCTTTACATGTTACATCAATTTTTCACAAATTTATTCCATAAAGCCCCTGGTACCTCACAAAATGCTAATGACTGTTAACTGTATTACCCCAATGAAAAGGGTATTAATAATTTTACAAGATTTTTTTTTAAATTATTAGCTTAGGTACATCAAATCTCGCAGAAGATAAAATATAAAGTTCAATATTCTCGACTAAAGTTTAAGTAAGATTTTCTTAGTTCTGTAAATACTGGCAGATAAGGCGCTTAGATAAATGTCGCCTCTTCTAATAAGCTTTTAATTTAGCACTTAATTTCTCATAGCTCAATTATCACTAAGTAAAATTTACGTTTAAGTTCTAAAAATTTGATTTTTCTGTTACCAACCCTTGAGAAAAATTACTCTTTAAGATTTTGAAACTTCTATTAAAAAAATGAAAGTAATACAAAAAAATCCACTTAGGTACAAAAGTGAACATAGAAAACTTATGTAGTAAAATCTGTCCGCAAATGATATCAGGCTTGCATTCTTAAAAAATGTGGACATTTTAAAATTAATATCATTAATTTTAAGTTTTAGAGGCTTGTTTTTTCTTATGTTAAATTTTGCAACAAAGAATCTTTTTTGTTTACTTTGTATTACTTTCATTATTTTTTTTATAAAAGTTTGAAAATCTTAATAAATATTTTTTTTAAACCATTTGCAAGAAAATTGTAATACGAATAGTCAAATTTCTCGACTAGAATTCAGAACCACGCTAGGGCCAATAGGGAATTTTTGGTCCAATTTGACATGTAGATTGCAATTTATTAATTAAACAAACAATTTATTAAATAAAATAAATATAATATTTTTACGTAGTTGCATTTACGAACCGTTTATAAGAATTAAATGTTCAATTAAATTTCGCCAAAATTATTTTAATTTTATTCACTATTTCGTAATAAATTTATTTTTTGCCAAGGAAGAATTCTCCAGCAAACTTATTTTAATTTTTTATATATTCAATGCAAAAAAACTTACATTTAAGCGGTAGAATATATATATATATATATATTCTTTGATAATGAAGAAAGGAATTATGAAAATATATAATTTTTTTGTTAATCTGTGTAAATTTTTAAAAATTGAAAGAAACGTTTTCTTTTTTGAAACAATATTACGGTCATAAAAATAAAATTCCTATTACGGGTTCTTATTGGCATTTATGATAACATGATGTTTGACAATATTTACTGAAAATATTAATAGCCTTTAACTCGAGAAAAAAAGTGTTATTAAACCGTATTTACAAAAGTGGTTTTTAATGATTTCTACACGATTAAATTGATTACATTCCCGATATATGGATAAGTTTAGAGTCCAATTACCCTTGAGTGGTAAAACTACATTGAAATATTTTTTTCAGACTGTTCAGAATTAAAAATCCGTAGGCTGTGTCGAGATTCGAACCCTGAAATGCTAGCGTGGCAAGGACGAGTAGTCCAGCCGAGTGGTTTGGGTCATCGCAGGTCCACCTTTTTAAAAAAATATATTTTATTATCTATATTTACAGGGTTGTACGGTACGAGATGCCAAAGTAATTTGGCTATAGTAGACTGAAAAGTGTAGTAGAATTCTGTAAAAACGGGTTTTCTAGCTCACAAGATTCAAAAGATACGATTTTTATCGTAACCTTAGCATTTTTAATTGAAATTGATATTTTTTAAAAATATAGGTTGGATTGCTAAAGAAGAGTCATCGATTTTTCTGCCTTCAGCTGGGTCAAACCGTGCGTAAGCAGAAGCAGTTATTGGAAGTACTTTGAAAAATTTCAAAAATTCACTACACTGAGACGAAAATCCCTAGAGATTGGCAAATTTCCCAAAAACGGCTTCATTTGATAAGTTTTCGCTTGGTAAGCCTGGTAGGATCGGTACGGTCCTTTTTCTATGAGTGTGGTGGTTCAAATTCACGGTGATAGGAAAGTATGAAAAGTACATGAAAAACTGAATACTGAAGATTATAATAAAAATCAAAATTTAATTTTGTGAACAAAATAAAAAAATATGAAGAAGTTTAGACCGAGTCTACTAAAGCAAGTTTTCGAAGCCCTCTCTATTATTCCTCAATAATTTTCAAGTACGTTTTTACATATTTCCAGATGCACATTATACATTAATTACATTTGTTATATCGTAGTAAGACTAACTCTAAACCTTTTTTTTCCTGACAGAAACAAAAACCCGCTTTCTTTTCCCTTTAGCTGTTTTTGTTTGTTGAGGTCAATATGCGAGCATATATCATTTCAAAATGACTGATATGTGTGGCCTTTATGTTTTATGTGTACAGTACCTACTTTCAACCATGGTAAGGCTTAAAAATTGAAAAAGAACAACTACAAAAAAATGTGATCTTACTACCATTTGTGTTTCTAACACCTACATGATTTTTCGTCGCAAATTTTGTAGTACTCTGGCGAGGTTAAGGAAAAATATTTCTGTTTTCGTGTATTGCCTGCTATTTATGTTTAAGATTATTAAAAGAGATTAAATTATAAACCGATATACCTATACATGTCAAAACTAAGTGAATATTTAGGACGAAGACACGCAAAGGTATAATTTAAGGTTTTTTAAAATGGTCATTATTGCTCTTTATCACATCATTATACGATTACTAGAAATCCGAACAAACGTATGCTATTGTAATTGTCTGATTTGAAGACCATTGTGCAACGAACTTGCTCAACGCTTGCCAAATTTGGTGAAATGAGATACTACTTTTTTTAATTTGTCAACGATTGGATAACCTTTGATCTAATAAGCATTATTCAATATGTTATTTTTTAAATATAATTTTGATGAAAATTGATATACTTGAACATTAGTCAGTTTTTTTTAAATTTCCACTACGTACATATTTTAATATTCTACTCCTTTGTTCCTCATCCATGTTGATTTTTTTAAATCTCTTTTGTTTTATTTGGCTACCTGTAGAAATTTTAAACGATATTATCGTAATTTTGCTAAGAAATAGAGTTCGCGACTATTTGACTTTCTATTCTTTTTCTATTTTTATACACAACCTTTCATAATTTTTATATTTTAAACTATTTTCAGTACAGTTCACCGCATTTTATTGTATACATTTTAAATTCTTTTGTGAATGTACGTGTGCGTTTTTGTGCTTGCATTTGACTTACATAAGAATAGTGTTTATGCAAAAAATTTATCAAGGACTTCATATCCCTCCTAAACGTATATATACACTATACGCTTTTGAAAACTTTAAACAGGATTTATTTATTATTAGTAACAAATAAATATAAGCGTAATAAACTTTTTTAAATTTTTATTTGACTATGGTTGTGCTAGCTTAGGTTAATTAGCTGCTTTACTCTTATGTAATAGAAATTAACAATTCTGTTGTACCATGCCTCCCCCTTTTAAGGTACTACCATCTGCTGATATAGCCTTTATAGGTCAATTGAAAGTTTGTTTAAAGTAACTTTGAAAAAAGATACAGAATTAAGTTACAGGTAAATTTTTTGTCCCAAAACCGATTATGTACTAATTTAAATGGATGAAAATGCACAATAGCATGATTTGCCGAGCCGTAGGGACAAAACTGGGCGTTACTTGATTATTTTTAAATTCTAAAGTGTGATTAATTGGAAAATAATTTAAAGAAATAAGCGTATATGTAAGAAAAGTAAAGTCCTGTCAAACAGGAGGGCTTAACGTCCACCATCCCGTTGAGTTTCGCGAAGGTGGAAAACCGTCCTATGTAGTAATTGTAAAGTTATGTTTGTTTCATGGCCAATTCCAGCATTCAAACCCAAAACCACTAGCATGAAAAATATTTGTCGGTGGATACAACCCCTCGGCCACCGCAATCCACGACAGCATGTATTGCTGATTTATTTAATTCTTTAGAAAATTACCTAAACTCATTTTCAATCCTAAATCTGTTAAATTATCATCATCACCATAGCCATGATACCCAAGTTAAAAATATTCTTCTATCTAAATATATAAAATTTATTGTGACTTTTATAGTTTTTCTATTTTATTTTTTATTTTATTTATTTATTACATTTGTTTTAGCCTTTAACTTCATACACGGAAGTTGGCTTCTTGCAGAAATACACATATAATCATAGGAATTTACAAAATATAGTTTTACAAGAAATTAGTTAAACACGAGGAAACAATAACAACCATTGGGTTTTAACAACCATTTTGATAACAATAATTAGTAGTAACAAGTTGACATAAATTTAATGCATTGAATTAAAGTAATGAATAATCGCACTGACTAATGGTAATGGAAATACTTATAAAATTACTATATTAATATTCTTTGAAGGTTTAATTGGTAAGTAATCATAACCAAATGAACAGATTAGTGTGTGACCATTGTTCTCTTGGGCTTTAGCCCAGATTCCGAGAGGCTGGAAGTGCCAATAGGAGGCCTGGTAGTGGATCGCAAAGCAATACGACACTAATGGAGAACAGAAATAAGGTCATTGCAGCAAGACGGAACCATTTCCATTGTGCCCATCAGATCCTAAATGAAGTGCAAGATGTTTTGGCATGACCTTTGACAACACAAACGATTCGTAATCGTATGAGACGACCTGTAGCAACAGCCCGCCACCAGCAACTCAGCAGAATATGGTTAGCTAGCGCCTAGAAGAGAACACAAATTGGAATTCTGTTATGTTTACTGATGAGTCGCGTTTCTGTCTGTATAGTGATAGCAAGCGCCGATGGGTTTACCAAGAACAGGGGATGAGTACAATGACCCAGTTCGTGCTCCCTTGTGCAGTTTGGAATAGAGGTGTAATTCTCTGGGCTGGGACTCACACTGGAGGACTATCTGGACTCCATATTGTTGAAGGCAACCACACCGAAGTCCGTCGGGTCCATGAAATTATCGAGGAATTCATCCCTCAACCTCGGATCTCATTGGCAGGGATTTTCCATTTCTGGATGACAATGCCAGACCTCATAGAGGCAGCGGTGTTCACCAATTAGAAAACCAGGGAATTTCCCATCTGCCCCTTCCCCCATTGTCTGCAGACTTCAATCCCATCGAGCACATGTGGGATGCGTTGCAGAGAAAGATTTTCGATCACCATCCACAGCCAGTTGCCCTGCAACCACTCAGTGCAGCGTTGCAACATCTGTGGAGTCAAATTTCTTATGGAATTAGGGACAACCTTATTAGCAGTATACCTAACTGGTTCACAGAGGTTTTAGCTAGCAAAGCAAATTATAGGACACCCTGTTTCTAATCTGACAAAACAACTCGGAGTACTTCGCGAGAGGTGTAATAAGTACTTTAAGAATTTTAGTTTTAGTTTTAGTTTGCATTGTCTCGGACAGTATGAGTTCCATAAAGCAGATCGAGCAATTTCTTCTAAATGTGTGATTACCTACTAGGGGAAATCATTAATACCATATACCACGAGTCTCTGCAGAAAATAGTAGTGTTTTACTGAAGTCGGGGATATTGTGGCATCCGTTATACTGTAGTAGTGGACCAATTGGCCAAAGAAGCGACAAAGCACGGAGAATATCACATCAAGCTGCCTAAGACGAGCGAAAAACGCCTAGTCACCAAATAGTTGATGCAAGAATGGAGCACGTATACCAGCGAACTGCGAGTTTGCTATAAAAATCCATGTTACAGGAAATAGTATCGAAACCTTGGTTCAACCACTCCGGTGCATACATGCATAGAATTGGCCGTACTCAAAACTGCCAGACGTGCGATGAGCCGAAAAACATAAAGAATATAATTTTGACGTACATAGAATACGAAAAGGCAAGACAGAAATTTTTCGAAGGGGGTATACGCTGAAAAATTTTGAGAAACCATTTTGCTGAGAATGCTTGCTTTTAACTCGAAATGTGACGTGGATAAATTGATATATGCATTTTTGAAAGAGTATGATAATGATGTGTGATTCTGTGCTATAGACTTTAGTAACGTTGTACATATGTGTCATGATCATTTTTTACTTATGTGTACAAATATTTATTTCATTGTTCTTTGTTTTTTTGTTAAATGATTTTTATTTACATAAATATAGCTGTTCAATTATTTACAAAGTACAGTACAGGCATGGATTACAATCCGTCTGCCAGAGGTCGTTATTAAGAGAAAAAAATAAAAATAATAATAAGGAAGAAATAGTAATAAAGAGAATAGGAATAAAGCGAGGTTTTAACATTATTTGCTATATGCTAGCACACACAAAACAAAATATGTTAAAAATAATAGTAAAAATACTTATAATAAAAAACAAACCAAGGGGAAAAGTCTTAATCGTAAAGTGACAAAAAAGCGGATAAAATAAAATCATATAATATGTAAAGGAAATTGGAACGAATTTGTTCTGTGTTGCTTGTTTTAATTAATTAATTAATTTATTATCTGATATGTATTAAATATTTGTTATATAATGGGAATATGTGTGTACTTTTGCTATATTTAAAGCAAAGCAATATAATAATATTAATAATAATAAAAGACTTTAGTTGTACTCTTTTCT
Source organism: Cimex lectularius (assembly GCF_000648675.2). NCBI lineage: Eukaryota > Metazoa > Arthropoda > Insecta > Hemiptera > Cimicidae > Cimex > Cimex lectularius. Next base: position 311,006 of record NW_019394221.1, on the reverse strand, counting down.
GTTTAGGATTTTGGCCATGAGCCCAAACCTCTGAACAATTTAATAGACGAAATAAGGGAATAAACTGCCCAAAAATGAATAGGAATATTGCCAATTTTGTATTATTTATTTTTTATAGCATTTTTATTTTATTTTTATTATAAATTGCAATAAAATTTTTAGGAAAATTTAATTAATCTATTTTGAAAAATAATAAAACGAAAGGTTTTAATTCCATAATTTTGTTTATTGGACAAAATAGTATTTTTGAAAAATTAATACGTTTATTAAGTCCTGTTAGCTAAAACACTACTATTTTCTGCAGAGACTCGTCGTATATGGTATTAGTGATTTACGCTAGTAGGTAATCACACATTTAGAAGAAATTGCTCGATCTGCATTATGGAGCTCATACTGTTCGAGATAATGCAAACTTAAACTAAAACTAAAATTCTTAAAGTACTTACTTATAACACCTCTTGCGAAGTACTCCGAGTTGTTTTGTCAGATTAAACACAGGGTGTCTTGTAATTTGCTCTGTTAGCTAAAACCTCTATGTACCAGTTAGGCATACAGTTTATAAGGTTGTCACTAATTTCATAAGGAATTTCACTCCAAAGATGCTGCAGCGCTGCACTCAGTTGTTGTATGTCAACTGGTTGTGGATGGTGATCGAAAAGCCTTCTCTCCAACGCACGCCTCATGTGCTCTTGGGATTGAAGACTGGAAACAATGGGGAATGAGGCAAATGGGAAATTCCCAGTTTTTCTAAACACTGATGAACAACTCTGCCTCTATGAAGCTGGAATTGTGATCAAGAAATGGAAAATCCCTGCCAATGAGATCCCGAGTTTGAGGGATGTATTCCTCAATAATTTCTTGGACCCGACGGACTTCGGTGAGTTCAACAATATGGAGTCCAGATCGTCCTCCAGGGTAAATTCCAGCCCAGGCCGTTACACTGCCTTCTCCACACTGCACTGAAGGTAACAAGAACTTGGACATTTTACACCCCTTTTTTTCTCGGTAGATACTTCGGCGCCTGCTATCACTATACAGACAGAAACGTGACTCATCAGTAAACACAACAACTTTCCAATTGGTGTTCTCTTCTAGGCGCTCGCTGCATATTCTGCTGGTGGCGGGCTGTTGCTGCAAGTTGTTCAAACGGGCGTACAATGCGAGGCTAACTTCCTACTTTTAATTATTTTACTCATCTACAAATTTCTACAAATAAGATCAACAAAGAGCTAAGGCAAAAGCAATGTACTCATATAAAAAAAAGTTTTGCAAATCATAATATATCTGCTGACATTGAAGCATTTATAAAGTCGTGAGGAGTGGTCAAGAATGAGGTAGTTTAGATAACACCTTTTCATTTTATGCCAACGTTTAGACCTTTATTCGTGTCATCTTCAGGGCATAAAGTGTGTTGCTATTCTTGTGGTGTCATATTGGTTTTGCGTGAATGTGTTGTGTGTTCACAGCAACAGGTCACTCAAAGCATCATTATATATTAATAAGTAGTTTCAGAACCTCTGTTGAACATTATCTATTAAAAAATAACATAAAAACAAAGATTGGCCAGTAATAAAAAAGTCTTTTTGTACGTTAATAGAAAAAAATATCAAATTTAATCCTGACACAAAACGCATTACATGCTGTACCCTGCAACATGACGCATATTAAATATTGTTCTAAAGATCTTAACTTGTGATATAAAATAACTCTGTTATGAGAAAATAAATAAATTTTTAAAATGTAATATTAAACTATGGATCGCAAACCAACTATCTCCGTTTTAAATATTACATTACTTTAATACACAATTATAAACTGATCCAAAATGGATATGGGACATTACTAATTTTGTATTTACTTTTCATAGCATTTTTATTATAAATTGCATTAAATTTGTTAGAAATTATTATGTTTTTTACTGGATGAAAATTTGAATTGACACTTCGGATGATATCACTATGACGATGATGAAAAGACTAGAAAAGGTGTTTGTTTGCAAAATGTATAATCTTCATAATTACTATTTTAAAGTAAATTCGTTAATAAAAATGAGGATTAACATTTGTTTGTATTTTCTGTTTTGTTTTAACCAAATAACAAAAATCTATCGGTTAATTTAATTAAAATTAATAGAATAAAAAAAATTACAAATATTCCTATTCATTTTTAAGCAGTTTAGATGAGAGTCTTTTTATGTTTCCAACAATCGGATATGAAAGATTCCAGTATGTTCAACACTCTGAGCATCGAAGCACAGCCTTTCGCAACAAAATAAAAAGCAGCCTGAAAATTCTGCACATGTGTTACACACACACACACACACACACACATATATATTGATTAATAATAATGACTAATAATAATGATTAATTTCGTAATGGTATATATACATACATGCGCGGATTTGAGCTTATATAAATCCAAAAATCCACGCAACGATTTAGTATAAAAATAAATTTGTAAATATTGATAATTACAGTTTAAAAAAAGGAACCATGTTTTTGGAAATAAGAAACAGTTCGGGAATGAAAAAAATTTTAGGTTATTACTTGTGATAAATGTAAGAAAAAAATTACAAAACAGCAATATAATTCCTCCTTTTGTTAACGTTTAAAATATTTTTTAAATAAACCAGTTAATTACAAAAAATATAATTTTTTCTCAAATTGAAATTGTATTCGGTTATTACTTTATTTAGACAAAAAAATGTATAATAATCAAAATCCCAAAATCAAAATTTTAAATCACACATAAATAAACATGTATGCAGTTGTAAATTAATTGTGAATAAACACGAAATAAATTGTGCCAATAATTTATTTTTAGAATAAATCATGTAGGGTTTCATCCTTAATAATGATTAATTTCGTAATGGTAAGTACGATAAATATTTGCAAACGGTATAGAAATATTTTTTTCGTTATATAAATATTTATTTATTGTTCACCGATAAATGAGAAAACGTAGTATAAACCAATTTAGCAATCGATCAAGTTTTGAGTCGAATTCTTTAGAAATAACTTGGAATTATGTAAAACAAACACGGAGGGGGAGAGGGTTGTCCGAACTTGATTTGTATATAAAGCCCAAACCGGCCTTACCAAGTCAGTTCGATTCAAAATGTACAAGGTGAGTTAAATCTAACTTTTTTTTTTCGAATAAGATTCGGAATGAACAGGTGGCAATTAAAATTGCTGAATAGACAAGAACCACTGCGTAATCTGGTCCTTTAATTAAGTTGATTGATTTTAAAGCAAAGTTTACTTGATGTTTGCTTATTTAATTTTTTCTAGAATAATAGTTTGATTGCTTAGTTTAATTACCTATTTTATAAATTAATTTTTAGTTTGAATTTAATAAAGAATTTTATATAATTATAAATATCTTTAAAACATTTTAGTAAGTTTATCACAAAACACGCTGAAATATTGAAATAAATGTAAAAAATAATTTGTTTTAGATTTTCTTAGTGGCTTTTGTTGCGGTTTCTGTCCATGCCCAGAAGTATGGACATGAAGAAAGTCACCACGAAGTAGATTATTATGCTGAGCCTCATTATTATTTCGAATACGACGTTAAAGATACCCACACAGGAGATGTTAAGAGCCACAAAGAACAACGTAAAGGAGACCACACTCAGGGAGTGTACTTCTTGGTCGAGCCCGACGGCACTAAAAGGGTCGTCGAGTACTTCGTTGAAGGAAAGAAGGGAGGATTCGTCCCAAAGGTACACAGAGAACACTTGAAGCACCTCGACAAGAAAGGACACGGACACGGTGTCTCTCTCCAGAACTACAACTTCGAACAAGGAAAGGTGCAAGAAGTTGCCTACGAGTCGCACGGACACTCCGAAGGCGGATATGGTCAATCAGCCGGAGGTAGCTTTGGAGGTCACTCCGGTGGATCTGGTTCTCAATCTGGTGGTGGTCATGGCGGATACTTCGGAGGCAGCTCTGGCGGTTCTTCTGAAGGATACAAGTTTGGATCTCTCGGAGGTAGCTTTGGAGGCCACTCCGGTGGATTCGGCGGTCTCTCTGGTGGATCTTCTGACGGATACAAGTTCGAGTCATATCACGGCGCTCAAGAAGTTGGATTAGGCGCTTATGGTAATGGTGGTTCATCTGGCGGATCTTCCGAAGGATACAAAGTCGAATCTTCTTATCACGGTGGATCCCAGCAGGGCGGTAGCTCAGGCGGATACGGAGGTCATTCCGGTGGATATGGAGGTTCATCTGGTGGAGCCTCTGGATCTTCATACGGTGGATCCCAGGGCGGTAGCTCAGGCGGATACGGAGGTCATTCCGGTGGATATGGAGGTTCATCTGGTGGAGCCTCTGGATCTTCATACGGTGGATCCCAGGGCGGTAGCTCAGGCGGATACGGAGGTCATTCCGGTGGATATGGAGGTTCATCTGGTGGAGCCTCTGGATCTTCATACGGTGGATCCCAGGGCGGTAGCTCAGGCGGATACGGAGGTCATTCCGGTGGATATGGAGGTTCATCTGGTGGAGCCTCTGGATCTTCATACGGTGGATCCCAGGGCGGTAGCTCAGGCGGATACGGAGGTCATTCCGGTGGATATGGAGGTTCATCTGGTGGAGCCTCTGGATCTTCATACGGTGGATCCCAGGGCGGTAGCTCAGGCGGATACGGAGGTCATTCCGGTGGATATGGAGGTTCATCTGGTGGAGCCTCTGGATCTTCATACGGTGGATCCCAGGGCGGTAGCTCAGGCGGATACGGAGGTCATTCCGGTGGATATGGAGGTTCATCTGGTGGAGCCTCTGGATCTTCATACGGTGGATCCCAGGGCGGTAGCTCAGGCGGATACGGAGGTCATTCCGGTGGATATGGAGGTTCATCTGGTGGAGCCTCTGGATCTTCATACGGTGGATCCCAGGGCGGTAGCTCAGGCGGATACGGAGGTCATTCCGGTGGATATGGAGGTTCATCTGGTGGAGCCTCTGGATCTTCATACGGTGGATCCCAGGGCGGTAGCTCAGGCGGATACGGAGGTCATTCCGGTGGATATGGAGGTTCATCTGGTGGAGCCTCTGGATCTTCATACGGTGGATCCCAGGGCGGTAGCTCAGGCGGATACGGAGGTCATTCCGGTGGATATGGAGGTTCATCTGGTGGAGCCTCTGGATCTTCATACGGTGGATCCCAGGGCGGTAGCTCAGGCGGATACGGAGGTCATTCCGGTGGATATGGAGGTTCATCTGGTGGAGCCTCTGGATCTTCATACGGTGGATCCCAGGGCGGTAGCTCAGGCGGATACGGAGGTCATTCCGGTGGATATGGAGGTTCATCTGGTGGAGCCTCTGGATCTTCATACGGTGGATCCCAGGGCGGTAGCTCAGGCGGATACGGAGGTCATTCCGGTGGATATGGAGGTTCATCTGGTGGAGCCTCTGGATCTTCATACGGTGGATCCCAGGGCGGTAGCTCAGNTTACCTTCTGTTCATTAGGCTAAAATTTTTATTATATATATTTTATCGTTTTTTAAAACAAATTTGATGAGAATTTTCATACGGTTTATAAATAATGTTTGTTACAGCTTTGCCTCCTTGCTGTTGTCATCGCTGCCGTTGGTGCCCAACACTACGGGCACGAAGAAGGCCACCACCACCACGTCGACTACTACACGGAACCTCATTATTATTTCGAGTACGACGTTAAGGACCCTCACACCGGTGACTTCAAGAGCCACAAGGAACAGAGGAAAGGCGACCACACCGAAGGAGTCTACAGCCTCGTCGAACCCGACGGTTCCAAGAGGGTAGTCGAGTACGTCGTCGAAGGCAAGAAGGGAGGATTTGTACCCAAGGTACACAGAGGACCCGGTAAACTTGTTGACAAGCACGGTCATGAGGGACACGTCCACGCCAACTACAACTTCCACCAAGGGCACGTTCAAGAAGTCCAGTACCACTACAGTGGACACGGCGGACACCATGGAGGTTTCGGAGGTCAACAGGGTGGATTCGGAGGTGGACATGGAGGATACTAATTCGGCTACCAAATAATCATAGATTCATCAACAAACCCTGCCAATTCCATCATGTTGATTTTTTTTTTACTTTTTGAATAAATTGTTTTGTACATTTTTTAAAAAGTGTGGTACTTATGTCACCTTGTGTCTAAAAATTATATCTAAGTATCAAAAGTCTAAAACGTTGAAAACAATGTTATTGAACACGAAGAAGAATACCAAAATGGACTAGAACATTTTTCATATCGTAAAAAATATTTTAACGTCATTAAAAATACAAACACAGGCAATTTTTTTGTTATAGTCAAAAAGGTTTTTAATAACCTTTCACATGTTTAGTGGTCTAATTGTCCATATTAATTATTTCAATTTATTATTATTTTTATGTAAAGTCTTGGTTGAGATGAAAAAGGTACGAGCGGGATTCGAACCCACGACCTTTGTCTCAATAGCTTAAGTATGGCCTATTCCTCGGCCCGAAAAACGCGTCTGAGAAAGCTCGATAGGCTCTACTACCAGGGTCTCAGAGCGATCTCGGGAGCGTTCAGGACCAGCCCCTTGGCCAGTCTGTGCTGTGAGCTGGGGGTATTGCCTCCCGAATTACGGAGAGAGCAGCTCACCCTCAGTTACGCGGCCGGGTATCTGGCCAAGCCGTGGCATCCCCTANGTGTTCGGGGTCGATGGCGGAATATTTATAAAAGTACTCCATCGACCCCAATCTAGTTTAGTTCGAGTATAGGTCGGTGGAGGAATATCAACTACTCCACCGACCAAACGGAATGTGTGTATTGTATGGATGTATTTATGTGTATGAATGTATTTATCTGTATGAATGTAGTGTTTGTAAATAGAAGTGTAAATAGAATATTGACTTGACTTAGTTTGGGGCTGAAATGACCCAGATGTCGGAAGCCCCAGTAAAAAAAAAAAAAAAAAAAATAGCTTAAGTAGTTAGAGCAGCGGCCGGGTATTGAGCCGAAGGGGTTCGAATACCGTTCGTGGCATTAGCTTTTTCAACTCAACCAAGACCTTACATAAGAGGAATAAATAATTGAAATAAATTTGTTTTAACGAGATATAAAATCAAAGAGATATAAATAAAAAACATATAACATATAAAAACATAAATATACATTAAAACGAAAAATAAAATACATGTGTACTATACATCATGGTAATAAACCGTCTGCCGCGGTCGCGCAGATTATATTTAAAAAAAGAAAAGAGAAAATGTTAAGTGTACTAGAAGGGGATGCGATAATTAGTTCACTTTGGGTGTCATTTATAAAGGACTGGATATTAGAAGAAGCGGCAAGCAGATTACATTTATCGATATCAGCAAGTTTATCATCCCAAGCTTACCGACGTATCAAAAGTAAAACGGATTCTTTAGGAGTACCGATGTTAGAGTGAATAATCACATTAACGAGGAGGTGATCTGAAAAATGTTCAGTGAGGGCTCTAAAATCATGTACGAGATGTAAACATAAAGCCTGTCTATATTTACTAAATCATGTGTAGACAGAAGTCGAAAAATTTATGGCTACTTTCTATTAGGTTTCGTGGTCCGCTTGACCAAATAAATTCTTTTCAATTAATTAAGGTTTTGGCTGAGATAAAATGGCTTATGGCTACTGTTCAACCTTAGCCTTTGGAATTTTTAAACAGAGTACAATTAGGATTATCAAGTAGCAAATCATCAGGGAGAGGTTGTCAGTATACAATAGAAATACGTCTTGAATGTGCCTCATCCAAAGTGAACATAACATTTGACAAATGAAATAGTTTCTAACCAAACATAAAAATATTATATTTATGTCCTAGCTATTGATTTACACACGAAATATAAAAAAATCTATATTTACAAAAAATTCTTTTGTTATTAAAATTTTATTTTGAAATTTGAATATACGTAATTTTTGAGGTTTTCATTTGTTAAATATTCATATACTTTTGAATAACTTTACGTGTCTAATGAATAAATGAATGATTAATTCTTGTAATGTCAAAAAAGGCATAATTACTAAATTATCTGGTTAAGAGACTCCTGTTTGACATTGGTTGAGAATGTCTGATGTTTTCCTGCCTTGACAATCTTTTTAATTCTTGTCTAAAATTTGATTTATGGATGCTTTTGTAGCCTAATAAACTGTGTGTGAAATTTAATTTTTATACGTATTTAAATTCGTTTTGCCCTGATGATTACTTCAACTTATCATTCTTTTAATCATTATTTATTCTTGAATTTTACAATAATTTGTTGATTTTATTTTATGTCTGCTTTGATGATAAAAAAAATTATAACTTACACATTAGGAATAAGGCATTTCTAGAGACTATGTCAGCGGAATAAAAGCGCTATTACACATTGGCAAAGATGTATAGAATGTGTTTTAAAATATTTCGAATAAATTGTATTTTATAAAAATTACAAATAGTTTTGACTGCTTTTTCTGCATTTTTTTGCACCAGCCCAAGAGAAATACAACCAGCCCAACACTAGTAAATTTTTTTTGGACTGCTGGGTTCAAATGGAAATAACCCGTAGCCAAACAGGTATATTAACAGATAATCTTCAAAGTCGGCTCAAAAAATATTTGACAAGAAATTCCAATCACGAAATGTAATTAAGTAATGACTAATATTATTGGTACAATTATCTGGTAATTTAATAAATATACTTCTTTGACATAAATTACTTCATTATGCAATTTTTAACATGTTATTTTGTTTACGTCAGCTTTGAACGCGTGCGCTTATAATAATCAACCGTGAAATTTTCGTTATGTTACAATTCTTAAAACTACATTTTTTTTGTCTTCGTGAGTAGTCTAATCATCATTCAATGAATAAATAAATTATTAAGGCGAAGAAGAAGGAATTAATGGATTTTTAACTTGTCTATGCACATTAAATGAGAGTGTACTCTCTTTCGCTCTCTCTCTCTCTCTCTCTCTCTCTCTCTCTCTCTATATATATATATATATATATATATNATATATTACCTGTCGTTCTCTATCTTTCATTCTCTTTCTCAGCCTCTCCCGCTCTGTCTATATATCTCTCTATCTCTGTTTAATGTTTAGTTAGTTAACTAGAATAAACTTAATTTGAAAAGCATTTCTAATAATTTCATTAGTATTTTATTTCATTTTTAAATCTAATCTTATTATTTATATTTAATTTTTTTTATAAATTGTGTTTTTATAAAATAATGTAATTATTTATCTTTGGCTGTACTCAGCCAAAGTCAATTTATTCTTGTGAAGTTATCCAATATTAACAATATGCTTTGTTTTAAATTACTCTCAATTTAATTATTTACTTTATTCTTGACTTTTACAATAATTTCTCAATTTTATTTTAAGTATGATTCGACTATGTTATGTAGAAGAAAGGTCCTAGAGACCAAACGTTTGCGTGGATTTTTATGAATAAATCGTTAATCAATCAATCTGTTTCACCACCTCTCTCATTCTTTCTCCCTCTATTTTTTCCTCTTTATATTTCATTCTCACCATCTCACTCTCTATATTTCTACATGTCTATTTAATATTTAGTTAGTTAATTACAAATTAAATACTTTTACATTAACTTGTAAAACATTACTAATCATTTTATTTCATTTTTAAATCTTAAAATTATGTTACTATTTTAAAAGATTCCTTGCCAAGTTCTTAAGAAATATCTACACCTAATTTTGTTTATATAACTTGTGTATGATAAAACAATAATAATAATAATAATTATAATATAATATTTATCTTTAGCTGTAGTTAGCCAAAGTCTATTTAATCTTGCGATGTTTCTCAATATTAACGGTATACTCTATAGAAACATATAAGTTACATGTTTAACTAACTCTCAATTTAATATTTACTTTATAAACTACGTAGAAAACAAACACTTTGAGTGAGTAGAAATACTTTGATTGAATATAATAGATATATTTTTGCATTTTATAAATTCACTTTTTTCCACATCCTACATGTATTTGTTAAATTTAAACAACGCTTGTAAATCCCAGGCCCTGAAGATGATCTCAATAAAGATCGAAACGTTGGCACGACAAAGAAAATGTTTTTCTGAAACCTACATCACACCACACCGATTTCTGAATAATCATTTACTTTATTCTTGACTTTTACAACTTTAAGTACAACATTTTAAGTAAAAGAGGGGCCCTAGTGACAAAACTTTTGGGTGAATTTTTTATAAGTAAATCGTTAATCAATCAATCTATCGTCTCTCTCTCCCCTTTCTTTTTGTAGATTTTTCTCTTCCTCTCTCTCTCACTCTCTCTCTCTCTCTCTCTCTCTCTCTCTCTCTCTCTCTCTCTCTCTAGTGCTCTCTCTCTCACTCTTCAAGTTATCTATCTGTCTATCTATCTATCTGCCTATCTATCTATCTGTCGCTCTTTCTATCTATTTTTTACCTATCTGTCTGTCTATCTATCTATCTGCCTATCTACCTATATATCTGTCTCTTTATGTATCTATTTTTTACCTATCTGTCTGTCTATATATCTATCTATCTGCCTATATATCTATCTATCTATCTGTCTCTCTCTTTATCTATTTTTTTACCTATCTATCTATCATTTTCTCTATCTATCTGTCTATCTATCTATTTATCTGTCTCCCTATCGATCAATCTTTTTACCTATCTGTCTATCTATCTATCAATATGTCTTTCTATATATCTATATAGGTATCTACCTATCTATCCATCTATTTACCTATTTAACTATCTATCTCTACGTAATCTATCGATCTGTTTGTCTCTCTCTATGTTCTGTCTGTCTGTTAGTCTAAATCTCTTCGAGATTTGAGATTGTAGGATTTGGGTTGGAACGTTCGGGTGCCGTATAGTTCAATTCCGAACGTATAGGAACAAGAAGATAGTGTAATTTTTTGTAGTTTAGTAGAGTCAGGTTGAACAATTTCTCGAGTTTGTTCGATATTTGTTATCTGTGGTTTCAGCCTGTACAAGTCGAGTGGAAAGTTGGATCGTATTTTGGATAGGAATATTGTTAAAGTGAAGCAATAGGAAAAGTTTTCTGTTTAGAGGAAGTCTATTTGTTTTGATTTGTGTTAATTTAGCTTGATTCTCCAATGCTGGAGCCAGAGCCAAGAACTACTAACTGACTGTGTAGAATATGTACTAGGTAGTAAGACTTAGATCTTTATCACAGACAGTATTCCTTTATAGCCAGGGAATTGTAAGGTTATTGTTTCAGGTTGGGTGGGTAGGTCAGCTTATAAATAGTGTATAGTAGGGGAGCAAATGTGCACCCCTGTGAGCCTCCTGCTCCGAAACGTATATAGTGATAAGAGAGATAGATTTAACAATGACATAATTGGTAATGCGTAATATGGCTTTAACTCGTATAAATTACAAATACATTATTAATTAGAGATATTATACATTTATCACTGTTCTCATAAATGGTCATATCTTATGAAAACAATAAATTAAAAGACTATTTCCAAATAATTTATTAATTCTACAATGATTAATAATTAATCTATAGTGTCCTAAGAACTCCTGGAGCGTGTAAACAAATAAGTCATAATTTCACCTCGTTACCATACAGGTGGCCATGTATTACAAACAAGTTATTAAGAGATTGTTTCCACATAACAAGGAACGCGACTGGTTTTGACTATAGAGTGCAAACCAAATGGATAAGCGGTTTATGCTCAAAACCCAGATTAGGAGATTATTACGTGAATTAGTTTTTTATAGGACACAAGAGCATGATATTGAAAAATAATTCATTCACAACAGTTGATCGGCGTTTTCTATTTTTAAAAATAATTACACAGTAAGATTTTATCATATATACTATGAAGTCCGAGAATGTTCCTAAAGTTGGAATGTTTGTGTTTAAAAACCTTGGCGATGAACACATGAAGATAATTAAGATGAAGATGAAATATCTAAACAAATATACCACCCAACAACATAACAATTTGTTTTTTACAAACAATAATTTGTCTTGTATAAGTTCAGACGTCCTTGTGCACTATAAAAGTGTCTTAAGAAAAATTCATAATTTCAGGTTTTGTATGTGCAGATACATTTTGCTCGACGTTACCAATTTTAACATTATTGTTTTTTTTTCTAATTTCAAAATGTAATCTTAATTAAAAATAATTTTTGCAACCTGTAATGCAAAGAAAAAATAAATCGACCACTTGTATTTATTTGTTTATTTTCTGTAATAACTAAATATAAAGGGGGACATCGGTGGCCGCAACGGTTTAGGCGTTGACACGACGCTCATCACTGTAAGATAAAGGTCCCGGGTTCGAATCCAGCGGCCCTGCATTTGAACCCGACATACTTACAAATGGGCTTTTTTTCCGGCACCTTGAGGGTTTATATGACCTCTGCAGTTGCGATCCCTCGTAAAAAAATATATATCACAGTTAGTATAGTGCTTGAAAAATAAATACAGCATTAATAACTTACTGTTTCCCTTCAAGGGGTGTTACTAATCCTTTTACATTCTTTAGATTGACTATACAGAAAATAAGTTCTATTTCATTCTTTCCAGAGCCTATGTCCTCAGTGAGTGTAAATGGAACCCCATTGCCTATCAATGACCTTGTGCACGTTTCCTTGGACTTTCCATGGACAAATCACTGATTTACATCTCGTGCAAGCTTAAAAAGACAGCAAACAAACCGACGTTATAAATCATTAAAAACAATACTTTATTCGCGATCAAAATCTTTATGTAATACCATATTTGCAGTTGTAAATAACAAATAAATGTTATTACAAAAATCCAGAGCCAACTTGTCGAGTGAGGTGTTTGTTTTTGAAATTGTTTTACTTGATGAAACAATAAATTTGGGTGAAAATAATTAATTAGTAATAATCATAGTTTAAAGTCGAGAAGATCTCGCCCGAGCAGATACTTGGCCAAAGACAGATGTAGTATTTAATTAATTAAGTCCTCGGTTTGGCGCCCTCTGCCATACATGATGGTCTATAGGGTTTAGGCCACCGAAAGACTCGATTGACGAAAACGTAGTGGTCGACAGAGATGTACGGCAGCTAGAAATGATAATTTTATTGCTCTTACTACACGACCGTCATTTGACGGCTTCTATGATACGTAGTCAACTCCAAACGGTCCGCAAAAGTAAGGCTGAGCTGTAAACATTACCAGAAGGCTTCGTAGGACTTCGTTCGATAGTTATGTATCATCTTGGTCTGCTTATCCGCGGTGGTTTTTGTTGGTGCAGACGCGTTTCGGTAAGTCGCCATCTTCAATGTTTAGGTAATTTCTGTAGAGTGAAGTTTTCGTTACGAGGTCATGAATGGTGTACATGGTTCTGTAGGCATTAGTGTTGTTTGTTGGTGTTTTTGATGGATTAACTCGAGGTCTTTTTGGATACGTTACAGGCTTCGATCAATAATCATTACGAAACGAAATCAATTTAAAAACTCCGTTCACATATAGATATTTATTTTAGCAAATTGATGTAAGAAAGCCACATTTTCGGATTTGTCCATTTGCCAACCCTTTTACATCGGTGGGGGAAAAGAACCAGCGTGACTGTCTGATATATAAAGCCCGTTGGCCCCCTTCACATTCAGTTCAACATTACAAGCGAAAATGTACAAGGTGAATGGTCTTTTAGGATCATAGGAAACTTTTATGTTTACACAAATATTAATTTCCTATTTGCTTTTCTTTTAACTTCAATTTATTGTTGGCAATTTTTAAAAATGGTCATTATTATTAATTGTTTATATTAATCCATATATATTTTAGTTGGCACTTCTTAACCAAAGTGCTTATTTAAATTGATTTATAATTTTTATGTAGAGTTTTGATTTTTCATCTCAGCCACATTTTGCATGAAAATTATAAATCAATTTAATTGATTATTATTACAGTACTTTGTTTTTCAAGTTACAATTATTTTAATGTGTGAAACATTTTGACTGAGAATTTATACAGCTAATACAATAATTTAAATAAACTATGGATAATTTTTTTTACATTTGATATAGTTTTTTATAAGCAAAAAATGAACATATCATATTATTTTGTATTGTAAATTTGATTAGAAGGTAAATATGGGTTTATAAATATTGCTTGTTACAGCTTTGCCTCCTTGCTGTTGTCATCGCCGTCGTTGGTGCCCAACACTACGGGCACGAAGAAGGCCACCACCACCTACTACACTGAACCTCATTATTATTTCGAGTACGACGTTAAGGACCCTCACACAGGAGATGTTAAGAGCCACAAAGAACAACGTAAAGGAGACCACACTCAGGGAGTGTACTTCTTGGTCGAGCCCGACGGCACTAAAAGGGTCGTCGAGTACTTCGTTGAAGGAAAGAAGGGAGGATTCGTCCCCAAGGTACACAGAGAACACTTGAAGCACCTCGACAAGAAAGGACACGGACACGGTGTCTCTCTCCAGAACTACAACTTCGAACAAGGAAAGGTGCAAGAAGTTGCCTACGAGTCGCACGGACACTCCGAAGGCGGATATGGTCAATCAGCCGGAGGTAGCTTTGGAGGTCACTCCGGTGGATCTGGTTCTCAATCTGGTGGTGGTCATGGCGGATACTTCGGAGGCAGCTCTGGCGGTTCTTCTGAAGGATACAAGTTTGGATCTCTCGGAGGTAGCTTTGGAGGCCACTCCGGTGGATTCGGCGGTCTCTCTGGTGGATCTTCTGACGGATACAAGTTCGAGTCATATCACGGCGCTCAAGAAGTTGGATTAGGCGCTTATGGTAATGGTGGTTCATCTGGCGGATCTTCCGAAGGATACAAAGTCGAATCTTCTTATCACGGTGGATCCCAGCAGGGCGGTAGCTCAGGCGGATACGGAGGTCATTCCGGTGGATATGGAGGTTCATCTGGTGGAGCCTCTGGATCTTCATACGGTGGATCCCAGGGCGGTAGCTCAGGCGGATACGGAGGTCATTCCGGCGGATATGGAGGTTCATCTGGTGGAGCCTCTGAAGGATACAAGTACCAATCTTCATACGGTGGATCCCAGGGCGGTAGCTCAGGC
Source organism: Cimex lectularius (assembly GCF_000648675.2). Taxonomy (NCBI): domain Eukaryota; kingdom Metazoa; phylum Arthropoda; class Insecta; order Hemiptera; family Cimicidae; genus Cimex; species Cimex lectularius. The sequence continues at coordinate 295,957 of NW_019394221.1, read as the reverse complement.
GGATACGGAGGTCATTCCGGCGGATATGGAGGTTCATCCGGTGGAGGATACAAGTATCAATCCCAGGGTGGTAACTCAGGTGGTCAAGGAGGTAATGCCGGAGGCTATGGTTATGGCGCTCATTCTGGTGGTTCTTCTGGTGGATACGGCATGTCCCACGGAGAAGGAGAAGCCACATCCAGAGTTACATTCTCAACTCACGGCGCCAAGGTCTACACTTCTACTAGACACGTCGTTCCTCAGAAACACGGCCATCACGGTTACTAGAAAAACGATAATCTCAAACCTAGTTGTCTGTATTATCATGTAAATAAACTTTTTATACTTTTTTAATAATTCACGACTTTTATTCCCACAGTTCCTTATGCAAAAAATCGACTTATGTGTCTATGGATAACCTTGTATGATGTCGGTGTTGCTGACCAGCAAATTTTTATTTTGGTTTAATATTATATGGGTAGTACCAAGGCTGTTGTCAGCTGTAAGACACTTATCACCTGACAAATTTTCGGCCTATATTTGACCTTCTTCAAGATATAATGTTCTCTCGAATACTCACTTGGTGTTGTTTTTCTGGGATCCTAGGTTCGTTGGCAAGAACGCTAGGACTAGTGTCAAATGTTTTTTGACCTAGCATCAAAAAAATTTTTAAATTAAAACTCTTACGTCCGTAACTTCCTCAACTTCTTTTTTCTTTCAATCTGGCCTTACCCACGATTTCTAATATACAATTATAACAATGAAGACTGATAATAATTACATCCGAGTAGTTTAAACTTTAATAAGTTAGTAACAATATAACAATTTTAAATCCATGGTAAGCATACTCTCAACTTTGGTTCAGTTCGAAAAAAGCAATTTTGTTTGCTTTTGGTCGAATTACAATAGTTTTTTTACACGTTGAGCATGTTCGAGTTGACAGACCTATTGACAGGGCTTTACATTCAACCGGTCGATAGAGTATATAGAGTTTTATAAGCGAAAATTCCCTTCTTTGTTCAAGCTGAATAAAGCAGTGTTACATCTTGACAACTGTCCGATTATTTTGCGTTTGACGCAGTCACAATTGACAAAAACGCAAGGTATAACGGCAAACATTCAAAATATAAAAACAAAAATTGATCAGTATAATAATAATATAATAGTAATAAAGTGTTTATTTGCTTTGTTTAGCGCACAAAGTACAATATATAATTTGAAATATAAACTTATACTTATTATACGTATCACGTCTTGACATAGAGTCCTTCGGTCAAGTTGCGAAACTTACGAAATAATTAGCTAGTAAGTATAGGTGTAACCACATATGTAAAATTCTTAATAAATAATTAAACTAAATACCATATACATTAATATAAAAAATATAAATCTTATGATTTATATTTACTTAAATTATTTTTATATACACAATATTGCAAATATTAACATTATTATTTCAAATTTTTATGCAAATTACAATATTATACACAAACCTGTCAATGAAACGACTCTAGCCAAATCTGAATCTTTTAAAACCATCACTCAATCAAATTTGAAACTTAAATGGTACAAGTTAAAAAAAATATCCAATTACCGCTACGTTATAAAGAAGCTTTTCAGAAAAACCAACATAAAATATATTGATTATTCAAGGATACCAGCATAAGTGGGAGATTTTATCTATGTTTTCTTATAATCTTTTAAAACAAACCAAATATTGTTGTAATATAATCAATGGAGAGTTGTCTGAAATATAAGTAAAAATAGCCACTTTTTTGCCTTTAAGTCTAGTATGTACACGGTAGATTATTCTTTATGTGTGTTTTTTACCCTGAGAGTGAATGTGTTTATTAGAGTGAATGCTTAGTGCGAGAGAATATTGTTATTACCCACAATCAGATTAGTCATATCATTTGTTTATAGTGATAGAGCAATATCAAGAACTTCATCAGAGTACTTGAGTTAATGTAAATTGGAAAAAAATATATTTAAGTGATAGGGTTTCTAGCTATGGGGCTGCAATGACCTAGCTGTTGACAGCCACTGGAGCCTACGGCAGCGGTACGGACTTTCTGGAGGTCTGACCCGGGACTTTCAAAACAAATAAGTGGGTAAGAGGGGAATGCCAATTCTGTGCATAATATGTAAATGTATGTGCAGAGTTGAGCCTATGCCAATATACGCCATGCCAAGTATCATATTTTACCCATTTCCAAACCCGTAAAACAAATCTATACAAATATGTAGAATATACATTACAATAAATTTAAATTAATTATTCTTTTTATTTACGGTCTCGGTTGAGATAAAAAAGTCAGTGTCACTAACGGGATTCGAACTCACGACCTTCGGCTAAATACACAGCTGCTCTCTATTTAGCCGAAGGTCGTAGGTTCGCATCCCGCTCGTGACACTGACTTTTTTATCTCAACCAAAACCTTACATAAAAAGAATAATTAATTGAAAGAAGTAACTTGGACAATTGACCACTAAAATGTAAATGAATTACAATATTGTGTATCAAATGACAAATCAACAAAACAAATTAAAACATTAGAATTGCTTTGTACACGATTTTATTTTAATTTCTGTACCTATACTCATAGTCAATTTGTTACTCTACACGCCAGAAAAAATACGGGTTTCTAAAGCATAATTTTCAACTTAAAATATTCAGACAATTAACCAAATCTATGTTCCTAGTTTAGTAATAAGCAAGATTGGCAGAAAAACGGAATTTGAGTCCGGTATTAACCTGCTTATACGCCGAACTTCCTTCACTTTAAATGGATTATGTTATGAACAGAACATTAACAATGCGAAAAAACAGGAATTTTAAATTATATTGGAATAGATTTTTTTTGTTCCAATGATAATTGGATAAAGAGTGAGAGTATTGTCACGTTTTCTACTTTTTATAATATTTTAATATCATATGACTAGGCATGCTGGAATAATTATGAAACTTATCTAGAATAATTAAAGTGTGGTAGATTATGTAATTTTTTTAAAAGAAAATCTACATATATAAAATAAATCTGAGAATGCCGGTTTCAGTAGTTAGTTATAGCAAACTTTTATCAATATAGAGCATAAAATATTCAAATGATTTAAAAAAAAATGTGAGAAAGAAACAATCGTGGTCGTTTAATTTTGTCGAGCTTGTGGCTAAGAGGTCAGTTTCCGACTAGACAAAAATGCGATTTCGACATAATTCTGCAACCGTAAAAGTAAACACAATATTATCAACTAGTAAAAGGATTCGGTGTTGTAAATAAGACCAACAAATGAAGCTGAAAAATTGCATAAACGGATCGCATGCATTGGAGGGGAAAACCAGACATATAAAAAGGTTATTCCCGAACACAATTGCATCAGTTCATTTGTCTGGTAGACAATGTATAAGGTGAATGACCCTTTTGTTCGAATAAGACTGTTTATTCGGTTATGTGCTGTGATTTGAGCTTTATCATAATTGAACTAAATTTTGACGAATTTCAGATTATTCTTGTGGGTTTGGTTGTGGCCGGAGTCAAGGCACAGCACTACGGTGAACACGGTGGACATCATGGAGTTGACTACTATGCTGAGCCGCATTATTATTTCCAGTACGAGGTTAAAGACGACCACACTGGAGATTTCAAGAGTCACAAGGAAGAACGAAAAGGCGATCACACCCACGGAGTGTACACCGTGGCACAGCCCGACGGTTCCAAGAGAGTCGTCGAATACTCTGTCGAAGGGAAGCATGGTGGATTCGTACCAAAGGTGCACAGGGACCCGGTAAAACACATCGACAACAAAGGACACGGGCACGGTGTCTCAGTGGCCAACCAGAATTTTCACCAAGACGGCGTATATGAAGTCAACCATCCGCACGGAGGATTCGGTGGCGGGTTTGGAAATTACCACTCTGGTGGGTTATCTGACGGGTTTGCCGGACATTCTGGAGAATTGTCCGCCGGATCTTATGGAAGATTGAACAACGGAGGCCACAACGACATAGGATACAACAACGGAGGATACAGCAATGGAGGAGCTTCTTCAAGCGTGTCATTGTCTACAAACGGAGCTAAAATCTACACGTCTACGAAACATTTAGCTCCACATGGTCATGGATATTAGAACCTGTATGTAAAAACTAGTCATTTTTTGCACCATTTTATGTAATAAAACATTTGTATTTTCATTGTTATATATAATTGTTTCACCTATTCATAAACCTAAAATCTCTCAGCAATATTAGTAAAATCCATAGCGAACATTTTTGGTTCTATAACCATCTTTTTATTAGTAAATCATTGTCTTTCTGATTCTATCCGAAAGCAGACACGTGAAAATTGATGGTTGTCATAAATGAAAGAAAATTGCTACTATAAAATCGGTGAAGTTATAACTTAATAGAAACATCTGTGATATTATAACTTTGGATAAGGTTATATCAAGGATTTTGAAGAGAAAACCAATATGGTTACTCAAAATTTAAACGTGTCTTCTTTAAAACTATACATTGGGTAGTGAGTAGTAAATTCCAGAGCCGTTTGGAATTACCTTTAAGACTCTGTCAGACATCGGAAAAACAACAAAATTACCCTTGTTTAGGGCATCTGAGCATATATGGCAGTGGAGCAACAGGTCGGGCAAGGAAAATACAATCAGAAAACCTATTGCTCTGAACCGTTTTACAAATATATATATATATATCAGACTATCAGACAAGGCTTAAGCATAAGTCCTTGGTTGAATGGGAATGCCATGAAAAAAATTCGTCCAAGACCATCTCAACTGAACCTAGAATGATTTAGGACTAAATGGGCAGTAGGACTGCTGTCTGGACACTGCAAACTCCTGAGGCAAATAATCGGAGCAGCAGAAACATGCCCGCGCAGATATCGCCAGGAAGAAAAAACAGTGGAATGTGTCATGTTTTGGGTGAGAAGGCATATACCGGCTGAGATTCTTACTCTTACGGAAAAGAAAAGCCTAGGTTTGAAGGATAACGACACGAGCCTTTATTAGGAAAGCTATAGGGTCTGATAAAAAGCCTTAAAGCTAAACGAAAAGATCTAGAAAATAATGGAGATTGCACAGTACATTGGTTGCGGTAAGTCGTAAAGAGGCCGAATCCTTATAACCTTTTTTCTTTAACTGCCAGTACAGTGGATGCAGTTGTACTACAAAACAAAATTTATTTTAGACTTATAGTTAAAACTCCTTGTTACACTAGGATTTCAAATAAAGTATTTTTGACTTATTTGTACACCAAATATGATTAAACAAAATTGTCCATTATACATCCTCTCTAACCTTGCTAAACTTGTCCATTTACCTAGAAAACTCCAATCTCCTTGTCTTTGATAAGGCAGATCACCCTCTTCTCCTTAATTTATCTTTCTCTACAGTGTCTTCCACTGTTTCCACTATTTTTACCGTTCCCAAGAAGTCTTCGTTCTAAATCAGCCTCCATCTTCTCCCATATCCAACATCTTTGGTAGCCTTAAAGTCTCAAGCATCATTTGCTGTTACATGTTTCCCCAAAATCCATAACATACAGTCACTTTATGCAGATGAGACTCAAATTTACCTTAAGGCGCAATCAGAGATAACCCCCACCTTCCGATAAGGATGATCCGACGAGAAGTTTTAGTTCAGCGCTGGCCAGCCAAGAGGTGACAACAAACCTGTTGAAAACAACACAACGAGGCATTTTTTTGTTCCTCTCTTTCTTCTTTCTTTACTACCAACACCGCCCAACATTGGAGTCTGGACTGCCTTTACTTCCAACGCCACCCGATGTTGAAGCCGGAACTACGGGCACGTCTTCCAGGGCAGTGAAAATTACATTTATATGTGTTTCGGTGAAGGACAGCTAATCAAAAAACAACATTATTTTTTGTCATTTTTTTATGTTAAAAACATTTTTCGCAAACAACGAAAACCTTCTCAAAGAATATTTATGTTAATTTCCGAGACTTGCAAGTGTTGCCTTATCTTCTTTTCTTCTTTTTAATTTCTGTTCCTTTGAATTGTCAAAATATATTTGTGTACTCGTATGTCCTTTTTTTTATATCCTTTTTGCACGCATTGTTCATTACACCCCCCAATCAATTTGGATTGATCGAAGAGTGCGGGGGGATTCATTAACCTCTCAAAATCAGAAAACGTAACAACCTTTAACTAGAAACTCTACTGACTCTACCTCCTCTGTTAACATTCATCCAAGGATAACCTAGGAAAAACTCTTTTGGCCTCCAAAAACATTCAAATTTGATGGGAACTAAACAATTCGGGCACAGATTCTTAGAAATGGGGACTGACTATATGACCCCGGAAACATTCTTTACAACATCTCAACAGACTACAAAGCAGATGAAGAACTGAGGTATTGTATCAGATATAATGATGTGATATACAGATGGCTCCGAAACAAACCCAAAATATGAGCAATCAAACTCATTGGGGAAGTACACTTCGATCTTTCAAGCAGATATACATTCCATCAATGCTTGTGCCCTGGAAAATCTTAAAAGAGGTTACGCTGGCAAAAAAACCTCCTAAGATTGGATAGCCAAGCATCTATCATACCATTAGCGAGTAAAAAAAAATCAAATCAAAACTAATCAGTGAGTGCGTCCAAAATCTCTAAAACCTGGGGAGACACAACGTCTGATGATATCTTGGGTGTCATGACACAAAGAAATTTGGAGTAACGAAAAAGCGGACACACCGGCCGAGGAGGGAGGTTATGCAAAACCATATATGGGCCCTGAACCTATACTTGGGAAAACAAAAACAAATACAGAATCTAAACTTTAGGGGCACTAGACACAGTTAACTAATGCTAAAACAACCCTTACCAAGCCTGGAAAATTCATTGCTGCAATTGGAGAGGCCAGACTCAGAAGAGTGGTAGGACTATCAACGGTACTGGCTACTGAGAAAACATGTACATAACGTATATAATGATGATCCCATTTGCAGATTATGTAATGAGAAGGATTAAACAGCCACCCATATATTCTTCGAATGCAAAGCAACAGCTCAATGGAAACATAACCTGTCATACAGAAAAACCTAGGGACTAAAATTGTAGCAGCAACAGTCAATGATATCTGAGAAGAAGGATTGAGTCGATTGCACTGAACTAGGTAACTAGGAAGTTACAATAAGCCTGAAGGCTGCAGTGCCCGGGGAGCACAAGACCCACTCATTCATCTTCATCATCACCATTCATAGAAGATGAAACTATATCTTATATTTTAATTTTATTATTAAGGTATTATTTTTATAAAGGTAAAGTTAATAACAAATAATACTATATTTTTATTTCTAAGAGAATTTTTATTTTTTTAAATGGAAAAGTACTTATCTATATCCTTGCATAATTTTATGTAGATGATGATTAGATTTTGTTAAAGCGAGATATACCAAAAAAGAAAATATGGTTTTTTTTTAATGAGAAATCGTTAAAATGAGAGATTCAAGATCTATGAAACCCACTTCGTAAAAAAGGGAAATGATGTCAGGTCCAATCTATTTACAACACTCGTTCGCTAAAAAATCAATGGGTCTTTTGTAAAGAAAACATAATGACAACATTCTCAACCTGTTATTAAATCACAGTTGGGTCTATAAAAAAATGTTCGAAATTACATAAAACTAACTATTTGTCTTGGGGGGGAAAACAGGGTAGTGACTATATATAGGTCGGACAATCTGGTCCTTACACATTCATTTCTTTACCTTTTCACAATGTACAAGGTAAATAAACTCATACTGAAGTTTAAAGTTTTCTTTCACAAATGTCATTTTATAGTGAGAAAAGTTAATTTTTTTCAAGTGAAAATAGTTAAAATATTTTTGCTATTAACTGTGCAATTTTATGACTTAGAATTTATAGAAATATTTTTACCTTCTGTTCATTAGGCTAAAATTTTTATTATATATATTTTATCGTTTTTTAAAACAAATTTGATGAGAATTTTCATACGGTTTATAAATAATGTTTGTTACAGCTTTGCCTCCTTGCTGTTGTCATCGCTGCCGTTGGTGCCCAACACTACGGGCACGAAGAAGGCCACCACCACCACGTCGACTACTACACGGAACCTCATTATTATTTCGAGTACGACGTTAAGGACCCTCACACCGGTGACTTCAAGAGCCACAAGGAACAGAGGNGAGAACGCCCCTTCATCAGTAAAATGATTTTAGGTCGTCATCAGGACAAAACAACCATAATGTTTACAGATATTTAAATTTTTACAGCCGATCTCAAACAATGAAATACATCGGACAATCAAGACGAATAATAAAAGACAGATCCAAAGAATGTACACCTCCTGGTACAAACTTTAAGGACATAAAAAAATTATGTTATATAAACTCTGTTCTGTAATATATTCTTTAGATTATGTTTAAATTCGTCCGTGTGAAGTCTTTGTACTGATAAACATAAAAACTGTTTAAAAGGATTTTCAATTCAATGTCACTAATTTGTCGATATCACCTGAACAACTACTTCAATGACAGTACGGAAAATCAGTTTATATCAAACTTCTCAGGTGTAATACTTCGTTTTGACAAGTTTTTATGTTTTGTCGAGTATATTTATTGCACTTCTTGTTAACCATAATGCCGAAAAAGATGTGCTTAAATGACTACGAAAAAGGACAAATCGTTGCGTTCCATGATGTTTGTTTGGGTTGCCGCGAAATAGCAGTTGGTATTGTATGTTGTACAACTGTCGTGAATAGTTTTTACATTGAAGATAGAACTACGATAGAAAAAAATCCAGTGGAAGGCCGCGGAAACATTCAAAGCGCGATCAACGCACAGTTTTAGGTCTCCTTCTTGAAAATATTCATGTCAGGACGTTATTCAAACGACGAGCCTTCCAGTATGTCGAATAACAATTAAAAATACGAGTAAAAAGCTGAGAATATAGTCTACATCTTGAAAAAGGCAGAGCCTCATTTATTATAGCGACACAAAATTTAGCGCTTAAAATTTGCCTACGACGTCATAACTTTGGGGTTAAATTGACTAACGTCATGTTTTCAAAACAAAATATCTGGATGGATCTGATGGATGGAATATTACTGGCACGATTTGAGGAGAGAAAAAGAATTTTTTTTCTCAAACACAACTTGGCGGTGGTTCCGTTATGGTATGGGGTTGTTTTCTTATAATGGTGTGAGCTCTCCGACATTTATTTATAATGTGATAAATGTCGATGGATGTAAATAATTTATAATAGAACGTCTTGTGCCTAATGCTGAAGTGCTAGTAGGTGACAAGTGGATATGTCTTTGATTGTCAAGTATTAAAAACTTGGATGAACTGCAATAAACCTCCATAAGCGGCCAGCGTAAAGTTCAGATATGATCCCGATCGAGAACTTGTGGGGAGATCTGTCTAGAAGAGTATATCGAAATGGGAAGCATATTCCAATCCTATCCAACATTATGGCAAAATTTGTTGAAATAAATGAAAAATTGTGTTTTTCATTTATAAAAAAATGGAGGTCATATAAACTAATACCTTAACAATTTATTAACTGGCCTTAAACTTAATGTTCATTGCTAAAATTCATGTAATATCATTAAATGCTTATTTTAAAAAATCGTGCAAGAAAAAATATTCAATCGTCCTATAAAATGTATTATTTTCATTACAATAATTAAATAATTTGTAATTGGTAAACTGTGTAAAAAACCTAAAACTCTCTCTGTCATGTACATATGACTTTTGAGCGATTAAGTATATGTTGTATACCTATAATACGGCATGTTGTGTGTTAATTGGCAAAACTAGATAATAAATTGTTAATTAAATAACCATCACTAAACTATTTTCTGGAGTGTTGGTAAATTTTATTTCAACCCAACATAATTAATCTCCTTCACTTTTGGACAAAAAGCACTTGAATAAATAAAAGAGAGTTTGTATGTACCTATGACTTTTGAGCGATTAAGTATGTGTTATATACCTATAATATGGCATGTTGTGTGTTAATTGGCAAATATGACAGTTCAAAATCTTGGAAGCACAGAAGATTAAAACATATTTTAACCACCAGCCTCGTTGTTTTACATTTGCTTGTAATGTAATGTTTATTTATCAACCTATTAAATTATTACTTTTCTGTAAAGTTATTAATTTATTAAATTATTAACTTACTGTTGTTTAATTGTTTAAAAATTAATCAAATTATAGATTCATTCTTCTCATTTTCCTTCGTGGTTGTTAGCTTATTTTTTAAGGGGAATATATTAAAAATAATACTAACTTAAATAATAACTTATTCTTTGAAATTTTGGAAAAATGTATAATGAATTCATATTTCATATTTAATGGTGTTGTTCTTGGTGATGTTCTCAATATTCCCTCCCGCACGTGGTGGATTGACTAAAATATATGCTTATTTACAAACTCATAACGTACATCCATCCTAATATAAATATTTAATTAATCTATACGCGGAGGTGCTCAGTGTACTGATGTACACCTGAAGATCCCACCCCTACACCTAAAAGGAGGGCCAGTGTGATGTAGTAATTCTTCTAACCTCCTTCCATTCACGCCAATAAATACATTCACCCGATATACACAAATTCCACTAATCCATTAAACCAATTATCCTAGCCTAAGTAGAGGAGTACTCGATATTGCTCGTCAGCCACTTCCATTAATACATAACCACTCATACTAATAAATACATTCATACTAGAAAGACAGAGATGCTATAGACCCTTCCCACACATCATACTACACATATATCGCTATACTAATCTGGTGGGCCTGAGAGTTGCTGCCGCACCCACGCATACTAAACCACTCATGCCAGTAAATACATTCGTACAATTTAAGGGGTATGAACCACTTGTGGGAGTCACATGCGGCTATTCGCATTTATTGATCTTAAATATGCTATAAGCTTATCTTCGTAGTCGCTGTTATGCTTAAGAACTTTTGACATGTCGGATGGCAGGTCGCAGCTCCTTCTGTGTCGCGCTAGTTGTTAGCATTCTTCTAAGATATGTTTCACTGGTACAAACGCTCCACACGGGAAAAATCCTGGGTTTCTTTTTAATTAGGAGGTGGCCGGGTTTTAACCGAGTGTGGCCTATCCTCAGTCGTGTTAAAATGATCCTCTCTTTTCCATTTTTTCCCGGGCCCAGGGTTTAGTTCTTGGTTACACTGCTTTTAACTCTACAATCATACCACCCCAGCGGACTTGCCATTCATTCCANAGGCCACCACCACCACGTCGACTACTACACGGAACCTCATTATTATTTCGAGTACGACGTTAAGGACCCTCACACCGGTGACTTCAAGAGCCACAAGGAACAGAGGAAAGGCGACCACACCGAAGGAGTCTACAGCCTCGTCGAACCCGACGGTTCCAAGAGGGTAGTCGAGTACGTCGTCGAAGGCAAGAAGGGAGGATTTGTACCCAAGGTACACAGAGGACCCGGTAAACTCGTTGACCACAAGCACGGCCATGTAGGATACGTCCACGCCAACTACAACTTCCACCAAGGGCATGTTCAAGAAGTCCAGTACCATTCTGGCGGACACGGCGGACACCAGGGAGGTTTCGGAGGTCAACAGGGTGGATTCGGAGGTGGACACGGAGGATACTAATTCCTAAGGATCCATCGACTACCAAATAATCATAGATTCATCAACAAACTCTCATTGCCAACTCCATCATGTTGATTGTTTTTACTTTTTGAATAAATTGTTTTGTACATTTTTTAAAAGTGTGGTATTTATGTCACCATGTTCTAACAATCATATCAAAGTATGAAACGCTTAAAACATGTAAAATAACGTTAGGGATCACACTAGAGAATACGTTACAGTTCATTTTGCATCCCTTAAAAAATATTTTGACGTTATTATAAATGCAAATGCACCAATATTGAATTAAATTAAATTAATTTTTCTCTCCTTATTGTTTACAATAAATAGCATATATATACAAATGTATGTTATCGTATAAATACGTTCGCTTTTAAATAATTTGATACATTAGATCTTAGTATAAACAGTACAAATAATTTAGATAAATTAGTTTTTAAATAATATTATTAATTAGTAAGTTAATTTTATAAATATTTATGTATATAAAACAGTTCTTGACTGACTGGCAGACAACGCACAGACGAAACCGCTGAATCTAAAGGGATGAAATTTCGACAGGGCATTACTACAATTACATGAATAGCAGCGAAAAAAGGATATTTTGAAATTCTATCCCTACAGAATTGTACGGACAATTTTTTTACCTTATGTGTAGACCGAAGTGATGAGAAGAATTTGATAGTCGAGGCATCATATTAGAAAGCCATACTAGCACCCTGCATCGCATTAGAAAAATCTATTTAAACAGAGTCCTTCGAGGAAAAGTCGCGGGTAAATGCTAGTCTTTATGTACTATTGTGAACGCCCGAAACGCCGATAAAAGTTACTGCCGAACTGCTCCACGGATTGCCCTTCTTGATGGCCTAAAAGAAAGCCCTGACCTCAATTTTAGTGGGAAAATTGTTAAAACTATAAATTATTATTCGTGAGGGCGTGTACGTCTCTCTGCCTTAAAGTTATTGTTACAGTGTTTTTCAGTACTAAAAAACACTAAAACATATAATACGGAATAATACAACAATATTAATTTAGTATTGATAAGCACTGTAACTTTAACTTTAAGCCGGATTGCAAATGATGAGGCGGAAGGAGAACCTTCTGATGAGGACATGGCTGACGACAAGCCAAATGAAGGAAAACCTTCAGTGAAGCACCTCACCAGGATCCAGCATGATCAAATTCTACACGTCTCGGAATAGGTGCATGTCAAATAGCCAGTGGAAGTGGAATATCTAAAAATCGTTAGTACCACGACAGCTACTTAGATTTGAAACGTTGTGGGGAAAAACAGGCTAAGTACACGATTTGTTTTTCCAAATGAAAATTTATCCATATTGCAAAAATATTTTCAATATTTAATTTTTGATTTGATGTGAAAGGTGTTTAAATTTAATAGCTGTATTTTTCATTAAATTTTTAAGAACAGCCTAGTGCTTCAAACATAATGGTAAATCGATTTTTTGCTCTCCTGTAAAATTTAGAAAAATGGAGATGTACTGTTTTTCCCCTGACCCCTTCATTTGAGATTTATAGAGGCTGACACGGTTAAATGGTTCAATGGTTCCAGTTAAATTGGGTCGTCATTTTGATGGTACATACCCAGAAGCAAGTAAATCTCATACCAACCCTTCAAACATCAAAAAGTCTGTGATAACGATATTGTACAAAACAGTAAAACCGATATGTTCGGTCCCATTATCAACATCGCAGGGTTGGCTATTTTATTGGCTTTTGTCCGTTATGAATACTCGGGATGTTTCGGAGAGGATGTTCTCTTGTTCAAACCACTTCCTTCCAATGCAACAAATGCCGAAATATTCCATTTGTTGACGATTTATTTACAACTAACCAAATTCTATGGTCTGTTTACATAGGAGTCTGCATAGATGGTGCAAAAGCAAACGATTGGCTTTTGAAGTCTCATCCCTCTCCAGCTATCAAAAATCCATCATATTCAAATTGTGCAGACTAAAACAATCTAATCATCCCATCAAATGATTAATCATTAATGTTCAAATTACTACATTTGCATTTGCTCGAGATTTGCTTACATATTGATTACTTTCTATCCAATTTGATTTTTGTATTCCGGATTTTGAAAATAAAGTTAAGTATGCCATTTTAATATTGTTCACATAGTGATATCATCCTCCAGCACATAATTAAAAATGGACTGGCTAATTTTTAACACTTTAACTACTATAATTATCGAATTTTAAATACTCGAATGAGAGGGGTCCGCTGGCTAATAGGTTCGGGAAGCCCGGATCTAAATGTATAAAAATCTTACTGTTAAATATAACTGATTTATACGATAACTTGTTAAACTAATGTCTGTTTATTCAGTAAAATATTTATTTGAATTCACTACCATATTTATTATAATTATTAGCATTTGGCATCATTACTAAATAATTACTTAGATTTTTAATAGTACTGTGGCAGTTCTGGTAATGTTAAGGTACACGGTTTTTTCTTATTCGTTTTCTCATAATTATTTAAGAGGAAAGTTTTCACGAGGGATGATGAGACATGGAGATATGCTAAAGAAAACATATATGGCACCAAAAAATACATATGTACGTATGCTTTTTGTTGTAAACAATGATGCGATAAAACATTAATTTAATACAATAATGATGCATTTGTATTTTTAATAACTTTAAAATATTTTTAAGAGATACAGGACGTATTCTCTAGTGTGTTCACTAACGTTATTTTACATGTTTTAAGCGTTTCATACTTCGTATGATTGTTAGAAACAAGGTGACATAAATACCACACTTTTAAAAAAATGTACAAAACAATTTATTCAAATAGTAAAAATAATCAACATGATGGAGTTGGCAATGAGAGTTTGTTGATGAATCTATGATTATTAGGTAGTCGATGGATCCTTAGAAATTAGTATCCTCCGTGTCCACCTCCGAATCCACCTTGACCTCCGAATCCGCCTTGGTGACCTCCGAATCCGCCTTGGTGACCTCCGAATCCACCTTCGTGACCTCCGAAACCTCCCTGGTGTCCGCCGTGTCCGCCAGAATGGTACTGGACTTCTTGAACATGCCCTTGGTGGAAGTTGTAGTTGGCGTGGACGTATCCTACATGGCCGTGCTTGTGGTCAACGAGTTTACCGGGTCCTCTGTGTACCTTGGGTACAAATCCTCCCTTCTTGCCTTCGACGACGTACTCGACTACCCTCTTGGAACCGTCGGGTTCGACGAGGCTGTAGACTCCTTCGGTGTGGTCGCCTTTCCTCTGTTCCTTGTGGCTCTTGAAGTCACCGGTGTGAGGGTCCTTAACGTCGTACTCGAAATAATANAGTGTTGACATTCATACAAATGAGTAATCCTGTAAACGTAAACAGAATATTTTATATAGATTTTTTTTAATGAAAACTTAAAATCCTGCATTATTTTCCGGACAACCCGATAATAATTAATTAAATTGATTTATAATCCTTATGCAAAGTGTGGCTGAGATGAAAAATGAAAAGTTTCCATAAGAAGTACAAATCAATTTCATGTATTACTTTTGTAAAAGTGTGCCAATTAAAATATGTATGGATTAATATAACAGTTCATAATAATGTCATTTTTTAAAAATTGCCAGCCATAAATTTAAGTTAGAAAAAATGCAAATAGGAAATTAATATTTATAAACATATAAAAATTTCTTATGATTCTAGAACCTATTCACCTTGTACATTTTCGCTTGTAATGTTGAACTGAATGTGAAGGGGGCCAACGGGCTTTATATATATCAGACAGTCAAGCTGGTTCTTATCCCCCCACCGGTGTAAAAGGGTTGGCAAATAGACAAATCCGAAAATGTGGCTTGGTGACATTAATTTTGTAAACTAAATATCTACACGTGACCTGAGGTTTTATTTAATTTCATTTCGTAATGGTCATTGATCGAAGCCTGTAGCGTATCCAAAAGATCTTACAATCCATCAAACACACCAACAAACACCATTTATATCTTCAGAACCATTTTCACCATCCACGACCTCGTAATGAAAACTTCACTCCACAGAAATGATCCAAACTCTGAAGATGGCGAAATGCCGAAACGCGTCTGAACCAACAAAAATCACCTCGGATTAGCAGACAAAGATGATACGAACCTATCGAACAGTAGTCTCACGAAGCCTTTTGATGAATGTTTTAGAGCTCAGCCTTACTTTACGGATCCGTCGTTGGCCGAAACATCTGCTCGGGCGAGATCTTCTCGACTTTTTCCTCCGAATTTTTTCCTCAAATTTATTGTTTCATCGCAGTAAACAATAAAGAAAGTTGAGAGCTGAAAGAACTATTCCCTGATTGTACAAATTTTATGAACGATATACACAATTACAACAGCGCAATGACGTTTGTCTCTTTTCTTTGGATTCCGGGTCACGTCGGTGTAAGCAAAAATGAGGAGGCCGACAGAGCGGCATAAGAAGCTACAAAAATACCGAATGCTCCGTATACCCCGATCAGCCAAGCGGACATAAAAATGCAATGGAAATCAAGCTGGAATGAATGGCAAGTCCGCTGGGGTGGTATGATTGTAGAGTTAAAAGCAGTGTAACCAAGAACTAAACCCTGGGCCCGGGAAAAAATGGAAAAGAGAGGATCATTTTAACACGACTGAGGATAGGCCACACTCGGTTAAAACCCGGCCACCTCCTAATTAAAAAGAAACCCAGGATTTTTCCCGTGTGGAGCGTTTGTACCAGT
The DNA here is from genome assembly GCF_000648675.2 of Cimex lectularius. Classification (NCBI taxonomy): domain Eukaryota; kingdom Metazoa; phylum Arthropoda; class Insecta; order Hemiptera; family Cimicidae; genus Cimex; species Cimex lectularius. The sequence goes on along the minus strand of NW_019394221.1, from coordinate 279,596 downwards.
GAAACATATCTTAGAAGAATGCTAACAACTAGCGCGACACAGAAGGAGCTGCGACCTGCCATCCGACATGTCAAAAGTTCTTAAGCATAACAGCGACTACGAAGATAAGCTTATAGCATATTTAAGATCAATAAATGCGAATAGCCGCATGTGACTCCCACAAGTGGTTCATACCCCTTAAATTGTACGAATGTATTTACTGGCATGAGTGGTTTAGTATGCGTGGGTGCGGCAGCAACTCACATCAGCAAGCACATCTTTTTCGGCATTATGGTTAACAAGAAGTGCAATAAATATACTCGACAAAACATAAAAACTTGTCAAAACGAAGTATTACACCTGAGAAGTTTGATATAAACTGATTTTCCGTACTGTCATTGAAGTAGTTGTTCAGGTGATATCGACAAATTAGTGACATTGAATTGAAAATCCTTTTAAACAGTTTTTATGTTTATCAGTACAAAGACTTCACACGGACGAATTTAAACATAATCTAAAGAATATATTACAGAACAGAGTTTATATAACATAATTTTTTTATGTCCTTAAAGTTTGTACCAGGAGGTGTACATTCTTTGGATCTGTCTTTTATTATTCGTCTTGATTGTCCGATGTATTTCATTGTTTGAGATCGGCTGTAAAAATTTAAATATCTGTAAACATTATGGTTGTTTTGTCCTGATGACGACCTAAAATCATTTTACTGATGAAGGGCTGTTCTCTTCACTGAGCGTGCCCGTTTGGTTTATCACAATCAGAACGGGACCGGGCAAAGTAAACCTGGATAACACTGCTTCGTGTGGGAAATGTAATCATAACCTTTTCAAAAACAGTCAGTAATGATATTGGGTAGTATCGACGACGAGTCATGATTATCATGCTAAATGGATTCTTGCTGGAGAAATTCTTCTCGAAGCTGTTGTCCCATTCGCTTCATTTTTTAGGGAGAACTTTGTCTTAAAGCATGATAGTGCTCGACCGCGTGTTGCTCGTGTTGTCATCCATTGCTTGAAAGATGCTTGTGGTCAACGAGTTTACCGGATCCTCTGTGTACCTTGGGTACAAATCTTCCCTTCTTGCCTAATTTGCTAATTTTGAACCAAACAATTCAATACGATAAACAAAGGATTGTTCGATAATGTATTGTAAATATTGTATGTATGTGCATTTTTAATAAAGATAAATTATTTTGTAGAAAATGACTAGAACTCTCAATGTGTCCACTAAAGTCGTTTTGCATGTTTTAAGCGTTAGATACTTAGTTATGATTGTTGGTCACAAGGTGAATAAATACTACACTTTTAAAAAAATGGTACAAAAAATTTATTCAAAAAGTAAAAACAATCAACATGATTGAAATGACAACGTAGGTTTCTTAATGAATTTATGATTATTTGGTAGCCGATGGATATTTAGGAATTAGTATCCTCCGTGTCCACCTCCGAATCCACCTTGACCTCCGAATCCGCCTTGGTGACCTCCGAATCCGCCTTGGTGACCTCCGAATCCACCTTCGTGACCTCCGAAACCTCCCTGGTGTCCGCCGTGTCCGCCAGAATGGTACTGGACTTCTTGAACATGCCCTTGGTGGAAGTTGTAGTTGGCGTGGACGTATCCTACATGGCCGTGCTTGTGATCAACGAGTTTACCGGGTCCTCTGTGTACCTTGGGTACAAATCCTCCCTTCTTGCCTTCGACGACGTACTCGACTACCCTCTTGGAACCGTCGGGTTCGACGAGGCTGTAGACTCCTTCGGTGTGGTCGCCTTTCCTCTGTTCCTTGTGGCTCTTGAAGTCACCGGTGTGAGGGTCCTTAACGTCGTACTCGAAATAATAATGAGGTTCCGTGTAGTAGTCGACGTGGTGGTGGCCTTCTTCGTGCCCGTAGTGTTGGGCACCAACGACGGCGATGACAACAGCAAGAAGGCAAAGCTGTAACAAGCAATATTTATAAACCCATATTTACCTTCTAATCAAATTTACAATACAAAATAATATGATTTCTTATAGTTATTTGAAATTATTGTTTTAGCTGTATAAAGTTTTAGTGCAAAATTTACACATTTACACTATTGCAACATAAAAACAAAGGAATATAATAGCAATTAATTAAATTGATTTATAATGTTAGCAAAGTGTGGTTGAGATGAAAAATGAAAACTTTACATAAAAATACATATCAATTTGAAGAATTAATTTTGTTATATAGTGCCAATTAAAATATATATGGAATAATATGACAATTAATAATACTGTCACTTTTTAAAAATTGCCAGCAACAATTCAAAATCAGAAAAAAAGCAAATAGGAAATTAATATTTCTATAAATATAAAGTTTCCTAAACCCACAAGACCATTCACCTTGTACATTTTCGCTTGTAATGTTGAACTGAATGTGCACTGGGTCCACGGGCTTTATATACCAGGCGGTCACGCTGGTTCTTTTTCCCCCACCGATGTAAAAGGGTTGGCAAATGGACAAATCAGAAAATTGTGGCTTTGTGACATTAAGTTTGTAAAATAAATATATACATTTGAAAGAAGGATTTAAATTGATTTCGTTTCGTAATGGTACTCGATTGAGGCATGTAGCGTCCTTAATAATCAAATTAAAAATTACTTTAAACCCGTTAACAGTTAAAAATGCGCAAAATATGTTTTCTTATTTATGCTACTGTAGTACATTTATATGTACGACTAAATGTATGTTAACACGACTAAATTTCATTTTCTTTCCAAATGTGTTACAATTACCTATTTTACATTAAATTATCTATATTTACTGTATAAAATATGGTAAAAAGCCTTGGAATATTTCATAATATTTATTAGGAAGCCTTAACCTATCTTAAAGATCTCAATTAACTTGTTTTATTATTTCATTACTAACAATGTAAAAATTACCTTTTTTTATTATATATAATGACTAGAACAGAGAATCGTCCTGCATCTTCAAACATTATAATATTAACTTTTTTTATACATAACTTCATTGATAATTTCATTAATACTATCAGATTAAGATACAGTATAGACTAATAAATTACTATGGTATTATCGGTCTATGATCAGTTATCAAAAATTAATTATTAGGGATTATGACCGGTTTTTTATTTTAAACTTTTCAAGCGACTTTAAAATGATGTAGAAATTTTGTTTTTTCTGATAGTTTATGCAATGTATGAAGTTGATAGTTTGTAAAGTATATAGTTGAACGAATCTGTAATGAGTACCTTCAGCAAATTTACAGGCAGTGTTTGTTGTATTTACTATTTAAGTTGTTAAATAAAGATTTTTAGAACAATCTGTAAAAAATATTTTTACTCTTTACTATATAAAAAAATATATCACTTGCTGTCTTTCTTTACCTCCTTCTTTCTATTTCTCCTACTCTGCTTTTTTTAAATACGACGATATTCATTCATTCTCTTTCTCTCATTCTTTCTCTTTCTTTCTTTATCCCATTCTCCCTCTCTCCCTCTTTCTCTTTCTCTTCTCTTCCTTTCTTTATCCTATTCTCCCTCTCTCCCTCTATCTCTTTCTCTTCTCTTTCTTTATCCCATTCTCCCTCTCTCCCTCTTTCTCTTTCTCTTCTCTTGTTTAAACAAAAAATATTCATTCATTCTCTCTCCCTCTCACTCTCTCTCTCTCTCTTTCTCTCTCTCATTTTCCTTCTCTCTCCCTTTCTTTACCTCTCATATCTTTCTTTCTCTCTATTTCAATCTCTCTCTCTTTCTTTTTCTCTTTTTTCATTAAATACAATGATATTCATTCATTCTCTCTCTCTTTCTCTCATCCTCCTTCCCTCTCTCCCTCTCTTTCTTTGTCTCTCCCTCTCTCTTTCTTTCTTTAATTCTGCCTTTATCTCCTTTTACTACTCTTTCTTGCTCTCTCTCACTCTCTCTCTCTCTCTCTCTCTCTCTCTCTCTCTCTCTCTCTCTCTCTCTCTCTTTAATTCAGTATTCAAACTCGTGAACTGTTTTCACTGGATTAAGTCATTATTTCTTTAATTTTAATATGTAATATTTCAGTTTTTCATGTCATAGAAAAAATGTAATCCAATAAAAACTAAGTGTTTTCCTTTGCCTAAAACCTCAAAACATATATTATAAACAAATATGATTTGAAATTCCTGGTTTTGAAATGAACACCGTTCTTATGTTATACAATAAACAGCATGTTACAATAGCTCCCTTTCAATACACGTGTTAGAAAGTTGAGTTTGTTAAACAGCTCGTGCCCTCCAGATTAAAATAACAAATAAACGATTGCTTTGTAATGTATTAAATTGTTGTATTATTAATTAAATAACAACCGTTTTGTACTGTAGGAATTAAAGTATTTAGGAAATGATCGCGTTATGTAAGTATATTTCAAACTGTACAAAATTAACAGGTTATGTTTCTAATAATTCCTTTTTAGATAGATAGTTGAAAGCTTTTATTTTCATAAAATCAATAATTATAATATAAAAATGTATCGTCTATATAAATAAAACAAAAGGAACATACATAAATGTATATTTTAATTTTTTTTAACCATTAAGGATAATGTCTAATCGCTGCTCTTTCTTTCTTTCTGCATTTTCTTTCTTGTTCAGTTTCACTATTCAAAAGCACCATTTTCGAAATTCTCCAAGCACTAGACATACTGTACTGCGGATTAATCAGACCAATCTTCGAAGGCTGATTTTTAGAGCAACTCCTCTGTTCGCTTTCGGTATAAGTTATTTACTGCACGAGTCGAACGACAGGCTATGACATTCGATCGTGTAGTGAGATAGGGATATATTTTAACGCCCTTGCTTTTTAACATATATTCGGAGCTATATTTAAAGAAGCCCTCAACGATTTCCGTACAAAGGGCGTCTTTATCAATGAGATATACCTGAAAAGCACATGGTATGCGGACGAATCAGTAATGTATAATTACCAGCAATGTATGGTGAAGTCTATAGTCCAGCACTATGTCCTAATGCTGAACGTACCCAAAATCAAGGTGATTGCGTCGTCTGAACAGAAATTGAGATAAATCTATTTGTGAATTGATGCGAGTGGAAAAAGTGATGGCATATACCTTGGTTGAACAGTGTCCTAAACAGGAGATAAATCCGAATTTAGATTTCTGGAGATACATTGTTTCAAATGAAAAGCATTTTTATTCATTCTACGCTCATTTTAAAGTTGGGAATGAGAATGATAAGCTGCTACTTCTCAGTACCGTTATCGATGCGAAAGCTGCACCGCTTGACTCAAGTACCCAGAAAAGCACGAGGCCTCAGAGTTTAAGATTTTTATTCTCTGTGATGTTTTCTTCTCAAGATAACTTTTACCTAAAGTTACCCAAGAAGTTCGCCATTTAGGAACATATTTCAGTTTTAGCCTAATTTTTCCTCATACGTGGTCTGATATATTTTCTCTTGTTATAAAATAGTTGAAACTTCTCCACAGTTTTATGACTTAAAAAGCTGCAGAGCTTTGCGGTATACCCCGGGATTCTTTTTATTTCATTATTAAAAACTTTCATATTTTTATTTTGAAAATTAGTCTTTTTTATTAAGTATTTATTCCAGATACGGTTAGTGGCCAAGTTGGTTTGAGTTATTTTTCCTTACTATTACCTACAGACATAAAGCACTTTGGCTCTTAGAAACCCATTTCTCCTTCCTCAATTTTGCTCGATTTTTCCTGTACACCATAATCTGAGTTTTATTAGATCTTCAGTTTTTACTACTCGCAATAAACGTTAAGGTTGAAAGTTATGGTTGAAGCAAGCAGGAACTGTTAGGTTTTGATATTACACCTCAAGTATTGACTTGAAAGTTGAAAACTTTCGGATTTTTTTAAAACCAATTGTTAACAGCGTGTAATTGTTTTTATGATTGAGTCGTTGACGCTTGAATATGAAGCTGTGCGCTTGACCTACGATGGGGCGACCCTTCCTTAGTTGATGTACGGACCTTGAATAAAGACTATGCTAATAAGCCTTAATAAATGTACAAATGTTTGAAAAGGTCCAAAAAAAGATAAAATGTACTCTATGAACTAACAAGTGATCGCAAACATCCTATTGGGAAAAATAGGACAAATTGGTGATTTATTTCTGACCAAGATAAAAACGATGGTGGTTATGAACTCGACCAAGACGGGATAATAATTGATTAATTAAATTATAATTTATCTCCAAATCTTTCTCGGCTGTTTTGGTGAATTTTCAAACAATCATAGCTAAAACGTATTCATTTTGAACCAACTAATTCAATATTGATAAATGAAGATTGGTTCGTTAAATTTAGTATGGTAGTAGTTAAATTTTGAGTGTTTCTGTACATGCTGTACGCTTGTAATATTGTATGCACTTGGATTTTTAGAGGGTTGAAATAATTTTTAATAAATGCGAATAAAACTCTCCAGTGTGTTTACTAACGTTGAGTTAAAAATTTTAAGCGATAGGTCGAGATAAATGTTAGAAACAAGGTGACATAAATACCACACTTTTAAAAAAATGTACAAAATAATTTATTAGAAAAGTAAAAAACAATCAACAGGATGGAGTTGGCAATGAGGGTTTGTTGATGAATCTATAATTATTTGGTAGTCGATGGATCTTTAGGAACTAGTATCCTCCGTGGCCACCTCCGAATCCACCGTGGTGACCTCCGAATCCGCCTTGTTGACCTCCGAATCCACCGTGGTGACCTCCGAATCCGCCTTGTTGACCTCCGAATCACCTCCCTGGTGTCCGCCGTGTCCGCCAGAATGGTACTGGACTTCTTGAACATGCCCTTGGTGGAAGTTGTAGTTGGCGTGGACGTATCCTACATGGCCGTGCTTGTGGTCAACGAGTTTACCGGGTCCTCTGTGTACCTTGGGTACAAATCCTCCCTTCTTGCCTTCGACGACGTACTCGACTACCCTCTTGGAACCGTCGGGTTCGACGAGGCTGTAGACTCCTTCGGTGTGGTCGCCTTTCCTCTGTTCCTTGTGGCTCTTGAAGTCACCGGTGTGAGGGTCCTTAACGTCGTACTCGAAATAATAATGAGGTTCCGTGTAGTAGTCGACGTGGTGGTGGTGGCCTTCTTCGTGCCCGTAGTGTTGGGCACCAACGGCGGCGATGACAACAGCAAGAAAGCAAAGCTGTAACAATTTTATAACCTTAAATTTACCTTCTAATCAAATTCACAATTCAAAATAATATGATATATTCATTTTTTTAATTAAAAAAAATTATCAAATTTAAACTCATATCCATAATTTAAACTATTGTGTTAGCTATATAAATTCTCAGTCAAAATGCTTCACAGATTTAAACAACTGTAACTTGAAAAACAAAGAAGTATAATAGCAATTAATTAAATCGATTTATAATTTTTATGTGGCTAAGATGAAAAATCAAACCTTTACCTAAAAATTATAAATCAATTTAAACAATCGCTAAAATCCATACGGATTAATATAATAGATAATTATTAACAACTTATTTTTTAATAGCTGCTTATAAGTAGTTGAAAATAGAAAAAAAGGAAATAAATATATATGTAATATTTTCGAAAAAGACCATTCACCTTGTACATTTTCGCTTGTTATGTCGAACTGAATGTGAAGGGGGCCGACGGGCTTTATATGTGTATCAGTTGGTCACGCAGGTTCTTTTTCCCCCACCGGTGTTGAATGGTTGGCAAATGGACAAATCTGAAAATGGTGGCTTTGTGACATTAATTTTGTAACATAAGTACCTACCTAGAAGCTAAGGTTTTATATTTAATTCGTTTCGTAATGATCCTCAATTAACGCCGTAGCGTAGCAATGAACGACTTAATAAATAAATAAATTAAAAATTATTTCAAACTCGTTAACAGCTGAAAATGAGCAAAATATTTTTTTGCAGTGTGTAAGCTGGTTGTGAACTAGGTTGTTTACGAAAAATGGAGCTATCCAGCAAAATGCTATACTATCGACCAAGCCACGCAATTGCAAGTATTTCATATTCATATAGCGAAGTGGACTGCGTCATTATAATAAAATTGCGCTAAAAAAAGCTAATAATTTATTAGAAAAACCTGCTCTAACCATCAGGCTGAGCAGCAGGCGGTTATTGGAGTGGACAATGAGGTTGTAATTTGAAAAAAACAATGTAATGTCATGAGCGATAGCTCACAATTTACGCACTTGCATACCTTAACAATCAGGGAAAGCTAAATGTGCGAGAAAGGGCGAGCTAACTCAATTGAGGGTAATCCCTCACTCTCCGAAACTCTAAATTTCTCTAGAATCCGCTAAATATCAATTTTTCCAGATTGCAGTCCATCAACATCTCACATGTAATGAAAAAAATGGAAAATTCAATCCTTATAATTCCTTAACACTTACCAGCCCACAACACTTGTAAGTCAATTACAATTCAATTATTGTATATATATTACAATAAATGACAATAAGGCGATGTTTGAAATTAATTATAATTGTACAAGAATCGAAGGAATTAAATTTAGATTTTATACAAACGAAATAAATCAAATATAAAATAAGTTTACAGTTTTAATAAAACCAAAGAGAGAGAGAGAGAGAGAGAAAAAAAAAACATAAATTGTCTAAAGCGAAAAAACTCACGGGAGAAGTCAGCGAGAGGAGTGGCGAGTCACCAACAAATGCGGAGAAATCGACAAGCACAAAAAACGGTCGCGAATAAATTGCGGATCTAACTCGTACACAGTCTTTTAAGCTTGCGGCTTGCGGGACTGCCTCGAACACGTGCGGGAGCGAAGAAGAGTCTCTGGACCTCGTCGTCAAGCGCGTCTCCAACAACAAAACCCGTCACTTCACGGCCTTTTAGGTGCGCGACGTATAGATCACAAAAATTCACACTTAACAACAATAATTACATGTAACTTATACTAATTATTTTTAAAACAAAAAATATACAATATATAGAAAATATAGTATGCTTGAACATACCGCCCACCAATTTTTGACCCACAAAAATTCTAGGCTGATAAGCATTGCCTTTTAATGGGGTATGGCGGGAGTAAAGGTGCGAGGGCAGAGGTGGGTTAGTTAGACGACCGAACACCCTAAGAACTCCCTTTGAATCGATAAATGAAACGAGTGTTTTCAAATCGGTGTGAGTTTTTGTTAGTGTTTTTTTTTTTTTTTTTTTTTTTTTTTTTTTTTTTTTTTTTTTTTTTTTTTTTTTTTTTTTTTTTTTTTCCTTTTGTCTTCAGCCATAAAGACAGGTGGATGCGTCACGTTGTTCTGAGTTTATTATAACGTTTATTATAAGTTTATTATAATAACGTCACGTTATTCTGCAGTTCTGAGTGAAACGTAAGATATATGCTATGATTCTGATCAATTTGCTGTATGAGGATGATCTATCTATCAATTCAATGAATGGTGAAGGGTACTTATCTAAACTAAGCAAAACAATTTCTGGTTTTGTCTCAGGTAAATCCTCTCCAACCACAACGTCCAACGATGAAAGTTGTAGACATCGAGGTATTTGAATGCTTTTAAGCTAAGATAAATCTTCATGAAAACCTATCCAAACACGACGGGTTACTTCTGAGTCCCAATCGCACTTTATTTTCCACAATTCCTGTAGGATGGTTTTTGCCCGGAAAATGACAGGCGCACGATATCCGAGAGGATCATATAAACGCGTAATAGTGGAAATGATCCCTCGTTTTATGGCAACTATCTCTTTCGTTTGGTATCTATATGATAGGCTATCTTTTGTCGAGTGCCATTCCAAACCTAAAACTTTAACCGTCGAACCTTCCATAATGGAAAGTTATCCATCTAGAACATGATAGATCTAGAAGGAATCTTATAAAACCAGGGTCTATGTGGGTCCACCAATGTGTGCTCTGGAAATTAGGAGGTAGACGATGCTTCTGTTGAGGTCGACTTGAAAATCAGCAAAATACCTACATCTTATGCCAAGGAAATAAAGTATACCAAGATGATAAAAGAACAGCGAACCAAAAGAAAACGAATGAATGATAAACATCTTCCCACAGCGCAATAATTTTCAATTACATCAAATTTGACAGTCCTGTCATGGCTCGGGTCTTGAAAGAAGATTAATATCACTCCTTTTTGCACCTGTGGTGGTGTCACTTATCAGCATATTTTTCAAATATTAAGTTTTCCCTGCATTGGATTCGTATAGATTAAAAACGTTATCCTCACAGTTAGCCTGGCCTACACCTGTGAGAGACCTGCTCAAGAAGGACATCGTCAAAAACTTCACTTTATTAAAACTAATGAGTTTAATGTGTGGTGTTTAATGAACGTTAGTCAATGATTATTCGGAGATCGTGAGATGCGGTCTGGTGTGACGTAGGCTTTAGAAAAACATTTTCTTTATAGTGCGAACGTTTTGACCTTTATTGAGATCATCTTCAGGGCCTGTGATTTATAAGCATTGTTTAAATTTTATAAATACACACTTTTTACATCCTACATGTATTTGTAAAATTTAAACAATGTTTATAAGTCACAGGCCCTGAAGATGATCTCATTAAAGATGGGAACGTTGCCACGATAAATAAAATGTTTTTCTAACTTCCTACGTAACACCAGTAGTAGCGAATAATGTTAAAACCTTGCTTTATTCCTTTTCTCCTTATTACTATTTCTTCATTATTATTTTTCTCTTAACAACGAACTCAATAACAACTAAATAAAAAGCATTAAAAAAAAAAAAAAAAAAAAAAAAAAAAAAACAGGTATAATTCATTCACATCATCATTGACTGCATTAATGTTAATTTAATGTGTGTGATTATTATACGGTCATATTCAAATACTTGTGCATTAATTAATGGGTGTTGTTAAGGTTTCCATTTTAATCCTTATTCAACTCTGATGTAAACAATGCATATCCATTTATGTATCGTTGTTTACTTTGGCTAATCCTTTATTTAATAAATCTCGCCGAAAATGCCGGAAGACAAAATTGTCACTCGTAGTCTACTGAAGCACTACTGGAAAAAAGGACTAAGTGCGAAAGCAGCCGAGGAAATTTGTGCAGTGGAAGGTGAAAATGTTGTGCATCGTAACACCGCAGGTTTTTTGGTCCAGGTGGTTCCATTCTGGGAACAACAGCCTTCAAGATGAGATCTGGTCGTGCTTCAGTGGTGGATGATGCTGAATTACTCGAGTCAGTCAATAAATATCTGCATGCAATCATTCGAGGATTATCGTCCCAAGCAGGTTTCAAATGTAACGGTAAGCCACCATTTAAAAAAAGCTTAATCACCGAAATAGAAGAGTCTGATCCTCATGACTTGTCAGCTGCCCAAGATCAACAACGAATTAATATCACGTTTGCTTGAAAATTCAAAAGATAATATATTTTGAAAGAGATTGTAACGAGCGATACAAAATGGGTATTTTTTTAAAATCTTATCCACCAAAACCAATGGGTTCCGCAAGTTCAAGAGGTTCAAGAAGAGGTTCGCCATTGGGAAAAAAAGATCATGCTTTGTCTTTGGTGGAATAATGAGGGTGTTTTGCACTTTGAGCTGGTACTAGATGACAGTGCTATTGACGCAGAGCTTTACTGTGAAAAACTTGAAAGAGTATATGTGGTTTTAAAAGAGAAGTACCATGTTTTGCTCAATCGGATAAAGCGAATTTCAGCAAGACTACGATCCTGCCCTTTCACCAAAGAAAACTTTTCAGAAATAAAGGATATTAGAATCTTGCCTCACCCTCCTTACAACCCTGACATCGCACTGTCTGAATATGGTCTTTTTCAGTCAACGGCGCATTTTTTGAATGGCCGGAACGTCGAAAACTATGAGGATGTCAAATTTTGATGTAAGGAGTTCTTCGCCTCGTAAACCACCGACAGGTATCACCACCAAATTCAACTTCTGGCAGAAAGATGGGTTAAAGTAGTTGATAATGATGACCTATTTTTTGAGAAAAAATTTCATGTTTGCATTTTATACTATAGTTTAAATCAAACTTAATTTTAACTTAACTTTAACTTTCTTAACAAGGATTTTTGTAATTATCTATGTATTACATGTTAGGAACATGTAGAATAGACTCCTCGATTCCGGAGTGCACTGAGTCGAGGGAGAAAAAACAACAAACTAGTTATATTAATACTATCCAACGGACTATCTATTGGCTAATATAAATTATTTTTTAATTTCTGCAGTATAAACCTGTACGCTGGAGCCTTTTTAAATTGTTACATAATTATTATTTCTTTCATAAAAGTCTGAATAGTGGGCGTAATTCGGATTGCACAAGGTTTTATAGGGCTCAATTTCAGTGGCCAATTCATATTTTTATATAATTATGTAAGTAAGAAATATTTACGAAAAATATGTTTTCGGTGAAAAAATAAGTAGAAATTTCATTAACAGGTGTGATAACGTTCACGTGGCCGAATTGCAGCATTTCCACATAATGAAAGGAACGAGGCTTTGGCTACGGTTTCGAACCAAATCACCGTTTTAATACCAATCCGATTTTATATCAGTCGATAATTAACATTTGCGACATATTTCTAAAATTTGATCCGAGCCGTTTGAGATAAACTTAGAGGAAAATGTGTCATTGCTCACGAATTTCGGCTGTAAGTTGCCTCATTCTATCTCGTAATTGGTTAAAGAATATTAACCAAATGCTTAGTTCTGCAAGAGGTTAATCTAGAAAACCCGGTTAACAAACATGTCATTTTCATTTTATTACAGTGGCTATCGACAGCATGGTAATTTCAGCCTAGCAGTTAACCAACGCACTCATTTTAATAATTTTTTCTCATTGAAGTATTTGATATTTTTCCTTCACCCTTTATACAAACACAAACACATACCAATCTAATTGAAAGCCAATTGTGCAATTAATATTAATCAATTTATATATATACTATTATATGTATAGTGGTCCAATTGACCCAATTACTTATTTCAATTAATTATCCTTTTTATGAAAAATGAATGATAAATGGCAAAAAGGAAGGAAAATTCGCAAGGTTGTAGGTTGAGATGGGGAGTCCGAGTGGATCGAAGACACGATAGCTCAAGTAGTTAGAGCAACGGCGTATTGATCCGAAGGTCGTGGGTTCGAATCCCGCTCGTGATAATAACTTTTTCTTGGCAACCAAGACCTTACATAAAAAGAATAATTAATTGAAATGTGTAATTAATATGCCACAAAGTACATTTGTACAACACATTCATGCTTATTAATACATTCCCACGAAACAGTTAACCCTAATACATCTAAAAAGAATAATAACTTTAGCAACAATAAAATGATTGTTTTCATAAATGGGGGGACAGAAAGATTCTAGAGGTATTCACGATGTTTGTATGATGTTTACTCGTGTTAACTCGAATAGAGAAATGTCCAGTAAGATCGTGAACGCCCCATTCTTTTTTAGCATGTTTAAACATTAATGTTACCATGTTTAAACGTTAATTTTTCCGGAAAGCTGCGCGTTGCGATTGTTAGAACCAAAAATAATGTTATCACTGTCCTTGAAGGCTTGTTGTTGTTTGTTTTGGTTTTCTTTTGTGTTAAATTGTAAGATGCTAGAAGTTAATAAAATAAGAAAATTAATCAACTCTTTCATTCAAAATGCTATCTATGCACTCGAAAAGTACTAACAAATGCCATAACTAACTGGATCCTAACCTCTAACCGCCTACAACTTTATAGGATATGGGATGTATCTATAATGAATGAGACTTTAAGGACAGGTCAGAATTTAACAAAAGAAATGTATTGGTCTGATTTAATTAATATGTATTTAAGAATAAAAATACGTGTAAACAAAAAAATAGCTGTTAAATTCATGGCTGCCATGTTGGTTACCGACGCCCTAACGGATAGCAATGTGACTACATTTTCGAGCTAACATTCTTTACATGTAACCAAGTTCAATTAAACATGACGTATCGAGCAATCTTTATTTAATTTTTGGATATATACGCGATCATTCTAACAAAAAAGTGTCCGTGTGTTAGTCATGTATGGCATATTCTGAGTCGGGATTACCTTTTATTTACATATTCTTTGTCATATCGTAGTCTGCTTCCAGCCGGTCCAGATCCCAGTCATCTACTACAGTTTTTCCGATACGAGCAAAATTTATCTTCCGAACGAACAGGACGTGTGGATGAATCGAAAATCACCTTTCATCATCAGGAAGTCGGTCCCTAGAGAACAACACTCCAAGGGCGTGCCAGATCGCACACAACTTGGCCGTGTACCCAAATTTGATATAGTTGTACTTGTTCTTTTCTCTATAAGTTCTACTTTCTCTGTTACCATATTTTTATTCATTTAGCTTTTAAGGTCTTTTGAATATATAACTTACCAAGTTGTGACAGTGAGTTGTGATAACAGTTATGTTTGTTTTATACGTTACATAAAAATCGCTTCATAATTGATTATATTTTTCTTATTCTTTTTCAGAGTCCGGTTTTTGATAGGAGGTGGATATATATATATATATATACAGACATGTTATAAAACCACTTTACGCAATACAAGTAAAATATAATTCACACCTTATTTTAGTACATATGTGCAATAACTACCATTTCTCTTATTTTCCTTCTTGTTTAATTTTTTTTAATAAAAAACTGCATTTTTGATCATCTTGAAGATCATCTTTTTGATCAATAATATATTAAAAATTAAATAACTATTTCCTAATGATTGTGTCACATAATCACATTTATATTCCAAGCTACTTTATCGACGACAACTGTTTAATTAAAAATTACACTAGCAGGCAAAAAATTCCACCCAATTGATTTTGCACATAATTTGTCTCATTGTTTTTACCAATAAATATTTGTTTATGCTTTGTTTTAATTTTGGAATATCAATTAGAGGTAAACACACTTAATCCTTAATCCGGAACAAGGATAAAGGAATTTTCAATATTTAGTTTTTACGGAATGTTTAGTTAGTCTCATTTGAATTCTGAATCAATAAACTGTTTAGTTTTCATGATTGTTTTCTTAATTTCAATTTTTAAAGTTAAAAATGCCACGTAGTGATGAGGATGTTTTGCGTGGTGTGGCACTTATTAAATATGCGGATATTGCCATCGGAGTTCCCTAAGAAACTCTGCGAGACGCCGTTAGATGTTTTCAAGGGTCCTACCAAAGAAGGCCCGGTTCTGGAGGCCCTAGGGTAACAGAACCAGAGGATGACCGTTTTTTGACTCTGAGAATTTTGCGAAACCGGCACCTTACTGTTGTTCAAGCCATTCATCAGCTCCAGGAAGCTCGAAGTCCAAATTTCTGAATGCACTGCTCAAAGAAGTTTAAATCAGTATGGAATGGTGGCTATTTGCCCGTTAGAGGACCAAAATTGACCGTAACACAAAGAGTTGCAAGGCTAGCATTTTCTCGAGAACACAACCATTCGACCGTGGCGCTTCCATAGATTTGACTTTGTATCTCCGGAATCTGTTGGCACTCTCAAAACCTACATTTTGACCGTAAATATGTAAGGGTGGAAGATCGAGTGAGGTTTCCATTGCTGTAGTTGGGCAGGTACAAGCTAGTAGACTTTGTAGTTTGGGCTGTGTCCCGCGATCCATATTATTGGCCACCATCCTAGAGCCCCATATGTGACCAATGGTATGACCGTGGTGTAATCATTACGGAGTGTGTTTTCTCCATTTGAAGCTTTGGTCAAGAGTTAAACCTTGGTAATTCCTTTCTGCGGAGAAAGTTAAGTCTTCATCCTTTATAGTGGGAGCTTTTAGATTGAGCCTCCTTCTCTTTGTAAAAAGCATGATATTGGGTTGTCCGGAAAATAATGCAGGATTTTGGTATTAAACAAAAAAAAAGAAACTAGTTACTTTAAAGCAATGTTCTTTAATCAAAATAATTTCCCNAATGAGTAATCCTGTAAACGTAAACAGAATATTTTATATAGATTTTTTTTAATGAAAACTTAAAATCCTGCATTATTTTCCGGACAACCCAATATATGTTTTCTTATAGCTTATTTTTAAACGTTTTTCCCACCCCATCTTCCTACAATTTTACTACAGTTTTCCGTCTGATTTGACAAAATTTCGCCTAATTTCCCTTTTATGATTGTTACCAGGTCAGCTTAACCTACGGTATATCATAAGCTGTTAAGATCTTTTATTAGATCATCGACTACTAGTAACAAAAGAAGTGGTGATAGTATTTCTCCTTGCTGGCATCAGATCCTAGTTGCATAATTACTTGACATAATTATTGATTTTTTCTAATGTTAATGTCTTTTTGATTTTTGGTAGTTTACAGGTGAGAACTAGTTATTGATTCAATTTCGTAAGCATATGTTCTAGAATTAAGAAAACTAGTTTAGTCTATTTGTAAATTAGTCTAAATTTATTGTGACACGGTGATTGTACTCAACTATGTGGAAAGTTCGGAGCTGGGATTGTTATTTTGGTACCGACGACGAGCTTGTTGAAGTATCCACGCTGGGTTTTATTTTTTCAAAGTCTTCTTCGCCGGAGACCCAAAGGCCAGCGTCGACGCAGCGTTTCATATGATAGGCGACTTCATCTTGGGGCATATCGGCAATAGCTTTTTGCAACATGGCGACGTCTTGTTTCAAAAAGCAAGTTTTCATGTTTTGAGGTAGATTATCAAACACTTCGACTGGGTCGAGGCCCCCAGGGCCCAGTCTGGCCTGACGATCCTCCTCTTCTTGCTCCTTGGCTGCGATTTCGAGTTTTTCCCTCGCGCTCTCCTTGACTCGCTCGATGAAAGATCTCAGTTCGTCCTCGAAGTTCGACTTGTAACAGCCGTCGCAGATTTTGATCTTAGAGAAAAACGTCGTCACGCAGTTTCTCGGATCGGCGTCGAGCCTTTTGGCCAACTCAAGAATGTACTGCATGCAGATGCACTGATGGGCAACGAGCTTGGACAACTTTGCCTTTTCCTGCAGTTCGAGATTTACACACCATATGACTAGATAATTCGCAGTATCTTCACAGACTAAGTGAGGATGATCTTCCAAAAACTGTTGACTTTCGTCGTAACTCCTGAGCGTGCCGTACTGCTGCAATGTCTTTTCGTTCTTTTTAATAAAATCCTGCAAACGCTTTTCTCTTTCTTCTTCTGTCAGAGTTGGCGGTTTAGTAGGAGAATTCCTCTTTATCAAGGTCTTTGTGTAACCCGGCTGGCTGATTGTATCTATGTTCCAAGGTGTAAGCCTTTCTTTATTTTTCAGCCGTTCTTCTATTTGGTCGAACGTTTCCGCAGTTTTCTCCAACTCTTCGAGTAAAGATCTTTCGACGGAAGTGTCCCCTTCACCGGAACCATCGGTCAATTTCATTTTCAACTCTTTGATTTTGTTTTGATTGTCCGTTTTGGCTTTGGCTAAATCGTCCTTTTCCTTTTGGGCCTCTTCCATCCGCCGGATCCTGGCCTGGTGTTTATAATCGAAAAGGGCTGAAGATTCGATGCTGGGGTGCGTTTCATCTTCATCGTCGGATATCTCGATTTTTCTCCACTTGCTGTAGTCGACCATGTTCGTTTTACTGGCAATTTTGACACCGGTATGAAGAAATGATAAGAAAAACACGATTTTATAATAATGGGAGTTCTACAATAAATTTAAAAGTGTTACATTTAAATTTTTTCACAGATGTTAGATTACATGTGATTGATGCTTTATTATTCTCTTCTAAGCAACAAATCCTTGCGAATTAAGTTGTAATAAAATAGGTTTAGGTCATAACTTTGTTTTTTCCACAACTTAGATAACGAATTGTATTGAATTATCTTTTCACATTCATATATTTATTTTTATGTACATATATTTCATGGATTTTATTATTTTTTAAGCAAATTGATCAGCCAGATTTTTAGTTCAAAAGAAGTAAAACATCGTTTGAGGTCGTGAAATACTGATTTTGGCATTTACCTTTTTTTTAAATCCATCTAACGTATTTTTTTCTTTTAGAGTCTTTTGTGAGGATTTTGAATATAACCAGTTCATGCTACGAATCGAGAGCATAACATTATAAAATGCTGTTAAAAGAATCTAGAATGTGATAGTGTCGATTGTGCTAATACTTCAAAATAGCCCACTTTTGTTACAAAAATTCTCAACTGAAACACATCCAACATGAGCACACTTTGAATTTAATTGAAAGAAGTTTGGGATAAGAAAAACATAAATTTGAAAAGGATCTTGAATTGAGTTTTAATTTTAAACCTAGAGCCAACTGCACTAACACATCTCAAGACTCACTACAATGAGTTTAATAAAAGTTCTGTTTTTATATAACTTATTTTTATGTGCTTTGGCTTTGCATTCCTGGGAGGGTAACATTTTCGAAATGGCCCATCATTAATCCACGGTATGTGTTGCACAAGGTACCGCACGTCCACCACAACCAGTGTGCCTCAGTCTTCGGCGAAGACAATTGGCCAATTCGAACGGGAACAATGAAAAACTGCGGCCAATTAGCGGTTTTAAATTACATTTTGTAACGTATTTCCCGCATCCTCATAGGTAGAAAATATTCGCAAGTGCTTATTTTTTAACTTTACAATTTCACGGCGCGGGCGGTTTGATCGTAATGGTATGACGTAGTGCTAACAAGAAAATCGGAAGGACGATTAATCGGAATACTTTCAACCGCAGATCAATGGAAATTGTTTAATTTAAAGTTAAAAGCATAATAATAGCCTATCATCTCTTTGAAAACTATTAAAAAATAGAGTTGTAGAGTTAGCTTATGCTTTGGAAAGGGTTTCAACTCACATAGCAAGTGTTTATTGCGACTTGGGGGGGGGGAATAGTTTTATTTGTAAAACCTACCCTTCTTGGAAAGGGTTCAAATACCAAATATCACTGTGAAGAACACTCACGGCAATGTTGCCAACCAATTAAAGAAGTACAGTAATTAATTACCTTGGGATATTCATAGACAATCACATGAAATGGAATGAACAGACAGAATATTTAAGTGTTAAACTAAGAAAATGCATTTGTATTATTAACCAAATAAAATGATTTCCCCATTAAAACTATAAAATTAATATATATAACCCTTTTCCAATCAATAATGCTATTTCGAATTACAGCTCGGGGTGGTTACATATAGATACATTGTTGAGCCATTTTATATCCTGCAAAAAAGAAGCCTGAAAATGTTATAGAAAAAAATTTCAGATTTACGTCTAAATTATTAGTTGAAGAAATAGGAGTTTATAGCATATATCGAATCTCTGTGAAAAATTTATTTATATTATTTTACAATGAAAAAAATAAATCACTTCAAAACAAATGTGTTACAAGAAGAATTTTCTATTGAATGAAATTACTTATGATAAGAAAATAAATATTAGTCAAAATTCACCAGATTACAGAGCAATAATATTGTTAAATAAAATATTCCCCAACCTATAGTTACCCAGGACCAGCAGTTTGTAAAAGATATTCACGCTTTTGCAAAACAAATGAAACATTCACCATTTTATAAATTAAATTTACAGTTTTACCAACAAAATTCACCTTTTTGAAAATCAGATTCGTCTTGTTGCAAATGAAATTCGTTCTTTTGCAAATTAAATTCACTCCTTTGAAAATCAAACTCACCCTTTTACAAATCGAATTCCATTTACTGTTTTACCAACAAAATCCCCCCCCCCAATAAAATGAACCCTTTTGTAAAATAATTCAACCTTTTACAAATGAAATTCACCGTTTTGCAAATTAAATTTACTGCTTTACCAACAAAATAAACTCTTTCGGAAATTAGATTCATCTTTTGCAAATTAAATTCACTCTTTTAAAAATCAAATTCACCGTTCCGCAAATCGAACTCAGCCTTGTGCAAATCGAATTAACGGTTTTGTACATTTAATTTAACATTTTGCAAAACTAATTTATTTTTTGGCAAATCGAATTAACTCTTTCGCAAATCATATTCAACCTTTCTTAACTAAATTCACTATTTTGAAACTCAAATTCACCCTTTTGCAAATTAAATTCACCCTTTTGGAAATTAATTTCACTCTTTTGTACATTAAACTCAAAATTTTGCAAATTAGATGCACCTTTTCACAAATCGAATGCTAATACTTTGTAAATTGTATTTACCCTTTTAACAATGAAATTCAGCTAGTTACAAATCTAATTCTCCCTATTGCAAGTTAAATTCACTGTTTTTTCAAAAAAAAATCCATCCTTTTGGAAATTAAATACGTCCCGTTGCAAATTAAATTCACTTTTCGCAAATCAAATTTCCCCTTTTGTAAATTAAATGCACTCTTTTGAAAATAAAATTCAATCTTTTGCAAATTAAATTCACTTTTTCGCAAATCAAATTCCTCCTTGTGTAAATTAAATGCACTCTTTTGAAAATCAAATTTATCTTTTGCAAATCGAATTATTTGTTGTAAATTAAATTCACTCTTTTAAAAATCAACTTCACGCTTTTACAAATCTAATTCACTTAAATTGCAAATTAAATTGACTGTTTTATCAATAAAATGCACCTTTTTGGAAATCAGATTCGTCCCGTTGCAAATTGAAATCACACTTGAAGTTATGCTTTATTTCATTCAAATAGTCCTGTTTGTCTGAAGTCTTAAATTCGAAAAATTTAGGCCATTGTTCTCCCTATAGTTTTATTTTTCCTCCCGCTTTCTCATATATATTTAATATAGAAATCATTATAATTAAATTTGTAAACCTTCCTTTTTAACAAAATATCAACGTTGCCTTTAGGTTTTGAGAAGTTGTTCTGAGTGAGCTCGCTCCTCCAAAAATTACTCTAAAACCTACTTGTTTAAAAATTTCACCTAGTTTTTCTGATAGATCACCAATGTATGGTACGGGACGAAATTTCAAAAACGACTACCCAACCCGCCTAAATTATTTCTATAAAATAAGTAATCGAAAATAGTATCATAGTTTTATGTAAAATTAAACTAATAATCTTGCGATTCCAGGCGAACAATAAATATTTTATAACTTGTAAACCATAAATAAATAACAACTTTATAATTGACGTACATTTTGTTTGTCAACGATTGTTGCATATTTTTGACTTTTTGAAAACAATTCTACTTTCATAAACTAAATAGAAAAGTATGGGGAGGTATTTGAAATCAAAGACTTGTATGCTTTCAATAATAATCTGTGTACAATTTACAGATTTAACAACCTGTACAGTTTTAAAAATCTAGCTATTCTTGATTATCATAAAAATGGGGTTGACATGTTTCATACACTCTACGGTTTCTTAAGAATCGTTTTTCATCTTAAAACTAAAACTATCTATTTGCTAATAATAATTATCTATCACTTGCTGGGAGAGAGAGAGAGAGTGAGAGAGAGTAGATAGATAGATGGAGGAATAAGGTTATTAATCTTCCGCACAGTTTCGTTCTGTAGATCTTTTTAACAAGCATCTAATATGCAAAGTTCTTCATCACCTTATCCTTGGTTTATTAACAAAAATAATTTCAAAAAGTTGTATTTCTATTTCTAAATTGAAGTACTGAATATTGAATATACAAACCGAGTATACATGGTAAATTATCGAATTGGTTCCATGCCCGTTGTGACATAAAAAGCAAACCCACACAACAAAAAAACAAAAACAAAAATATTTATTTTTGTGTGGAACAATCGTAAATAAAATTTAACCAAAACATTGATATTTTATTATAAAACATACAAAACAATTTATTTACAAATCACAGGATACAATTGTTTAACTAAAAAATATTTACTAGACGTACTTTTTGGGTGAGAGGTGTTTGGTAGATGTGTACACCTTAGCTCCGTTCGTTGAGTAAGTAACTTTAGAGGTAGCTGCGCCTTTACCGTATCCTCCTTGTGTGGAAGAGGAACCGCCGTTTCCTCCGGTAGAGCTGCCGTATCCGCTGGAAGAACCACTACGTTCTCCTTCTCTTAAAACATAAGTCGGCTGAAGGCGATGCCCTCCGAACCCATGGGAATGAGCTCCACCAAATGCACTGCGTGAAGAGCCACCTTCTTGACCGTAGTTCGACGAAAGTAGCTGATATCCACCTCCGAGAGATACAGAAGAACCGCCTTCATTACCGAGGTGTTGAAATCCACCTAGACCGCTTCCGCTAGAGCCTACAGTAGAACCATGAACGTGTTGGAGTTGATTATCACCGGACGAACTTCCGTAGTTGCTTGACAATCCACCATGTCCAGCTTCACTTACGAGGTTTGATGGTTGAAAGTGGTGTCCGCCATATCCATGCGCATAGACATTACCGAAGGTCCCTCCAGAGGAACCGCCTTCGTTGCCATTGTGAGATAAAAGATTATACCCACCTAAAGATCCACTTCCAAGAGTACCTCCTGATCCACCTTCACCGTGATATGACAAGTGTTCGTAGCCTCCTAACGATCCGCTTCCGAGGGATCCCTCTGATGCAACGCCATGGGAAGATAGTAATTGATAGCCTCCAGAAGCGCCTTGTCCACTAGCGACACCACCATGTCCACCAAAGTAAGATGGCTGAAGAAGGTGTCCTCCAAATCCATAAGAATGAACTCCTTCCAAAGATCCACCAGAAGAACTGCCTTCGTTACCATTGTGAGACGAAAGAAGATTATATCCACCTACTGTTCCTGATCCGCCTTCACTGCCTAGATGGGTAAGCCCGCTAGAGTAGCCTGCTTGTCCTCCTTCTCCGACCAGGTAAGTAGGCTCAAGTAATCCACCATGACCATATGATTGGAATACTCCAAGATTACCACCAGAAGAAGCACCATCATTGCCATTCTGGTAAGACTGGTAGTATTCACCTAATAATCCGCCTACGAGAGATCCCTTAGAACCACCCTCATTGCTTTGTTGAGAATTTTGTAGTTTTCCAGCGGAAGAGCCCGACGATCCCTCTTCCTGCTCTTCTTTAACTAAGTACGACGGTTTAAAGTGGTGTCCTCCATATCCGTGACCATAAATACCTCCGAAAGAACCTTGTGATGAACCAACCTCATTTCCTTGATGAGAATATTGTAACCGACTTGCTCCAGATGAGCTGCTAGATCCACCATGCCTGCCTACGCCGAGAGAGTAAGATGGTTGAAATTGATGTCCTCCGAATGAACTCCCAGAAGAACCGCTGTTGGACCGGTGTTGATATCCACCTGAACCACTACCGCGGGATTCTGATGAACTGCCATGCCTGCTTGATGATCCAACCTGTCCACCTTGTCCGTAAGAATGATAACCTCCAAAGCCACCGGATGAACCGGCTTCGTTACCATGAGACAATTGATGGAACCCACCGAATGAGCCTGAATTACCTCCATGGGATCCTCCGAAAGAACCACCGGATGAGCCGGCTTCATTATCATGAGACAATTGATGGAACCCACCAAATGAGCCTGAATCACCACCATGGGATCCTCCGTAAGAACCACCTGATGAACCGTAGACTACTTCTTGAACTTCTTTTTGGTAAGAGTTAGAGTTGGCGTAACCAACGCCAACATGGCCCTTTTTGTCTACAAGTTTGACAGGTCCTCTGTGCACTTTGGTGACGTAGCCTCCTTTCTTGCCTTCGACTGTATACTCGACGACCCTCTTCGAACCGCCGGGTTCCAAAAGGCTGTAGACTCCTTCTGTGTGATCTCCCTTCCGTTGTTCCTTGTGGCTTTTGACATCTCCGGTGTGAGGATCCTTCACGTCGTATTCGAAATAATAGTGAGGTTCTGTGTAGTAATCGACTTCGTGATGCCCTCCATGGCCATATTCGACGGGGACTGCCCGGATTGCGATGAATAAAGTTGTTAAAACTAATATCTGAAATATAAAAATAAATATGATATACACTTTCACATAATATCATTATTATATATCCATTTATACCATAAGAAAACATAATAAATAAGTTTAAAACTATCATTCACTAACTATATTACACTTTATTTATGAAAATATTTTTTTTTAAATAGGAATTATATGACTCTCTGCGATTTGACCTGAGCTTTTGACTCAATAAATCACGACTTGTTCTTAGAGAAGCTTCAGGATTATGGTGTTAGGGATACAACGAAATGAAAAGTAACCAATAACACTTCCAGTCAGAGAACTGTGATACGTGGCGTACCTCAGGGTTCAATCTCAGGACCACTTTTTGAACATATGTTTAATGATTTTAACTGCTTTCAACCAATCTTGACAATAACTTATGTTGGCATAGTTATATTGATAAAATAAGTATAAAATTGTCAAAAATATGCTTTATAATTTACAAATTGAGGAATCAAGTAGTCACCTTGAGAATGCTGTACATGGGTCTTTCCTGGGTAACTAGCTATACAATTCTGGGATGGAGAAAGCCATGATGTGAATATTTTAAAGTCACAAAAAAAGGCGCTTAATGTCAATGTAATGGGTTAGGTTTAAGGAGAGTGTGATTGAGGTTATGTTGGAGCAATCGGCTGCAATTCAAGTTAAACTAGAGGTATTTTGCTATCTACTTTTTGGTAATCTTTTCAAAGGGGTTGTTGACCAAATATTCGTATAAGGATTCAGTAGAAAAAGATACTGAAAGAAGCAAATTTTGGATACTTTTTGAATTCACAATTTTTCGCATGACCATTTTCGCGCATTCAAGTTACGGGAGGGTTGAAGTTGACCCATGGTTGGTTTAGGTAAGGATTTGGGAGTAATAGAATTAGGGTTATGAGCGGGTTAGGTTAGCTGATGTAGTTATTCTATCTTATTTAGAGGGATTTGCTGCTAAACATGTTAAACTGAGGTAAAATGAAAAATTGAAAATTGTTAACCATACCTACTGTCCATGTCTCGACCGTAACTAGAGACAGAAAGGTTCTAACAAAATTTTACCTAGTCTTCAGAAGATGAGAGCACAGAAGAAAAGAGAAGATTCAGAATAAAGGAGCACTTTTAGAATATGCTTGTTGGGCTGGATACACCATTTTTGTTGTGATTTAATCGTCATTGGTTTTCTGTTTTAGGGAGGTGAAGATGGGTTGGGTTGGTTAGGTAGCACCAAAGGTTAGGGTTAGGACGGGTTAGGTTAGGTTAGGTAGCACTTAAGGCTAAGGTTAGGACGGGTTAGGTTAGGTTAGGTAGTACCTAAGGTTAAGGTTAGGACGGGTTAGGTTAGGTTCGATTCTTCTCCCTTCATTGCTTTTAATCGGACTCCGGTACCCACATCAAAGTTACGAGGTTGCGTATTCCCAGGAGTTGGAGATATATTAGGCATTCCCAGAGCATATTGACTACTCCACCACCCTTAGTTCCTTGGCTCCATACAAAGAGCGCCAAGGAATGCCATCCGACGGCAGCGAGTATTTGAGTCCCCTGTAACGATTCTTGGAAGAAACGGGGTTTTATTGAATATAGTAATAATAGTTGTGTGTACTTAGTTTGTGTTAAGAGTGAAGGTATTTATACTTCTCCTGTTCTTGACTGAACTTGTGTTCAAGCGTTGTAAAAATCGTGTTTAAATGTTAACATGCAAAGGAATATCTGTAGTGTATATTGAAAATAGAAATAGGCCCAATATGGGGGGTTTTACTCTGAGGAACACCCGCTCTAATGCGTACATAAGGTGAAAATTCAGTTCCCTGAAGGACTCGGCAAAATATGTCCAACAGATATGATCTCATTATAAGATAGCTCGCTTAGAGGATGTTCTTCAGTTTCAGGCTCGATCGATGATCTGTTCTAAAACAAGAAAAACACCCAAGAAATGGAGTTTTTTTCTAAGAGGAGAAACGATGTTGTCGGCAAAACGATTCGGCTGTTAAGTGATGGAGAGAAAGGAGCGGATCATCAATTTAAAAATAATTTTTTACTTTTTTTCAAGTTAGGCAAGGTCAAAAATGATGGTGCATTTGAGCTAGAAGTATAATTTCTCTTTTTAATTCTTTTGATCTAATCCTGACCTCGCTCCTTCTTTCTACGGCTTCTTTCTGACTTGTATGTTAAATGAGCAAAGTATCAGGTCTAAAGAAGTAAAAGCTGTTGAATTCATTTACCTCTAAAGCCTAGGCCCGCGTATGTGTCCGGCATGTAGAGAAAGGTTGCTCGATGTGTCCCACCTAATTGACGGCTGCAAATCCTTGGGTCTTTATAGAGAGCGCGCAGGAATGCCACCCGATTTGAGAATTGTGCTTGACCAATGCAGCGAGTATTTGGGCCCTCTGTTACGATTCCCAGAGGAAGGTTGTTCTATTGTATATAGTAATAATAGTTGCGTATACCTACCTGAATTGACCTGATTGTTGACAATACGTCCCCCCTCCCAAAAAAATTGAATAATGGTCAATTATGACCGCTAAACATGTATGGATTAATATAATTTTTAATACGTTCCCACTCACACTATGAAAACTGTTCACACATAAATTTATAAGTGTCATAAAGGAAAAAATTATTTAAAAAATCCTTTTTATAATGTGAAAGAATATCTAATCTTTGCATGTTGGTAAATTTAATATTGTAACCTTAACAAAGCATTTACTATGTATATATGTTTGTCTCATTGTAAATAAAATTTAAATCTAAATCTAACCTAATTTTATTTTATAATTGATTATAATTTTTAAAAAAGCAGTCTTCTTGTTGAAAACGGTCATCATTTGGAATAGAAAAAAAAACGGTTTCCGTTATGTAGCTGTATTACTTATTTACTTAAACAAAATAATGGGTGAAAAAAATCAAATTTTACCATTTTAAATTGACCATACGTCAATGCTATAAGCATATTTAATATTTATGTGAGTTATTTTAGTAAATAGAAAAGAAATTTTGCAATAAATACACAATTAGAAAACTAAATTCTTAAAATAGTATTTTGTGGGGAAAAAATGTTAAACCGGTTTAGAATTATGGAGAAGTGAACGCGTATTTTATAATTCTGCAACCTCTCACCTTAAGCATAACGAATCCAGTCTGAAAATGATCTGGTTTAAAACCTTTGCATTGCTATATATATACTTACGGTATCCACCTCTTCAATCTGACATCCTTTCCCCCTCTACGAATTTCCCATGAGAATTTATATAATGCCGTAAAATGCAATATGATCAATTTGTAAAACTGCAACATGTGCATAATATCGCTCCGATGTACGTTGAATCGTTTGTTTATCCCTGGAGTTTGATTTGTTTTAGATTAGACCGATTCCATAAACTTTCACTTTTATTTCGACTATTTAATCAATCTGTCGTGTGTTTCATATCATTTTTTTTCCATAAAATAGTAACCAATTGTAAAGTGATGAAAAACTGCTAAAACTCCAATAACTCTCTCTCTACCAAATACTCTAAAAATTTAAAGCCTTTAAGGTCAAGTTAAACATTGCTTTCAAGCACACTAATAATTTCAACTCGTCAAACAACTATTGACAAAACTTTCATTAAATTTTTGTCCACTAAACCTAGCTATATTCCATTTCCGCCGATTTTTTTCCTATGAACTATTGACTATAATCTTGATACAATTTGTTGACATGTGATATACATATTTGGACAGTTTAAGATTTAGAAGCTTTGGCATTGACGGTAACATACAATTGGCCATACATTGTTATAATATTATAGTGCGACGTCTGAGTTATAAGTAGGGAGAGACAAAACGATGACTTTGTCATGTGGTGGAGGAGGTGGGATTGAAACCGTATTAAAAAAAATTAATCATCTACCAAAATGTTGTGTACATTTTGTACAAAAATGTTTTTTCGGATTTTACCGAGCGATCTTCCAAGACAACTGAATAATGAAGTATGAAGAGCGGAAAACTGTATTGAAAAAAATAAAGGAAAATTTTGGAAAGAAGATTTTATTTAAATTAAAACGATGACTCATGGCAATTTCGAAAATTGTATCTGGAATACAAGGAACATTTTAAATGTCTGCTTGTTCAAATTTGGATATTTTGGTTTTCAAGCTCTAAAATGCTCAAATCGTTAAGTATTCAAGCGATGCCCCTAAATGGTTCAACCACCTCTTTCATGCGTAATCTACCGCCTTCTTATTCTTTTTATAGGGTTTTTGCCTACTGTGACTCAGAAAACCACAAATCCTGATTTTTTCTTAAGACATTTAACATGCAAATTATACGTTTCAATAATTTACCTAATGAAATGCATAGAAGATTTAATAATAGAGTTAAAAACATCTCGTTTCAACGTAATTGAGACAAGCTAAATAGTAAAATTAATATTTGAGACATGGTTCAATAAAAATTTCATCCTAGACTTTTGTAAAAAGTTACTAACACATAAGAATGTGAGACCGATAGATAGATAGATAGAGATACTGAGTGGCAATAGAAAAGAGCGAGATTGGTATTAGAAGAGATAGATTGATAGATAAGTAAATAAAGAAATAGAGAGAGAGAAAGAGAGAGAGAGAGAGAGAGAAAAAGAGAGAAAGAGAGAAAGAGAGAAAGAGAGAAAGAGAGAAAGAGAGAAAGAGAGAGAGAGAGAGAGAGAGAGAGTGAGAGAGTGAGAGAGTTAAAGCGCCAATCAGACAAAAAGACAGTCAAACATAAATAGATATATGTATAGAGACATAAAGTAATGGTGAGAGAAATACAACGAGACAGAAAAGGGGCGAGAAATGGAAAGGAAAGAGAGGAAGAGAGAAGGAAATATGGAGTTAAAAATATAATTGATTAATTATTGTATTTATTTACAACCTCACATAGTAATTACAGGAGAGCAATAGAAACATAGGAGAGAGGAAGAGAAAGGGAGAGAGAGTGAGAGGAGAGGAGAGGAGAGGAGAGGAGAGGAGAGGAGAGGAGAGAAGAGAGAGAGAGAGAGAGAGAGAGAAAGAAAAGAAACGCGTGTGTGTGTGTGTGTGTGTGTGTATGCAATATATATCATCAAATGCACATATATATGTAAAGAAGGAGGAAAGTAGGTGAACTTTTTTATTTTTGAGTCTATTCAAGATAGCTATTATACATTACATATAAGGAAATATATATAAATATGCTGACATCATGTTATGGCGATACAGAGCAATAGAAAAGTAATGGGAAAGAGTAAGAGGGGGGAAGGGGAGGGGAAAACGAGAGAAATAAAGAGAAAAGGAAAGAGTGAAAAGAGAGAGATTTGATTTGATTTGATAAACGATTTTTTACAAATCTCGCAGAGTTAGTCCAATTTGACCTTCCTTACACTCAACGAGAAACGACCATTTTACAATTTGAATTTATATACATGCATTTCTAGATGATCCTATGTATATAATAATAAAAAATAAATTTAAAAAAATAAAAAATTAAGCTGAATCTGGAACAATAATAATAACTTCACTATTTTCGTGGTCCGCTTGACCAATTAATACTTTACAATTAATTAAGGTTTTTAGTTGAGATGAAAAATGGCACAAGGAGGGAAAACTCATAAGGTGGGGTTGAGATGGGGAGTTGATGTCCGAGCGAATCGAGGTCACGATAGCTCAGGTGGTAGAGCAGCGGCGTATCTAGCCGAAGGTCGTGGGTTCGAATCCCTCTCGTGCCATTAAATTTTTTTCATCTCAACTAAAAACCTTAATTAATTGTAAATAATAATAACTAAAAAAAATTGCATTCATTTAAATGTAATGAATCAATAAAGAAAGAAACTACATTATTATAAAATTTACAAACAATGTTATAATTTACATACATATAAAATTAAATTTTCAGCACTTCATTAAAAACTATAATAAATCTATTAAGAAAATAAGAAAACAACCTTGAAAAGTACTTACAAAATTTGTTCGAAATGACATACAATACACTATAATAGTTTGAAAACTTGACAGATATAATAATTCAATTATTAATCATTATTTATTAGTAGTTTTACATAAAGTTTTTTCATTTCTTCTATATTGGAGGCTTTCTTTCATCTGGTAAATCATTATATAGATACATAGTTGTAACTATTTTTTATATTTTTTAAATAATTTTTATAGATTTAAATCTCACAAGATTTGATATCAAGGACCATTCTTACATCTAATGTGAAAAGCAATGGTACTAATTTTACTCTACTTCTAATTTATTAAACAATAATTACTTCAAATAACCTTATTTTTTGGTCAATATGTTACATCTATTTGTTTAACATTGAACTACGAATGTATTTAATTCAAATTGTCTTTTGAAATAAATATTCTAATTTACAGAATAATTGAGCAATCAAGAAGTAAATTACTAATAAAGTAAATGAACAAAAATACTTTTTCAATCCAATCAACACAAATTGAAAAAAAATTGAAGTTAAATTTAAGACAGTGAATTTTTAGCATCAATCATGACTTGATAAGAGATGATTTTTAAGACTATTCTGGTAATCTTTGATATTTTTACATAGCTTTGTGTTCTTGAAAAGGTAATTGCACCTTTTACTGAGTATGACCTATTAAAAGTTTTGGTTTTGTGCTTAACTCCCAGAGGGTAGTTTGCAAACCTAGTGTCTCTAACATGAATCTGAGACATGTACTCAAATTTCACTCATAGATATTTTGGTTTTTCAACTTTTAAAATTTTAAAAACTTTAACTGATAAATTGTAATCGATTAAATCTTTAACGTTGAGAGATTTAAGTTGCGAAAATTTGTTATATATGTTACTATCATATTTCAGGTACAAGATAAATCCGTTATGTTTAATCCGACTTGCAATTTTTTGTTTGTGTACGATTTAAGTCACACATTGCTCCTAGACCCATAAGTTATGCGTGGAAAGATTACAGTTCAAACAAATGTGTGGTGGTTAGTGGCCGTTAGTAGAAGATTATTCGAAAATCGTGAGATGCGGTCTGGTGTGATGTAGGTATCAGAAAAACATTTTCTTTGTCGTGCCAACGTTTCGATCTTTATTGGGATCATCTTCAGAACCTGGGATTTACAAACTTTGTTTAATTTTAACAAATACATGTAGGATGTGGACTAGTGAATTTATACAATGCAAAAATATTTTTTTATATTCAATCAAAGTATTTCTACTCACTCAAAGTGTTTGAAGATGATCTCAATAAAGATCGAAAAGTTGGCACGATAAAGAAAATGTTTTTCTTAAAACCTACAACACACCAAACCGGATCTCACGATTTTCGAATGTTCATACAAATGGTTTTTTGATTTACATTTGCAAAACGTAACAATTTATTAAATTATGTAAGGTCGAGTAGATTTGATTTTTGATTTTTAACACGTTTATATCCCATCGTTGATTCTTCGTAAGCGTTAAACCCATTTTACATTTTCTTCATATTTAAAAAAATGTTAGCAATTTTAATTTTATTTACATTATCAAGGTTCAAATTTTCTAATAATTTATTATGGTCAAAAATTATTGCTTTGCGTTTAGTTGGGTTTAACGCTAATATATGGTTATTTCTCCAGTCTGCCAGTCTTACAAGTCTTACAAGGAGAGAGAGAGAGAGAGAGAGAGAGAGAGAGAGAGAGAGAGAGAGTGAGAGAGAGCGAGAGAGAGAGAGAGCGAGAGAGAGAGAGAAGAGAGAGAGAGAGAATAAATTTCAAAACTATTTAACAGTAAGTAAAAGTGTACACAACAAATATTAAATGGTCATTAAGAGATCAAAGAACAATACGCGTTAACCATGAACGAAAACGATTCAGTCATTGTTTCCAGTGGCTCGCCAGCGTAAAAGTAGATTGCGTCAGGATTTGCCAGAGTCAGTGAACCCGGACCACAAACCAAACTGAGCTGTGGCAATAATTGTTTACATTCATTCAGGATCAAAGTCACGGCCATGGTTAATGCTAAACCATTGAAGCTATAAAAAGCAATTCATAACAAATTCCATATTGATTGTTTTTGTCTCACGATTTACTGTCCTTCGCGCCATTGTTTCGTTTCGTAAAGAAAGTGTACCTTTTATTTATGCAAAAAGTAATAATATTTGTAAGTCGACGTGCCTCTATCCTTAATTTCAAATCACGTTCGGTAAATTAATTAATTATTATTTAATTTAAAAATAATAAATATTTTTGTTGTTGAATCACCGAATCGTTTTTTTTTCTGTTTTTACAGTAGATATTATTTTGAACATCAGAACGATAATAATTATTAATTGTTTACGTGTTTTTTGTTCAAAAAGTTTTTAACATAAGCTACTTATTGCCTTCACGTCGCTATATACTTTTTAAATACTTATTCTTCTAAATCATTTTGTTTCAGTGTACATTTTGTAAGAATTTTTTCCAAATCTCATTAAGATTTATGAAAACGATGGCATTGGGCTGAAAACGTTAGTGTGTTATTAACGAGAAGAAAACTAGGAAAACGTTTTTCATAAATTAGATCATCACAGTAACATATCATCCGTGTGCGATCTCACTGCATATTTGTATTGACCGTCGTAATCAGGGAGAAACTGCCGTCTCAAATTTGCATGCGTTACCGCTCGGGCGAAATTTTAATAAGCCCCAATTTAAAAAGTTTCAAAACAATATTTGTCCTTATTCGACTAAGTCAGACCGATTATGTGAAGTTTAAAACACGGACGAACTTGGACGTTTCCAGTCTTACATAAAACGTGGAGGGGTCGTCCTACCGGGATAGCATAAGCAGGAGGTGGATATATATAAGCAGAAAGGCTTTGAAAAGTATCCAGTATTCACATCGCTTCGCAATGTTGAAGGTACCTTCTCATTCTAGCATCTTATTTATTAACTTTTTTGTTAATTTTAAATTTTTTGCTTTTTCGTTTTCAGATATTTGTTCTATTAGCGGCGTTGATCGCGGTCGAAGCTGTGGCACCTCACGGTCACGGGCACGAAGAAAAAGACTACTATGTAGAACCTCATTACAGTTATGAGTATGAAGTTAAAGATCCCCATACTGGAGATTTCAAGACGCACAAGGAGGTACGCAAAGGCAAGCACACCGAAGGAGTTTATAGTCTTCACGAGCCTGATGGATCGCAGAGGACTGTCGAGTACCTCGTTGAAGGGAAATCTGGTTTTGTAACCAAACAGCATAGAGAAACTAAACATAGCTACGGAGGAAATCACGGAGGATACGGAAGTGGCGGCAACGGTGGTCACGGAGGGTACGGTGGAGGAGAAGCTTCTTCTCATGCTAGTTTTGAATTAAGCCACGGTGGAAAAGGATTTGGTTCCGGAAGTTCCGGCAACGGATTCGAACACGGACTCAAATATGGTGGCCAACAGTCTGGTCAATCTGATAGCGGTGGATATGGACACGAATTCGGAGGCTCTAACGGAGGTTCGCCTCATTCTTATTTCCAGTTTGGAAATGACGGTGAAGGTTTTAAATCAGAGGGTGGATCACTCTTCGGTGGTTACAAACAAAACGCAGGAGGATCTCTTGGATATGGTAGTGGCGGCAACGGTGGAAAAGCAAGCTTCGGGTTTCACAGCAGTGGAGGTGCTGAGTCTGGATTCGGAGGAGGAAGTAAATTTGGCGGTTATGCTCAATTCGGTGAAGGGTCTGGATATAAGTCAAGCGGTTCCCAATCGGGAGGCTTTAATGTAGGTCAAGGAAAACTATCTGGTAAATACGCTGGATTGTACCACCGTCAGGCTGCTAACAAAGGAGTTCAGAACAATGGCGGTGATTCCCAAGTCTCCTACCATTCATCTCCGCTTCATTATGGCAAATATTCTTTGGGCTTCAATCTTCAAGAACAGTCTGGTCATGGAGGACAACAATCGGGATATGGTCTTGGACAATCCGGATTCCACGGTCTTCAACAATCTGGTCATGGGCTTGAGCAGTCCGGATATCACGGACTCGAACAGTCTGGACAAGCTCTTGGACACTCAGGATTCCACGGACTTCAACAGTCCGGACACGTCCTAGGATATGGTCATCAACTCTCCGGATTTAACGGTCAGCAACAGTCTGGACATGGTCTTGGCGAGTCAGGGTTCTACGGTCTCCAACAGGGCGGTCATGGGCTTGGACTCTCCGGATACCACGGACTCGAACAGTCTGGTCACAGTCTCGGCGAGTCAGGGTTCCACGGACTCCAACAATCCGGACACGTCCTAGGATATGGTCATCAACTCTCCGGATTTAACGGACAGCAACAATCTGGATATGGTCATCAACTCTCCGGATTTGGCGGACAACAACAATCTGGATACGGTCATGAACTCTCCGGATTTAACGGACACCAACAATCTGGCTATGGAGGCAATCAGGCAGGCAAAGGGCAATCTGGTGTCGGACAATCCGGATACCACGGACACGGGCAGTCTGGATATGGACAACAGGGTTCAGGAGGCCATGGCAGTGCCAGATCATACGCCTACTTCAAACAATTGCCTAATTCCGGCAAGGGACCATCCCCAGCTTATGCGAAAAAAGTCCATAAACATGAATACTAAGTCACTGACAAGTCTGATGTAATTTTTAATTTCTGTACAGTTTTATAAATACAGTTTTTTTATACTTTTTTAAATAAGATTTATTTTATTATTCAATTACCACCAAACTCCTTATACGTTTTACTCATAACTATGAAGTAATCGAACAAAAATCATAAACGCCCACAAAGTTATTGGGGTTTAAAATTGTTTAATCTACGAATTTCAAATCCCAGAATTGTTTTGCAATGCAAATGAAATACCTAACCTGCTTCATTGAAACCATCATGATACCATATTGTGGTTGGCCGATTGATCTAACTTTTTCAAAATTTTCGTTCTCGTGCCTTTTTTTTTAAATTATATAAACGTTTACAAAATTTTGCTATGCTTGATGGTGTATATCGGGAAATGGGGTTACTCTTGCAGATTTACACAACGACAAAATTATTCGAAACTAAAAAGAATACAGCGCTTTGTGATAATTAACGATTTTAAGAGCGTAGTTTTGGAAGCTTCATGTGACTGTCATATCTGGCGACCCTCATCAAATTGAGAGGGAGATCGCTTAAAAATTATTTTCTACATTTCGAATCAAACACCCTGCCGTTCCACAAAAACTGCTATTCAGCTGAAATTATAAAAATAGAAGGTACACCCAAAGACGCGATGAAGAGAATCTTCATCGATGGAAGCAAAATTGATGGGCAACGGGAGTATAATGCCGTTGTATATAAAAAAAGACACTACTTCGAACTTTAACCTTCAATCTAACTGTCTGGTGCTCTTACAACCAAGCAGAGCTTCTAGCCAAATTCAAGATCCAGAACGATGCTTTCGAGGATCGATAGATTTTTGTAAATTACATTTCCGGAAGACTGAGAAAACTAATAGGCTCAACAACTGCTGGATATGTATGTACATCCAGAAGAATTGAGATGGAATAAATCATTAATCAGCATAATGACCGAAATACGATTACTGATTAAAGTTATATCACCGATCATCCTGATTCACCCGATTAAAAACAAAACAGGAAAAAGTCCAATCATCAAGACACAGTTTTATCACAAGTATGATTTGTTGATAGATACATCATCACCAATCATCCTTATTCACTCATAATCCTTTTACCTTATACTTTCATTTAAAGAGTTTAGTCCTCTGTACAATTGGGTATGTATGTACATCCAGAAGAATTGAGCTGTTATAAATCAGTAATCAGTACAATGACCGAAGTACAATTACTACTTAAAGTTAGATCACCGATCATCCTGATTCACCCATTTAAAAACAACACAGGAATAAGTTCAACCATTAAGATATAGTTCGATCATCATCAACCAACGTAATAATCGTCACCCAGTCATCCTGATTCACCCAAAAAACCAAAAGTTTCTGGCATAACATACAGACAGGTATGATCTGTTGTCAGTTACATCATAACCAAATCATCCTTATACCTTATAATTTTTACCAAAAGATTACAATTAATTAAGGTTTTTAGTTGAGATGAAAAAAAGTTAATGGCACGAGAGGGATTCGAACCCACGACCTTCGGCTAGATACGCCGCTGCTCTACCACCTGAGCTATCGTGACCTCGATCCGCTCGGACATCAACTCCCCATCCCAACCCCACCTTATGAGTTTTCCCTCCTTTTGCCATTTTTCGTGGAGCCGAAGGTCGTGGGTTCGAATCCCTCTCGTGCCATTAACTTTTTTTCATCTCAACTAAAAACCTTAATTAATTGTAATGATTTAATTGGTCAAGCGGGCCACGAAATTAGTGAATTTACCAAAAGAGTTTAGCCCTCTGTACAGCTATACAGAGTATGTACATCTGTGTGAACATTGAGCTAAAATAAATCAGTAATCAGTAACGCAATTTATATTTCTATATTATGATATAAAGTAACCCTTTATGACGATTGATTGACAGAAAATTGAAATGGGGTTGATAAAAAAAAAGAAGGGGAGATAAATTTCGTCCACTCTAGTAAGAAAAGTCTTAAATTTATTTTGGATAAAGCCATATTTTCGAATATTCTACAGGTATTTATATTTGGTAACTGTTTAAATCGTTAGAAATAGTTTCAAAGTCAAATCTTCAATGTGTGAAATATGTCAGGAGCATCGCAAATTGTTCAAGGTAAACGATGAAACCATTCGCTCTAGCTTACATCGGGGGAAAAGCTGGCCAAATGGATATCATAAATTGACCGACGGTGATATGCTCGCGATCTAAACGTTTGTCTTTCGTTGCTTTAAGTGCAAAAAGTAGAGGCGTTTATTGACCGGATGCGACAGAGATCTCGTACAATAACACCAGGTCGTACGAGAGCTATAGGCAGCTAAAATTCACATATAAGCACGAATGGGTTTTGAAGCCATATGAAAGAAAATGTTTTATAGTTTACTGAGAACTGTTCAAGACAAATTGACGTGATGAATACACCTAATCCGCCTTTGTAAACGAAAATGTTTGTTAAAGGTATTAAAACAATAACAAATAAAAAACCGCACCAACTTTTACGACTTTGGACGATATAAACCATTGAGTCTTTAACAACCCAACAAATATTATCAAAAAATAAAAAGTAAATGTGATGACAATATAAAATCTATGATTTAGTTATTGCGAAACGTTAAGGGAGCAAATTTCTAAACGATCTATATGTACTTACCTGTCGAGTCATATAACTAGGTGAATACTTACAGTTTACTTTCACCGGCGGGTCTACCTTTTTACATAATGTCTCAAAATTTACGCCGCCCAAACAAATTAGACCAGTTTCTGTATCATTTTTGTGTCTGCTCCGGATCACTCATTCCGTTATGTCATCGACATTGGGACAATATGAACGAAAACTGGATTTCGAGGCAATTATGCGCCCGTTTCTCAGGAACCTGTTGTCGGCGGTGAACCTGTAAATATTCGATCGCGGAAATCGAGAGCTGTCTTTATAAATTAAACTTATTAAAAAGTCTTAAGCATGTTTTTGTTATCTTAATTTTCCATGTTATAACTCGATTAATTATGAGGGTAGTTAATAAAACCGAACAAGATTCATAAAAAAGTATTAAACTCTCCTGGGAGTTCTTAAAATTCCTGTTGATTATACATTATAAAATCAAGTCTATATGTATTACAGTCTATTTCTGAAAGTTTGAATCAGTTGTTCAAAGTTTTTATTATAAATTATTTCATTTTACTGTGTTAGGACTATAACAATAAATAACAATAATAATAATAATTTATTTTAATCCATATACAGTATTTAAAATTTACATATTTGCTTGGAGAACCAGTTTAAAACTTCACCTCTCACTTTCATATACATATTAAACTTAAATTTCAAAATGAATTTCTTTTCTGTTGGGAAAAATAAACTTACAATCCCAACACTAAGGAACACTTATTATGACAGTTTGCTTCCATGATTTTTTTTATTTTTTATGTTTATAATACATATTACATTATACTATTCTATTGTTCTTATTTCAGTATTTTCGTTCATAAAGAAGTCGTCAACAGGATTTATTGTAAAATCCTTAATGTTTGTGATCTTACGATGTTTGCATATCGGCACACATTCGAACCCGACATACTTACAAATAGGCTTTCTTCAAAAATATCGACACTGCGAGGATTCATCTCTGGGACGGATCTGGGCAGGATCTCTACTGTTGCGAACCCACGTAAAAAGATGGTTGTTAACATTAAGTGCTGAGGGGTGATTTGTTATGTGCTCTGAAAAGGTTCTCTACCGTATGAGAAAATTCTATCTTAGGATTTTCTACCACTACTTTGTGATGTTGTGTGGGTCGCCTTTGGGTGAATAATTGCCTGATTGGTCAAAGTTCAACGAAAACTTTTGTAGCAACTTTAGGGGGATTTTACAAAGATTGACTGTAGGGCCAGTCAATCGATTTGTATCGTGTCAGTTCTCCCTGATTTCGTTATTAAGCGATATTTTTTGTTTCTGCTGTTTTTCTGAGTGAAATCGAATCATTAGACCAAGTTTTGACGTTTAAGGTACCGTTGGTTTTGATGTATACATCGATCGAAACTCACAACCCTTCTCAGTCACTCCTACAACACGAAACTGTCCAAAACAACGTTTTCGATATTATTCTATATTTTTTGGTTTTTATTACTTTTATAAAAATAGGACTAGAAGAGGGGGAGTTAATAATCAACCCGTTCAAGTTCAATCTATTCATGTTAAGATAATATATCAAAAAATTTTACACTTATCACTCTTCCCTCAGATCACTGTCTGAAGTAGCTTCTTATTCATTCACAAATCTGATTGAGATCGACTAGAAGGGCAAAAGGATTGAATTTTTTTAAATTAAACCGGAATATTTAATCGTTATAATAGTGTTTTCATATAAAACCTTCTTTTTGGACAATACAAAGACTAGAAGACATAGAAACTTTTTATTTTTATTTTCTTCTTTATTGTTGCCATTTTTTTTTATCTTTTTGTAGTTGAAAAGATCTTTTTGGCAGGCGTTATTATTTGAGGGTGTTTTTTAATATAAAATCGCAATTTTGAGATGTTTCGGCTATCATGGGTCATTTTCAAGTAGTACATTTTATTTCTTGAGANAAGTAGTATATTTTATTTCTTGAAAAAGTTTTAAGTTTATATTATTTTTAAAATATTAGAAACAATTAATTTTTTCATAATATTTATCTTAAACCTTGAAAAAATGTTGCCAATTGACTGTGTTTCGTTTAAGTTTTTTCCACTTTTTAATGTTTCTGCAAAATTAAGGTAAATATTATAATTAAATTAAAACGGTTGAAATAATTTAGATACAATAATGTAAAATTACTCAATGGAACAGGATCGCCACCACCTTGCAAACTTGCGATTTTGTATTTGAAAAATCACCTTTTTTTATAAAGATATAATAAGCCCGATTTGAAGGATTTGCCTTGAGTTGTAGAAAAATCGAAATTTATTGGACAATTTCTGTACCTACTGTTTAGGCTTTCAGTTTCTTAAAAAATTGAAGTGATTGTTTTGAATTTCATTTTTTCTCTTGTTTCAAATCTTTTCTTAAAATTTCGTATTCAGTCGAATAGTTTATCGCACATAAATCATCTCATCTCGATCCCATTCCAGCATTCCAACATGGGCCAATTTTGTTGCGATTTCCCCCGCTAAGTTTAAAGCCGTCACGTTTCCACCGGTTCCGACGTAACGACCGCGGTATTAAATCAGTTTCGACAAGTTTTTTATTGTTGTCACAGCGTGAAATCATAACTAGGATCTTTTCTATCGATTCTGGAAATTAAACCTACCTCCTCTATTGTATAATTCTTTATCAGGGCGGACCCTTGCTTTGGCTGAATCATTAGGTCGAAAACAAGTTGTGCAACCGTCGGAATTGTCCAAGACCACTTTTTATAGTATCAATTTGCTAAAATTTCCACCGTTGGGTAATATTTTCTTATAAAATAATATAATAAGTCGATTCAATTATAGCTGAAAACCGCTAAAACCAAACCACGAGCTCATAAAAATCATAACCGTTGCACTATTTCAAAAAACATAAAATATTTTAGCTTTAAAAACCATGACTTATTTTTTATCCATAAATAATGCTAAAAACTATTATAAATAGTTGATAATGATGATAATGTGTGATGACTGCTACTTCTTTACAAAACGACATTCTCTTTGGTCCAAAACTAATGACCTATTTAGAAACTAATATCGCTTATTATCTACCCTGTTATTAGCCATTTGATCATTATGAAACTACAGTTTGATCTAATTTCAAAAATATATAATTAGCAATCACATCATAGACAGCTAATAAAATTCCTCTGATGATTATTAGTGGAATTATTTATAGTTATATTTATATTATTCGGTATGTCTACAGCGTTTAGATTTTTATACACCATAAAAGTAGTTTGGTATGAAATTCGACAAACTATATTTTTTTAAATAAAATAAAATAAGTTTTCTGCATTGCCTATATATTTTTTTTCAATCAAAATTGAGGTCGTTTTTAAAATGTATGTTACATTTCTAAGGAACCCTTTCATACCAACTGATAACCGTTTTATCAAGGACAAATCTATAAGAATTAAACTTGAGAAAGGTTTCGAAGAAATTCAAAAATCCATTAGGCTGTGAAGAAACTTCCCAGACTTTTGAAAGTTTTACAATTTTACAAAACCCATTTCACTCGGTAAGCGTTTGAATGGTATGATAGGTGCAATTTATTTCGAGTTTACTTCTTTCTCTGGGTTTTCACGCTTGTTTTTTAGCCTGCAGCTTTTAGCCTCTGCTTTTATATGAAAACTAAGTCGATATCCTAAAAAAATATCCTATCATTATTCATGTTGTCAACTACAGAATATAAAACATGCTAACAGATACATATTTACATCGCCAGAAACATCTGGTCACCTTCAATCCACCAGAGAACTTGATATTCTTCGGGACGGGGTAAGCAACTTCTTCTTTTCACTCAACCCTTTCGCTCTTTTCTCTCTCTCTCCCTCTCTCCCTCTCTCTATCTATCTATCTATCTCTCCATCTATGTATCTATCTCTTATTCTCTCTCTAACTCACGCTCACTTTCTTTCTCTCTCTCTCACTCTCTCTTTCTATCTATCTATCTCTTTATGTAGCTAAATCTTTTTCTTGTTTTTCTCTCTCATTCACTCACCCTCTCACTCTCTCTATCTACCTATCTATCTCTCTCTCTCTCTCTCTCTCTCTCTCTCACACACACACACACACACACACACACACACACACACACAAAATATCCTTTCTCTGGGCGTGATGTTATGCTTTTACCGTATCAAATCCTGTTAACTGCCCCTAAACGTTTTACGACTAAATTTGCATTTTCACTTGTTACAAATTCATTTTACCCAACAGTGAGTGAGGCAAGAGCAATTTTGAGTAAGCAGATATTAAAACTCAACTCGTCAATTAAATAACAAGTTCGCATGGACGAATGTCTAAACGTCTTAAAGTCCTAAAAAGTCCGTGACGAAATTAGTTCGGCTGAGAAAGAGAAAAGTATCCCAGGCCGAATTTGTGGTATCAATTTTGATTCGGCAACGCGTAATTGGTCCGGTAGGCAAATATCGACAAATTTGGAATCATTGATGTAAGTTTTTTAAGTATTCAATTTCGAAAAAAAGGCCAAAAATGTTTTTGTAGGCAATTTTTATAATAAAACTGTAAATTGTTTTGCATTAAAATGTTCAAATTTAGATACTTTAAGTTGTGAAATATGTAGAAATTATTTAACCCACAGCATATAAAATTTCCTAATCAAAGCCAGTGTCATTCTTTTTTGGTGTCATATGAACAATAAAAAGTTTTAATTTGATCAGGCTGTCCTTATTTTCAACTTTTATATTTTTCTTAACGGTCAAAAACACCAATTTCAAATTATACCTATTTCAAAATATTTTTACCACAGAAACCAACTACTAACTACTTCCAAATCCGTTGTCTTTAGTCGTTGCCAAACTCCAGCTTACACTTAAGATACATTATGTAAATAATAATTATAAGACCGACTATATAAACAAACGTTATGAAACATATGGTGGAAATTAGGGTGTAGCGAAATCAACAGAAATCCTTTCGGTATCTATTTGTAACAAAACACAGGCAAATTACCAAAATATGGGCTAATTAATGTAATCGGGTATTGATTTAATGATATGAATATCACTGCTTCAACTATTTTAAATGGTTTATTAAACCCAAACTCTTACGTTCTAAAGTCAAATGTTAATTAAAATGTATCCGACTCCTGTGTTATTTATTTATTTTAAATATACTTACGTAAAGCAGAAAATTTTATACTTTTTTAAGAGGTGTTAAAATATTTTCAATTTCATAAACAATAGTATAGATAACGGTAAAAAACAACAATACATATATATGTAACATACGTAGTCTTATAAAATTAATTTACTGTTAATTGCGGTAACATGTCCAGCGTTTTTGTTTTAAAAAGCTAACGTTGCAATTACACAAGTTTAAAAAATCTTTATCTAAAAAATAGCCTATTGAGTATTTTCGTCGGCTCTGATTAACACAAAATGAACTGAATTGGACTGAAAAAAAAAACAAAAAAACTATTATTGAACCTGGAACTCTTCTTGATATCAGGGGGATTGACTCAGATGGGCATACAAATTGTAACATTTTTACATTTAATCTCACCCGATATCTCACTTTTAATTCGTCTCTTCCACTCCCTTTTTATCATTCACTCACCCTTTCACTCTCGCTCTCTCTCTCTGTCTCTGTCTCTGTCTGTCTCTCTCTCTCTCTCTCTCTCTCTCTCTGTCCGTCTACATCTCTCTCTCTCTCTGTCTCTGTCTCTGTCTCTCTCTGTCTCTCTCTCTCTCTCTCTCTCTCTCTCTCTCTCTCTCTCTCCCTCCACTATCCGTCAAGAAAAAAAACTGATATACAGATTCGGTTTGATCAATATCAATACATCGATGTGCTTCGGCAATTTAAATATAATAATTACATAAATAATTATATCATCTCTAAATCTCAATGTGTAGACTAATTATTACAAAATATTAATATAGTCCACGTAAAATGTGACACATTAAGATTATTAGTTCAATTGCACATTATAATTATACATTATAAGTTCAATTAATCTCATGTAGGGGGACAAAAGTATAAACAAACATCTTGCCAAGGGATTTGATTCCAAACAAACAGAAAAAACGTGTTTCCACTTTGAAAATTTACTTCCCTTTGTAACAGTTGATATTTTCAGCCTAGATCGAAGGTAAAACTTGTACGTTATCAACAGTCGTTAATCCGTTAGGATTAGCAGTTGATGAATCAGAAAAGAAAATACTACGTGAATGATTAACTTTTTTTATTCATAAATTTCGTCTTGATTTAAAAAATTTATTTTGTTTACTGAACTAAACTGCTCAAAAATGAATAGGGATATTTGTAATTTATTATTATTCTACTAATTAAATCAACCGATATATTATCCGATATATTATAAAATGGAAAATACAAACCAAAAGCAAACAAATTAATCTTCATTTGTAAAAACGGATTTAGTTAAGAATAAATGAAGATTACTTATTTTGTAAACTAACACCTTTTCTCGTCTTTTCTCTATTTTAATACAGTTGTATTCTCTTTAACCATGGAAAGACATCATTTTGAACCAGAATTTCGCTATATTATTGTGAGAATGAGTCATCGAGGTCACCGGTAAGTGGATATCGCAGAAGCCTGGTAGTGGATTTCAGCGCATTACGACGCTAAGGGAGGACAGATATAAGGTCATTGCTGCAAGACGGAACCCTTTCCATAGTGCCCGCCAGATCCTAAATGAAGTACAAGCTGTTTTGGCAAAGCATCAATACAAACGATTCGCAATCATATGCCCTTTGAGAGGACCTGCAGCTACACCCTGCCATCAGCAGCTCAAGAGGATATGAGTGAGGCGACAGCCTAGAAGAGAACAAATGAGAATGCTGATGTGTTTACTGATGAGTCGCGTTTCTGTCTGTATAGTGATAGCAGGCGCGGAAGCGTCTACCCGTAACAAGGGAGTGTTCGATGCCCATGTTCTTGCTCCCTTCAGTGCAGTTTGGAGGAGGAGGTGTAATGCTCTGGGCTGGGATTTACCCTGGAGGACGATCTGGACTCGTCAAACCCCTCAAACCAGGGATCTCATTGATAGGGAATGTCGATTTATGCATGACTATGCCTACGTCATAGAGTTGTTCATCAGTGTTTAAAAAAACCTGAGAATTTTTCATCTGCCCATTGCCCTATTGCCTCCAGACCTCAATCCCATTGAGCACATGTGGTATACGTTGCAGAGAAGGCTTTTCGATCACCAACTACTGCCAGTTGACTGTAACAACTGAAGTTACTGAAGTGCAGCGCTGCAACATCTATGGAGTGAAATTCCTTATGAAATTAGTGACAACCTTATTAACAGTATGCCTAACAGGTTTAAAAAGGTTTTAGCTAACAGGGGACATCATACACGATAATAATTGTCTTAAAGAATTATGGTGTGTCATAAACAAAATTATATTCCTTCAATAAAAACATTATTTCTAATAAATTTTAATGCAATTTATAATAAAGATAAGAAGGGAAAGTAAATACTACAAAACTGGCAATATCCCTATTCATTTTTGAGCAGTTTACATATTTTCAAAAAAATAACTTATT
Organism: Cimex lectularius; assembly: GCF_000648675.2. Lineage (NCBI taxonomy): Eukaryota > Metazoa > Arthropoda > Insecta > Hemiptera > Cimicidae > Cimex > Cimex lectularius. The sequence continues at coordinate 235,024 of NW_019394221.1, read as the reverse complement.
ATAAACTTTATAAAATTATGAAAATATCAATGGAAAATACTACACTTTCATTATTTTTAACCTACATGAGCCAAATACAGAAACAATTCAAACCTACTTCTTACCTAACTTTTTTTAATCCTCTGTAACAGAGTATCTCCTTTGGATTTGAAGTTGTACGTACTTATTTTCATAATTTAAAAAAAATTATTTGTGTCTTGCATATGAATTATACACATTACAAATTGTTCTTTACGGTGTAAACTCTAATGCTATGAGAAGCCAGCCAACGGTGGCACTCAGTTTGTTTTCTGGTTAAGGCGAGGAGGTCTCGGGGCCATCGTCGTTTGAGGTGATCTTTGGATGGGAAGGAAAAGACTTGAGCAGTAGGATTTAGGTTGAGAGATTGGAGAGAAACTTGGGGAAGCGGAAACGTATCAATACTTTGACGAAATAGACGTTAAGGTCATTGTGAATAATGAGGTTCGGGTTTCTGAGGACTTTTGATGGAATACTTGGTGGTACCACACGTCAAAATAGATCAAAATATGTTTTATACAAGGGCAACGGTGATCGCAACGGTTTATGACTTGACACGCCGTAAAGCTCCCGGGTTGTCGACTGACGGAATCCTCACATAAGACTCGAGAAATAAGAACTAAATTGACAATTTGGACAACTGGGAAGACTAATAGGACCGAAATCTGTCATGATGAGAAAGCAAACATTAATTGTCTGTACAAAACATTTTTTACGAGGTTATATAAACCCTGGGGGTGCCAGTGTTTCTGAAAAAAATGCTCATTTGTAAATATGTCGGGTTCAAATGCAGGGCCGCTGGGTTCAAACCCGACAAACTGCCAAATGTTTTTTTTTTGTTTGTTTTTTCAAAAACCCTGCAACCTGAGGGTCAAGGTGCAAGCGTTGATGGCATGTGTATCAGCTTGAAATATGGAGGTAAACTTCCCTAATGAACTGTTTTCCATAGTACAAGAGTCAGATTGCCCATGACTTCTTTTTTTTTGGGGTCTGATTAGATATCAAAACAGATAACGTACTAAAATTTAAATAACAACAATTTAAATAATCAAGACATCAGCAATGAACCTTCGTGTTATCACTTTAAAATTTATTGATGCCAGTTGGACTGATTGCTCAGTTTGAACAGCAAAACTTTAAATATTCGTTGACGAAAAAAAGTAGGTATCTAGAAATTTTGTAAATTTGACTGCAAATTTTTAGTAATTGCAAATTGGACGAAAGCTACCTGATATTGAGTAACGTCCACTAGAACCCATTATTCTCCTGCTATCTGACCATTTGTTTCCTGAGAGAATTACCCCAAATGATTTTACGGTACAAATTACTTCGTTTGTTACGTCCGGGTAATTAAACCGTAGGCGTAAATGCAGCTCTCCTTGACTTATGCAAAAAGTGTATTGTTCGAAGCGGTGAAGGCTCTTTCAAAAACATCAGTAGAGTAGGCAAGTAGTCATTGATTTCGATGTATAAGCGAGATTTTAACAATTGATTAAAATTTAACGATAATAATAAAAGCACATACTTATAATTTAAGTCCTAAAGACCCCACGGGAGAAAGAAAATCGGGCCGATTTCTCTGAAATTCTTCCACGTAACACCCCGTTTTCAGCATAACACCTCCACGGCTTCTTGTTCAACTGACACCCACGAGAAATCTCCAAATCAGTCTCATATCTATTTTACGGGCTGAATAAAAATATACACTTAAAAGATTGCGTAGACAAAAAAGGTTTCAAATCCATCGGGGTGGAGTTTAAAAGTGTAAATTCCTTTCAGGTTGACGCTAACGAGCTCGGTTCTAAAAGGGAAAAAGTTGCTGAAATAGTTCTTAGGACATGTTATTATCCTTGCGGGTAATTTTCCTACATCCAATTGGCTGACGAAGTGAAAAATATATATATTTTTTTAAACGTTTTCTTACAATAAAGCGGATTGAGAAATATTTTGGGATACTATTTTGTAATTTCAATGGACTTAAAATGAGTTGATCTTGAGAAACCGACTGCGTTTAAAAACACTGCCGACTAAGGACCACTAGTATAATAAAACAGGGATTATCTCATTTATTGCAGATCTAAATAACCCACTTTACAACTTAAAAATGTAAGTTTTTGAAACTGCATAAGCGATTTTGATTTATAAGATGGCAATTTTTTTCGAAGTAAACTGATAGACATTTTATTGATAAGTTGCATTTTACGCAATTTAATTTTTATTACTTTCATTGACCCAAAATATCAAAATCTAAAGCACAGGTAGGTCTGGTGAATAAATGTTCTGGATAAAGATTAAATGATTTTTTGACGTAAAGGACCCAAAGGAATTAAGAAAGTGGAAATGGAAGTACGTGATTAACTCGTACAAACATCCCCGTCAAAATAAATTAAACGAGTAAAAGTTGTAAGTAAATCGATCAGAAAATAGCGTAGCCGTACGCACCGGACATCGATGGACTCACGTCCGAGGGACCGGAGAAAGTGCGTCACGACCTTGAATGATGCTCGAAGAACATCCATCTATCCGGACAAATTTGTGGCTGGTTCCGGTTTTCAAGGTGGCTCTGAAGAAGAAAAAAACCCCGCCAAGACGGAAACATCGTACTAATCGGAAATAGATCATTACGCACTCTTTACATAATGGCCGACCCTCTCTTTCATTGCTCAAGCTGACGACCGGATCCTAATTGCGGGGCGTGCTGGGTGTGGACGGAGCAAATATTTTGACATCCAGTCATTTCTTTTGCGCAAAAATTGTTATTTGCGGAGGGGGTTCAAACTCGAAAAAGAGGTTTTCTCTCTACTTTTACTCCAGTTTTGTTTCAACCATGCAAATGAATCAAAACTAAAATTATTTAAATTATTAATCCATAGTTGTACGATATCACTAACACACAAACGAGGAATTAGGGTGGTTAGGGCAAGAACGAGAGGGAAAGAGAGAGAGTGAGAGAGAGAGAGAGAGAGAGAGAGAGAGAGAGAGTGAGTAAGAAAGAAATAACAAGAAAGAGAGGGAAAGAATGCGTCGGGGCATTACAAATCAGTTAAATATTTGTCTAATAAAAAGTAAAAGTAATTTTTTACATAAAATGGTTGTAAAAATCTGTATTTAACAATGTTCGTTGGACGTAAAAAGAATGTTTAGAAACAATGCCTTTAACTTGTAAATGGTACTTAGCTCATTACAGATCACTTATATTCTATAAAATAGTAAAGAGAAAGAGAATGAGAGAGAGAGAAAGAGAGAGATGAGAGAGAGAGAAATAGAGAAGTGGGATTGATAGATAAAATTGAAACAAAGGGAGAGATGGATAAATAGAGAAAGAGTAAGAATAAAGAGGGAAAGGACAATTAGTAACAAAGGTGGGTAAGAAGGAGAGGGTGGAAGAGAGGATTAGGAACATAGATAGATAGAGAGAGAGAATATAAGTATCATTTTATTTTAAAGATAGAGAAATAAAACACGAGAAAAAAGAGACAAAGAAAAAGAAAAAGGAGGAAGAGAGGCAGGGACAGAAAGAAAATAAAATAAAGAGATAGTAAGAAATAAATAACAAGAAAGAGAGAGAAAGAGGGACAGAGAGAGAAAGAAATAATAAGAAAGAGAGAGAAAGAAAGAGAGATGCGCGCATGTGCGTCTGGGCATTACAAATCAGTTAAATATTTGTCTAATAAAAAGTAAAAGTACTTTTTACATAAAATGGTAGTAAAAATTTTAATTTAGCAATGTTGAGAGAGAGAGAGAAAGGGGAGAGAGAGAGAGAGAGAGAGAGAGAGAGAGAGAGAGAGGATAGAGAGCGAAAGGAGCGAATGAAGGAATAAATAAATAAACAGTAATGAAGTCATTAATCAGAAAAACATATGTAGGCGTTTTACGTGGGCGGAAGCATAATCTTCTTAACAAGTACATGTCTAACTTATAAAGTCCTTAACCATCTCATCCTTTATTTCAGAACTTAAATATTTATCTACTAATTTAAGCTCTGAATAATATAATTTTTATATAAAACTATTATAATTATTAATTATGTATATATTAATTATATTAATATGCATTTTGATGAGTTATGTCTTTAAACTTCAATCATTTGTACGTATTTCTCTCTCTCACTTTCTCTCTCTCTCTCTCTCTCTCTCTCTCTCTCTCTCTCTCTCTCTCTTTCTCTCTCTTCTCTCTGTATTATTTTTTCTTTCCCACTTTTTGTAAATCTCTCGCTCTCTCTCTCACTCTCATTCTCTCTCTCTCACTCTCTCTCATTCTTTCTCCTTTTCTCACTTTTTGTAACTCTCTTTCTTACTCTTTCTCTCTAACCCTCTTTCTTTCTCTCTCCTCTCTCTATTCCTTATTCTTTCCCACTTTTTGTAACTCTCTCTCTCTCTCTCTCTCTTTTTCTCTCTCTCTCTTCTTCTTCTTTCCATCCTCGTTCTTATGTGTTTGTGCATTTGCTTGTTGTTTACTTCTTAATAAATTTTCTACAAAATCGAAATACTATCTGCCCCACAAATCTTTTATAGCTAGTTTCATAGTTTTTATATGATGTAATAAAGTAGCGTTTACGCCTTGGCTTAAAAATAAAAATTCAATACCCTCTAAAAAAAAGACGGAAAATATAAAATGAAAAGTTTGGAATTCATTCCTCGCTCTGGGCTCTCAATGTCTATAATTTATGCGAATTTCTGTTTCTTTTAACTGCATCGGCGAGTTACGGGCGGAATACTGGTTCAAGAATCGGTCATTAAGCCGTTGCTCATGCTCAAAGATTGTAGCGATAGTCCTTAATTCAAACCGTTCTGAAATCTGCATAAAAATAAAACTTCTCATTAAAGTTCGCCCTACTTTTACCTCACATAGAGATTATATAAGGTGTTTTTAAAATGGGCATACATTTCGTACATATCTTCTGTTATAAACACGATCATTTTAAAAAGTCGGGACGTTCTTTGATCTTCGAAATTCTTTCGGACAATCACACCATGGACTGTGTTTGCTCGGATATAGCACATTTTAACATTGATTAATTAATAATTATGAGGTTGTTCAGTTATCGATCAACTATGATTATAATCTGGTTTGGGATGTTATTGGGTATGTGGTTCTTCAATGAATCATACACCGTATTATACAGTTGCCAAGCTTTCGGCTCTATATTTGGCCTTCCTAAGGGCAATGTACGACGTACTATATAAAAATAATAATGTAATAACCATTTAAAAGTCAACGATTTTTTAATACACCTCTCTACACGTTTTTAACAGCAGAATTATAGAATTTCTCTTCTTAATTTTTGACGTTCAGGTTTATCAAGTTTGGTTTAATAACTTCAGCCCATTTTGTATTTTATATTATCGCGGAGATGTGTTTGTAACTCCTTCAACCTGATGATGAGCGTTTAATGCTTGACATCCGGATAGTCGATTACAACAAACTGTAAGAATTATATATTGTTGGATATTTAAGTTTTGACGTTATGATTTATCAAGTTTGGTTTAATAACTTCAGCACATTTATATTTTATATTTTCGGGGAGACGTGTTTGTAACTCCTTCAACCTGATGATGAGAGTTTAATGCTTGAAATTCGGATAGTTGAAAACAACAAACTGTAAGAACTATCTTTTAAATTAGTAGGACTTACCGTTCAACTACCGATCGAGTGACGATGGGTCAGAACCACTTTACAATACTTTTTTCGTACTTATTCTCAATTGAAAAGTCATTGGCTTTGCTCGTATTCGACCCCAGAACCGTGGCAAGAACGAGCCATACGCCCTAGGATCTAAATACTCGTAAATGTTTTATGTTCCAGCAAGCTTCAGAATAATCGGTACAATGTTGAAATTTAATTCATTAAAAATTATTATTTTTTAAATTTTTTGTTCAAAACTCAACATATCATAGATAAATGTAAAAGTTTTTGTTTTTAGAAACTATAATATTATCAATTTCCTTATTTGTTTATTTATTTATGTATTTATGTATTAAAATAAATTTTGACCAAGTATGCATGCATACGCCGAAAAACTCACAGGCCTGGAAATTTTCAACTTTTTTTTGGAATTTTTAAGTTACTTATTTTCAAAACATTTGTCTGTATGCTAAAATCAAAACGAAAGCATTGTTTTGTTAGCTGCATTTTATTTTTCTCCACATCACAAACATTGCTTGTATGAATGTATGTTATGTTACTGCGTCTGTCTTTTTACCCAATCAGATTTCCACTAAAGCACAAAATAATGTCTTTATGATGAAATTAGACATTTTAGAGAAAGATGGCAAAGGTCAAGTAGATCGCAATTTTTCGCGTCGGTCAAAAGAAATTCTCTTCCACAAAAGATGTCTTGAAGGGTGAGACAAATTCTTTTCATCCAAACCGTGCATAATTCGGTTGTAATCATCTTTGTCAATAATGCCCCAGGTTTCGAAGCGATCGCAATTTCTTATCTAACTGCATCTGGCAATTTTCGAAAAACGTTGACAACACTTGCCATGATTGATATTTACACGGTGTAAAATGCAGTGAACAAGTCTTGTACAGGGGACATTTTGACAAGGTTTAATCTTGAATACATTTTGGCCTCTCGTTGTTTAATTTTATTTTCATTAATATAATCTCGGCATGAAAGTATCTTGTCATTTAGAAATGCAAAAATATTCATTGGATACTTTGAAGCTCCGTATTTTACTGGCTGGTAGTTACTACATGCCTTAATTATACTTAAACATTTTGCGCCCCCTGGGCAGCGATACGTTCGATTTTCAGGCAAAATTATGCGCCATGGAATAATTTCCGTGTGTTAATTGCTGACAGGAAGATTGAGAAATTGGAATATTTGGTTCCCTAAAGGCTGAAAGTAGAGACGTTGGGCCTCATCAACAATGAAGGTGTTCTAAAAAAAAATAATAATTAATTAATTTAAAAAAAATATCAAAAAAATTGCTCTACAAATAAATTATATTATGAACCATAAATTCACATATGTCATAAGATTATAGAAAAAATCTCTATTGATAGGATAGCAAGGACTAGGCAGAACGTGACCAATTTTCAATAATGGGTTGGTAAATTTAAAAAATTTCCATCTGGCTGTATTTATCTAAGAAACTAAAAAAATAAACCATTAATCTTAAAAAATTATCAACATAGACATTTCTTAAAAAGACAATTTATGTTGCAATTTTTCTCAGGTCGATCAATTATAAATAAGACGTTTAGCAATAAAATGTGATTTTTTTTTAATTGTTCAGAAATCGTGAGATGCGGTTTCTGAATAATTATTGATTAACGGTCACTAATCACGACACATTTTTTTTTAATGTTCATTATTAATCTACAACTGCATCAATTTATGCAATGCAAGGTTACATGAAAAAAACAAAAACAAGTGGTTTGTTAAGCTCGAATGTAAGCCATCGATGACCAACGTTAAGCAGCCTCTTGACTGCATGATATTAACCTGATGGACGGCGATGTGTGCAGTTGGTTCGAGGCCATGAATTCCTTGACCTTCTATAATACCAATACACTAGGTCGTTGAGGTGTATTTGTCCAACATTAGACAGCCTCTTCAACTGCATGATATTAAACTGATGGATGGTTATGTGGTGAACCTGTGCAGTTGGTGATGAGGTCATGAATGCCTCAAGCTTCTAGGGGATTGATAGGGAGGGTAAGTGTGTAAAGGACATAGATGAAGGATTTGGAATGAAGAAATAATCTGGAGAGGAATTTGGAGGTTTCAGGATTTGGCTATCATGGAGGATTTTTGATGATAATAATCCTATTAATCCCTAACTTACCATATGGAAAAATTAAACTAAATCCGCTGTGTGGCTCAACCAAGCCTTCCAAAGTCATCCAGTGCATCCTCAACTCTCCCTTCTACATCACAAACCAAATCAATAAAGACATCTCACTCATGAAGGACATGGTAACTTCAATTCTCATTTTTCCAATTCTTCATATAACCTTGGTTCTAAGGTAAGAAAGTGTGCATCTTGGAGGGATACAACTGCTAGGATAGAATCGAGGTTTGTAGAGAGGATTGCTGTATCGTCAGCAATAAGGGTGAATGTGTTTGAGTGTTGAATGAAATCTGCTGTGTATAGACTGAAAAGTAACAGACCTAGGATGCTCCCTTGAGAAACACCGGAGAAGATAGAATAAGGTTGGAGAGGTTGAGGTTTGGTACATATGGAAGAAATGATCAAATAGGTAGAATTTTAGGATGAGATGGCATTTACGAGAAGAGATTTGAGTTTCAGCAGTAGATCCTGATGTCAGATACAATCGAATGCCTGGGGAGGTATCTATAAAGACTCCAAGGCAAAACTTTTAAAACTTTTTATTTTATTTTTAAAACAACAAACTTGACAAGGTGCCCGAGGGCTAATTTGGGAGAGATGCATGTTATGATGGTGGCTCTCTTCATGAGCAAAAACATCACAATAAAATCAATATTAATTCTCATTTGGCTATACTGTGACCTTTTATAATATGTGTTTACAAGGTGTTTTACAATTCTTTTAGTACATTAATCAGCTGTCATTAATATTCAGTTTCATAAGAAATCATGTTACTCTTGCAGATATTATTTGTGCTTGTATTTAAAGGCTCATTTGGCTGCAATTACATGGATGCAGAGAATTTGATTGTAAAATGCACTGATAATTTCGTAGCACGTACGTCTTTTTTAAAGCATCGCCTTTCTGTAAGAAATAAAATCATTGCACTCACCTTTGATGATGGTCCGTTAGAATTCAGTACAACAAAAATTCTAAATATTTTACAGAAATACAACATCTTTGCGAGCTTTTTCCTTATAGGAAGTGTAATAATTGAAGATAAAAATAATTTAACCAGACTTATTTCTGATTCGGGCCATGAAATAGGCTGCCACAGCTGGTCTCATGATGACATGACTATGATGAGTGAAGATGAACAGATTAAGGAAATTAACTCAACAATCAGCTTAATAAAACGAGTAATTCACAAAAATGTCATATGGTTTAGGCCACCTTTTGGGTGCCTTGATGAAGCGTTAATTGAAACAAGCCAATTTCTAAATGTAACACCAGTACTTTGGTCGATAGACAGTTTAGACTGGAAGGGCGAGAAACCTTACGTTTTATTAGATAGGATTCTTAAAGATACAAAAAATGGAGATATCATTTTGTTCCATGACCACAGTTCAAGAATGAATACGGTAGAAGTTTTGCCAGAATTAATTGAAACTCTTATGAGGGAAGGATTTACTTTTGTAACTCTAAGTGAATGGAAAAAGCATATTTGTTCTGTTAGCAAAGCAAGCCACTTTAAATGAATCTACCATTCTTCTTTTTCTTATATGCAATATTTATGTTAAACAATGTAAACTTATTTCACTGAAGCTTCAGTTTCTATATTTGACTTTATATGAAAAACTTCCAAATAAATTATTAGATGTTCAAGTTTTTCACAATAAAAATGTTTCTGTTTGATTAGTTGTATCTCTTGCTTTTGAAAACACAAGAAGTTTTAAAAAGCTGTTTTATTATTTTTCATTGGTCCTTTCATAATTCATCGTGAAGCACATCCCTTTTCTTCAAATATTGTAAATTGCTGATGGCCAAGTGGTCAAGGGACCCTCTATGAAGATTCATGATGAAATGCACAGATAAATCACTAAAAAAAAGCCTATCACTTCTTGTAGGCCGCCGTAAATTCCAACTTTTGTATGATTTAAAATAAATTACCAGCTGGCCTTCGAGATTCACCCAACAGGGTTGGCAGTGGGTTCGACCTCGGTCTTAGCCTTCCAGCCATCGAAGTTGGGCTCCAAGTCCCTAAAACCAAATCCATTCACACTTTCATTTATTCTTAAACACAATCTTTCATATTTACATACCATTTGCTCAGGAGGGTGGTGAAGTACTCGATATTCCTTCTTTATACCTGTTTCATATGTAACCTGGGTGGTTGATGGGGTTCTCAATATTCCACCATCAGCCCTCTCACAGTACACGTTCTCGCTAATAAATACATTCACATGTTAGGGACACAAAACTATCAATACTATATAAATAAAACAACCATGTTTCCTCCAAGATTGGAACAGGCCAGAGCAAGCTTTCTCTACGTGCTTGACACATGCTTTGGCTCAAAAATAGGAGTTCATGTATCAATCTCAAATGGCTTATTCTTAATCAGGTGAGTATGACCTTTCTACTAGTCAAATCCTCTAAGGATTTGGGGTACTTGCTGCCAGTTCATCAGGTTGCACAGATGACTGTTAACTTTTGACTACCGCCTCCTCACATATGTTCCTTTTGTGTATTTGGCTTTTGTGTATTTTGTTTTAATGTATTTGGCTTAGTTTTGCTAGAGTAGGTACTGTCATTTTTATTCAGCATTACATAGTTAAATACATGACTAAGTTTACACATTCATGTTGTTGCAACAAAATGGCCTAACCTCTATAAATATAAAATATACACTATGTTATTTAAAGTTCTTTATTGTTTCCGATGTGTCTCACCTAATTGAAGGGTGCAGTTCCTTGGCCCCATATAGAGAGTGTGCAGGAATGTTACCCTATTTGAGAATTGTGATTGAGCGCACGGCAGCAAGTATTTGGGTCCCCTGTTCTGATTCTTGGATGAAATTGGGTATTGAATATAGTGTAATAATAGTTTTCCATACCTAGTTTGTGTTTAGAGCGAATGTATTTATTAGCATGAATGTGTAATGTGAGAAGATCGATGGGAGAAAATCGACCCTCAATTAGGTTAAATGTATAATATGGGTAAAGGTTGAGTTAAGAGTGAATGTATTTATTAGCATGTATGTGTGATGTGAGAGGGTTGATGGCAGAATATCGAGCACCTCATTGACCCTCAATTAGGTTAGTTGTATAACATGTGTAATGTGTGATGGCAGAATATAGACCCTCAATTTGTTTAGTTGTATAATATGTGTAAAGGTTGTGTTAAAAGTGAGTGTGTGTATTAGCATGCATGTGCGATGTGATAGGATCGATGGTGGAATATTGAGAACCTCATTGACCCTCAATTAGGTTAGATGTATAATATGTGTAAGAGGCGATGGCAGAATATCAACCCATCGACCCTCAATTAGGTTAGTTGTATAATGAGTAAAGGTTGTGTTAAGAGTGAATGTATTTATTTGTGTGAATGTGAGAAGGTCGATGGCAAATATCAAGCACCTCATCGACCTTCAATTAGGTTAGTTGTATAATATGCATAAAGAGCCTTTTAGACCTTCCATCCAGGGAGAATATCCGCTGTTGGCATAGTTTTTTTCCCCAATCTTTTCTCGAGGATCTCAAGCCAACACAGTCACTCTCTCTGAATATAGGTATTTTTAATTTAAGTTAAAACAAAAAATTGAGAGATTGTCATTGAAGAAAGATGGCAAATGTAGATGCGAAACCATTTGAACTCTCTGAATCGGTTCTGGGGTAGTAGTGCAATTGGTACGCTCTACAACTCATGTGCTGTGGAGAATGTTTTCCATTTCATTGTTGTTCTGTTTTGGAAGTTTACCCAATCAAAAGAAGTACTAATTAAATTATTGAATGGCTCAGATGCCAGAGCTGTCAGTCTATATGCCCTTCAAGTTTGGACCTACAGGTATGACTTTGTTCATGGGCAGTCAGGTTAAGCCACAGCAAGTAAATTAATTTGTAATGTACTGCTTCCATGTAATAATATACTAAAGAAAGTTTGTCTTTATTTATCTTTATATTCATCATTTATAATAGTATTTTTTGGTAATTTTTTTAGGCCACTATTTATAGGAAATTATAAATATATAGGAAATCCTTCTTTGATGACAGATTGTAATGAGCTCTGACAGATGGTTGAAAACCATGTCGTATATACTTTGGATGTAAACAAGTTTCACTGGTCTAAACTAAATTTTTAGCAAAATAATAAAATATTTTATATTCTATATTATTTACAAAACTACATTTGGGAAGCGGGTAGGGTGTTCTTAACTTCAACATCTTCCCTCCATTCCTGCTAATAAATACATTCTTACAAGTAGAACCTTTCAAGCTTTAAGTCTAGAATTTTTTAACTAAACACACTAATTTTATGCAATATATTTCAGTTGTATTTCAGAGTTCAATTAAACAAAATAGCAAGCTCTGAAGAGGGACCAGGATGTGCCCCAAAAGCAACTGAAATATATAGCATAAAAATAAATTGATTTAGTTAAAAAAAACAATAATTGATTTAAAATATTTTACCACCAAATTAAGTTAAAATTAGTAATTATTCAGAAACGTGAGATGCGGTCTGGTGTGATGTAGGTTTCAGAAAAACATTTTCTTTATCGTGCCAACGTTTTGATCTTTATTGAGATCATCTCTAAACACGCAAGAATGGCACAATTACACAGAAGACCAACACTTTGAGCCCTGAAGATGATCTCAATAAAGATCGAAACGGCACGATAAAGAAAATGTTTTTCTGAAACCTATATCCCACTAGACCGCATCTCACGATTTCTGAATAATTATCGATTAATGGTCACAAATCACCACACGTTAAAATTAATATTTAAAAAATTGAACTTTCAAGCCTTATGTCCAAATAAAAGTTGGGTAGTCTCTATGAATTTAATATTACTTGGTGATACCCCTGCCTAACACATTGTACATGTATATATACATACTAACTAGCCTATATAAATTGACAGGTCCATGGGGTATTCTATTCTCCTTCCCCATATTTGAAGTGAATATTTGCAGTGGGCTCTGCTTGTCTTTTGCCAATAAGGTGGTGCCAGTGGGTTAACCATGTAAAGCTAATCCTCTGGCAGGTCTACACTATTCTATCTTTTTTTAAGATTCTCCATGGTTTATGGCTTCACTGTGCATTTGATAGTTTTTCGGTCTTAGTCATCCAACAAGTTTGCCAATTATCCCAACTGATTCTTTTCATCTCGTATTACATCTGCTGGGCTAATGGGAATCTCCAGCCATGTGGCAGCAGCTTGATTAACTTCTAATGTTCATACTAAATTTAGTTTCAGTATATTTATTTTTATCCACACTATATTGCTCCATCACATGTAGATAGGTTAAGTGAGGACTTGCTTGGTTGTATCCAACACAAACCTGGATTTGAAACAGTACAAGGATAAAAATTTTCAGATAAAACGAACAAGAAAAGTGAAAGATGATAATCCAATTTCCTGAAATGAAGATATAGCTAGTAACTATACTATTTCAACTAGAAACTTGTTTAATAATTTAATAGTTCTAACAAACTATTCTATATCCTTCTAGCAACCCTCTTACATCATACATTTATGCTAATAAACACATTCACTCACACACGTACACACTTCAGAAAATACTAAAAAATATGTTAAATGTTTTATTTTTTGCCAGTTTTATAGTTTTTGATTTTATTTACATTATACATGAAGCTTAGTAGAAAAACAGGCACCTCAATCAAATAATACGGAAGGATATAAAATTTACTTCACCATATTAACACAAAAAAATATATTTGTATAATCACTGAACAAAGTTGAAATATTCAATGTATCAACACCATGTGTGTAGACAATTTTAATAAAAACATGAACACATAAAAAGGTTTTTTTTTCTTTAACAAAATCTCTTTGTGACAAATTCCTTCAGTAAAATTAAAATACATTTGGATTTAAATATATTTGTTGTTTTTTTGCTTTGTTTTTTTCGGTTCACAACAATAGAAGGTTAGGGACAACATTGAATATTATTGCAAGATCTTCTTCAGTCATGGGCATATCATCGAAAAAAAAATCGTCATCTTCTGCATCCCAAGCGAAATTCATGAAAGGCGGCATGTCAGGATTGTCTTCGATATCGACACCTTGGAACAATTGGTTAAAACATGCAGACTGTGTGTCGTCAAAATGCCTGTAAGGTTTTTCTGGATCCAGTATAGAAAGGCATATCCAACAGAAGAATATTTTGCATTTTGTACAGGCCATTTTATTACAACCATCCATTTTCTGAAGGGAAAATACAAATAAATAAAACATTTCACTGATATAAGAAGTAAAAAAAATCATACCTCAATAGCTGCTTTACAGTTGGGACATAACTTGCTGTTAGTTTTTATCCAATTTTCAGACTTAGCAATATTTATGTAAGAAAGAATCTCTTTCTTACCATAAATCTTTTCAAGACGAAATTTAGTTTGTTCATCCCCTTGTTCATACTCATCCATTATAGCTATAATTTTCTCTGAAAATATTTGCATATATGAATGTACAAATACGTAAAATTGATTTAAACGTCTTATTACCAGCTTTCAATCGGCACTTCTCGACGCCATGATAAGTCATTTTACAGTGGACGCAAAAAACATACTCGCATTTCGGGCAAGTTGCCATTTTCTCTCCAGTATCCCTCATGACGGGGCACCCACAGAAAGATCTTGGGCAGTATGTTATATCTACCATCGTATCAAGAGTAGCGTTGAGAAGTAAATTATCATATTTGAGATAAAGTTTACTTCCAACAGTCTCTTTAATCTGGATTAAATTAAAACATTTATATACAATTTATTATGGCAATTCAATATTTTTCCTAATGATTTATCAATTCAAGTCAACAAACCTGGTGCTGCTGCGCTTCCGATTTGCATTTAGATTGAGGGCATGGCATTGAATTGACCTGTCCTTCGCTGATACGAACCTCAAAATATTGCTGGAGACATTGCTTGCAGTACACATGATTGCAAGGTTTAAACTGAATGCATTTCTCGCCTAATTTATCCTGAAAATAAAACAAATATTTAAGTTGAAAAATGATTGTATATTTCACAAAGTTGTTTCAAAAATGTATATTATCAATTATTTAATGAAATTATTTTTTACCTCATAACAAATATCACAGGTGTAGAGAGTCCTCAGAAATTCAGTTCTTGATTTGTCTTCATTAAAAGATATTAAATATTTATGTAGATGTGTGTCTACTAAAGGAACTGTAATTATCCGTGAATCTTTATTTACAAAATATCTGTTTATGTGCAATTCCTTGTTGCTTGTTGACAAATCTTTAATAGACTCTTTTCTCTCAAATGAGGTTGTCTGCCTTGGCGTTTGCTGGTTGTTTATTGTGTCTAAATTTTGATTAGCGTTTCTTTTTTGTTTTATGCTAAACACCCCCTTCCTCCTCAATTCGGACGAGTACTGACGACATAGGTCGAGATTGTTTGACATTCCCAGATATTCTAACAAATCTTCTTTGAGAAACTGAGTCCATATGTACAATATTACTGTGCCCCTATTTTCCTCCCACAATTTATCCAATTTTTCGCAGACTTTATTCAACTGTAAATTGCCGAAATTAATGAGGGAGAAGAACAATTTATCAATGAAGGATTGAACTTACCTTCGTTATTGACAGCCAAAGACAGGAAATTTGGTATTCCGGTTTCTCTTCAGATGGATAATTAGCCGGATATTTGAATGTTAGTGTTATTGGGGGCAAATGTGACAATGGTACTTTGACCGACTCGTTTCCTGAAACGTAATAGTGAAGAATGATCAACCCACAGAGGAAAAACACATACAATGATAAAGGATCAGGATTATGACCATTATATGATCCTTCATCATCATCAACAAGTACAATAGTTGTTTTCAATAATTAAAAATAATTTTATATTGTGAGTGATAAATTTAAAACAGATAAAGAATTCATTTAAAAGCCCTATCACTGTGATTCTGGTCACATCATCTCTTTTTTCTTCTTTGATTATTTTTATTATCACTGAATTTTTTTTTACAAGTGTAAATAATTTCTTTACAAAGATGTTAATTTAAAAAAGTTGAAAAGTAAAAGAAACTCACCTTCACCATAATTCTTGTATGTTATTACAAAATCGTGAGGAAGCGTTACAAAAGCATAAAACTGCCCTCCGCTGTAATCATCCTTGCTTTCAAACTCTTCTTTTGTATATATTGAGCTAAGTACACAAATTTCATCTTCCTGGTCTTGTAAATTCACATTTCTACTCATTTTCAATTGTACAAAAATAAATAGTAATTGTATATTTTATTGTTATTGTGTTGACTGAAACAGAAAGCGGGTGGTTATATAAATTATTCTGGGATTTAAAAAAAAGAAAAAAAAAGGAAATAATCTCAATTTTGTTTATAAACAATCTTTATTGTACCCACTGGTCACTTAAAGTTTTGAATTTAATTACTAAATAAATTATTTAAAGGTAAACAAAAGCTCAATTTAAATCTTAAATCATTGCATAATATAATAAAGAGGAAGTAAATAAAAACTGACATTTTGTTCAACAATGTTTTTTTCAACAACAACTTTTTCTCACTCCCTCAGTTACATAACTTTAGATAAATATACAAAGAAAAATACAACTAATTATGGGCATTGAATTTTTATTCAATAGGCAGAAATTAAAAGACATTTTGTTGTAAAAAAATATATCAGCATTTAGGGCATTAACACACTAGCAGTCAATAGTAATATTTAATTTGAAGGATCTAACTTTTACTTTTATAACTTAGGGAAGAAAAAAAATTATAGAAATTTCTTCTGGCGGTCTGAGGCATGTAACTGGTAGTTTTCTATCATTTTGGTCTGCCTATCTTCCTAATTATCAATTATCAACCAAGTAACACGTCAAATGAATATCTGTTAAGAACCTGAAGTTAAAACGTACCTAACAAAGTGAAGGCGAATCAATGCATTATTAAACTGCTGGCAGTTGCATAAATATTCATCCTGACTCGTGCATTTTCACATATTTGATAAAACATTTAAGACAATACAAAAAGTTACATCTCAGATTGTCCTGATTCACCCATTTACACACAGTAAAATATTGACAAAACATGCATGATAGTTGAATTGTTATATGTCTAATAATCCATCAAAGTCAATAAAAGTAGTCTTTCAAATACAGGCTTCAGTTGGATGGATTCGACCTTTGATGATGGAGTTCCATTAAAAGACTACACTGAATCTAAAGAAAATTGATCATCCACTTAACTCATAATTAAAATTGTTATATGTGCCTGTAATGCTATATAAAAAAACAAAAAGAATGAAGATGAATTGCTCCATATAGAGAGCACATAGGAATGCCACCCGATATGAAAGTTGTACTTGAGCACGGCAAAGAATATTTAGGCCCCTGTTTCGATTTATGGAAGAAACAGGGTTGTTTTTACTACTTACTGATATATGTATTGTTTTGAGTGTGAATGTATTTATTAGTGTGAATGTGTAATGTGAGAGACCAACGTGCAGAATATTGAGTACCCCATAGAACTTCAGTTAGCTTATGTATATGTGTGAAAGGTGATGAAGGAATATCAAGTACTCATCGACCCTAACTGAGCAAATGGTATGTAAATACAAAAAAAATGTGTTTATGAGTGAATGGATTTGGTTTTATGGACTGATTGCATTGGGGGCTAAAATGACCTAGCTGTTGATAGCCCTTGGAACCCAACATCGATGGCTGGAAGGGTAAGACCGAGGTTGGAACCACTGCCAATACCTGGATTGGTTGATTTTCAAGGCCAGCTGGTAATTTATTGTAAATTATACAAAACCTGGAATTGCCGGCAGACTATGAGAAGTGATAGGCTGAACTCTATGTTTATGCACAGACATGTGCAGAAATGACCTTATAAAATCAATAATACATACAATGCTCGAAATACAATTACTGCTTAAATTTAGACATCTGATCATTCTGATTCAACCATTTAAAAACAAAACATGAAAGGACGTTGGTGGCAGTAATGGTTAATGTATTGACATATCGCTCATTACTGTAAGGTCCCGGCTTCGAATCCAGTGGCCCCGCATTCGAACCCGACATACTTACAAATGGGATTTTTTTTCAAAATTACCCTGACACCCTGAGGGTTGATATTGACCTCTGCTGTTGCGAACCCTTGTTAAAAAAAATATATATAATAACACTGGTGGCAATCAAACTGTTCATGATAACGACAAATTTACACCTCAAATTGACGCTTTAGAAAATGTTAAAAATATGGCAAAATAAATATACAATAGGTCAAACCCCAAGACACAGTTTGCATCATGATCAACAATCCATAATGTATCATCGCTGGTTGTCCCGATTAACACATGAAAACTCAAAATAGAAAAATGTCTGCTTACATCATCTCTAACGATACTGATCGACTCATACAGTGAATGATCAAGTTCATCAATTTACACATTATTTGATATAAAATAAGTGATGACTCATCACCAATAATGTAGAATCACCCCAATCAAACATCAGATGGTGTCTGCATAAAGACAGTTCAAAAACTAAAAGTAAAGTCTTGTTACATCACTATGTACAATAGATGTCTGATGATGGCGAAAACATACAAGAATAACCATACCTGTATTATTGAACTGACATGTTATATCATGACATGAACATAAAGGTTTAACTTTTTAAATGGAACATATCATGAACTGTTAAGTTTTATTCTGTTTAATATAAGACCTAGAGATTATTCCAAACGTTTAATTTTATTAGGTTAACGTTAGCCTAAAAGGGTAAATATTAAGTATGTCATAAATTGAAACGACATTGGGCGTTCGCGGGTAGAGAAAATTCCGTCCTATTAACAGATTATTCCGTAAATTTTAGAACAGTCACTAAATATGTTTGTTTTTAGAGAAAATAGCCGATTGAAAAACCAGGCTGACGCGAAAAAAAATTCGATTTTGTTTTCTTTTAACAAAAACAGTTGTTTTATGAACGGACTAAGCCTTACAGGTTTAAATGCGGATTGTGAAAAACACTAAGAGATAAGATACACATTTATTACTTGATACATACCTAAATATTGTGGATGAGTAGTCTGTCAGGCACTGAACTTGGAATTAAAACTATCTTGAAATTCTTGTTAAAATGTCTGTAAACAGAATTTAAAAAAATACTAGCGACAAACCGAAAACATGAGTACATCTATTGAAGAGACTTAATTTGACTTGAAAATACGTGAAATGTATTTTAAAAAGTTAATGCGGATAGACTGATATTAAATATTTATCCTAGCTATTTGAATACAGCAAGAAAAAGAAGTCAGTCTTTGATTTTGTATATTATAGTTTCTTTATTTCACATTTACAAGGCGGAACGCGTCAAATTGTGAGATACACAACAAGCCCGGCCTTTCCTTTTATTTTTAATAATTAAACAAAATCAACGTTTTTGTTTAAAAAAATAAACTCATGTCCTAACTAAAAATGAAGAAACTTTTAACTGTCACCAACCCACATGTTCTTTTTTTTGTGTTCCATGATTTTACGGTGTCCAACACACTCGGACAAAATTTCCCGCTTTTCCCGAAAAAAGTTCCCTTTATTCATCAACAAAATCAATCAAGAAAAAACATAAATAAAGCACATACAGCTATTAAAATGTATGCTTAATTTGTTTTGTAACAATTTTAGTTCAAATATTTAAATAAAACAAACTTTAAAGTGTTTTAAAATTGATCATAATTTTGTGAGACCGCATACCAAAAATACCATCTAATTTCAGATATGATAAGTTTACGAATATTCAAATTCTTACATTTATTTATTTTGATGGTACAACAAGGGATTTAAGCCTCCTTACATATACATATTTTAGAGATAAATTTATTTATGTCCCATCTAGCTCACGGTTGCAATTACTTGGCTCCTCATAGAGAGCGCGTTGGAATACCATCTGATAAGAGAATTGTGCTTGAGCACAGCAGCGAGTATCTGGGTCCCCTGTTCCTATTCTTGGATGAAATGAGGTTATTCTATTGAATATAGTAATAATGCCTAGTTTGTGTTGAGAGTGAATGTTTTTTTCAGCGCGAATGTGCGATGTGGGAGGGTCAAAGGCAGAATATCGAGCACCTCATCGACGCTGATTTAGGTTAATTTTAGGTATGAGCAGTTTAAAAATATTTAATTTTTTAATTTATTTGTTTTGATGGTACAACAAGGGCTTTAAGCCCCCTTATATACATATTTTAGAGATAAATTTATTTGTGTCCCACCTAGTTGAAGGTTGCAAATTACTTGACTCCATATAGAGAGCGCGTAGGAATGCCACCTGATTTAAGAATTGTAGATGAGCACGGCAGCTAGTATTCGGGTCTCCTGTTCCGATTCTTGGATGAAATGAAGTTGTTCCATTGTATGTAGTAAAAATACCTAGTTTGTGTTGACAGTGAATGCGTGTATTAGCGTGAATGTGTGGTGTGAGAGGGTCTACGGCGGAATATGGAGCAGGACCTCATCGACCCAAAATGTTAATTTCAGATATGAGCAATTTAAAAATATTTAATTTTTTAATTTATTTATTTTGATGGTAGAACAAGGAATTTAAGCCCCTTACATGTGCATATATTAGAAATCAATTTAGCCGAATCCCATAAGTAAACCTGCTTTTTAATCTCATCCAAGACTTCAGATTAAAAGTATAATTAATTACAATTAATTAAGGTTTTTAGTTGAGATAAAAAAGTCAATGGCATGAGCGGGATTCGAACCCACGATCTTCGGGTAGATACGCCACTGCTCTACCACTTGAGCTATCGTAACCTCGATCCACTCGGACAATAACTTCCTATCTCAACCCCACCTTTTGAATTTTCCCTCCTTTTTGCCATTTTTCAAATGCCGTGTAATCGGATTGGATTCTCGGCGACAAATGAAATGGCCACGGAGAGCTTTAGTGAAGTATACTTCATTTAAATTCAATAATTTCGTGGTCCGCTTGACCAATTAATATATTACAATATTTTATCTCAACTAAAAACCTTAATTCATTGTAATATATTAATTGGTCAAGCGGACTACGAAATTAGTGAATTTAAGTGAAGTATACTTCACTAAAGCTCTCCGTGGCCATTTCATTTGTCGCCGAGAATCCAATCCAATTACACATTTCAAAAATGGCAAAAGGGAGGGAAAATTCAAAAGGTGGGGTTGAGATGGGAAGTTAGTGTCCGAGTGGATCGAGGTTACGATAGCTCAAGTGGGAGAGCAGTGGCATATCTACCCGAAGATCGTGGGTTCGAATCCCGCTCGTGCCATTGACTTTTTAATCTCAAATAAAAACCTTAATTAATTGTAATATATTAATTGGTCAAGCGGACCACGAAATTAGTGAATTTAGTATAATTAATTTAGTTTTCTAAGCGTAGTAAAATAATAATATTATTATAAAATATATAAAACAATATTGTATATTGTTATACAATTCGTAGATGGCTCCCCGAGAACTTGAGCCAGAAACTAGGAATCGTCTATACCCGATTGAGAATAGGTCATCAGAGGAAGCCAAAAGAACCTTAATTATCAAACTAATAAAACCAAAAAATTTAAACAATACGATATGGAAACCATTGCCACTCTAAACGAAAACATAGAACAAATATTAAAACTTCAATAACTTTTCACTTCGAACCAACACACAGCCAACTCAGCAGCTTACAAAATCGCACTTAACCAATAAAACCTCAAAAAACTAGTGAACCAAGCAGTAGCACAAAATGAGACGACATAGCGTCCATTTGGACCAAAACCGGCGCAGGTGACCTTATGCAGAAAAATATCGCACGATGTATCCCATATAATAAAAACTTGTCATGTTAGAAAGCGATTTCTTATAGAGAGCGTGTAGGCATTCCACTGGATTGAAGAATGATTCTCGGGTACAGTAGCAAGTCTCTGAGATCCCTGTTGCGTTTTTAAGAAAACGCGTTGTTTTTTTAAAAATTGTATATAGATCTATTTTACAGGTTTTGTGATTATGTGTTTTGATTGAAAGCATGTATTTATTAGCGTACGTAGTGAGGGAATGATGGTGACGTATAGCGTCACCATCGCCCGGAAGGAGATAAGTGGAGATAGCGGAATATTTATGAAAGTACCTCATCGACCCTAATTTAGATTAGATTATTAATACTGTGCGTAGGTCTATGGAAGGATATCGAGAACTCCACAGACTATGCAGAATGAGTGAATGAGTGCAATGTACAGAATGTGTGAATGTATTTATTTGTGCGACGGACAGATGTTAGTTAGTTTTAGGCCAGATTATATTTTGCATGTGTTGGGGGGGGGGGCTGTAGACACTAGGGTCAGCACATCGGGTAGTGAATGTCTAAATAGTCATTTCAATATGTTTTGTATTTGTGTATTATATAATTTGGGATCTATTGGCTTTCGTACTTATATATATCTTAACAGAAAACGGCTAAACTTGAATATAATTATGCTTGTATGTTTTTTCTAGAGAGTTCTAGAGTTTTTATTTTTGTAATATGCGTATTTTTTTGTTTTGGATCTAGTTTTGATTGCAGTAGAGAAAATTGTTGCTCTTATTGGAATGTACATGATTTGTGTACTCTCCTCCTTTCGGTAAACTATCATCTTTATCATTATTGTCGTTTTTCAGTCTAGGTTTATGTGCTATCATTACGTTATTATAAGTGATTTTTTATTAATAATTGCAATTCTGACACTGACCACAAAATCTCACAAAGTCAGACCGCCAAACAGCTATTAAAATATGTAGACCATCATTGCATGTAAAAAGAGTGCATCAAAAATAATCAGCAAAAGATCAAAAATCTCCAAAACCTTGGATAAAGAAAATAAAATCAAATTGGCCAGAGAAGGATCTGCAAGACATAAAGATTCTAAATCAGCTATGCAAATTTTTCTTCTTTTATGGACTTAAGTTTCGTCCAGGAACACTAGTGTCATCAAAGAAAAGCCGCACTTATCCCCTCCGATGTTCATGTATTCCAAGCCGGTACAAATCAAAAGAGTGCGGCAATTGTTGCTAATTCTAATTTCGAAGCGGTTATGCTGGCAGATTAGGAATGATCGAAGTTAAATGCATAAAAGGTTTTACCATTTGGGCTTGCAGCGTTCATTTGAATGACAAAATTGAATTCAATGTGATCTAAGAAAGCTGGACAAAGTAATTAGTAAATTCTTTGAAAAAAGTTTCTCATTGTATGAAAAACATTTAAACTTTCTTTTAAATCTCGTGATTCAGCCTACAATAAATATAAATCTACCAGGGACCATTGGAATTATCTAGGTTTAAAAGTATAAGAAATAGAACGAGAAATCTAGTTCTAAATAAAAGAAAATGACTTTTCATAAACTCGATCATTACCTATTAATATTAAGAAGACAGTTTTAATTCATTAGAATAAATTAACTTAAACCATGGAATACAAACTGTAACAAAGAGCATCTTATGAGCAAAAACGGATGAGGTATCAAAGCACTGGAAATTGTTAATACATGAAGGATTCTTAGTGACACACAGATCGATAAAGGTCTGGGAATTAGAAAGCATAATTGTTGGACAAGAAGGCAGGTTAGAAAGATTGAATCCAGATTAGATATTATTCGGACTTTCACCTATGGGGCAACACTGCTTCAAGAACACGTGGCGAGAGACTTAAAAAAGTTAAGCGGGCAGAAAAAAAGTACGTTTGATCTTGTGCATTTAAATAAATAGTTGTACAAATCAGTAGTGCGTGGTTACTCAAATCACCTAAACTCCTACATACCCCGATGGTTGTCACTCCTCGATGTGCTGATCATAGTGTACATCAGGGAGTTCACCACCCCGTTATGTCGCTGGGTCGCTAGTACCCCGTCAAGCCAAATGCCCAAAAGATCGTCGCATCCCTACCAAAGGGGTTAGGCTCCGACGGGGGCTATCGACAGCTAAGATATTTCAGCCACAAATGCAGTCTATAATCTAGCCTAATACTGCTGAAATGGATAGATCAGTAGCACAAATAAATACATTCATACATTACTCTCATACTGATTAGTCGGTGGAGTACTGGATATTTTTCCATCGAATTCAGCATTAATAATCTAACATATATTAGGGTCGATGAGGTACTTTTATAAATATTCCGCCATCGACGCAAAGTACACACACTGCCTGAGTGCGATGGTGGCGCTGTATTTCACCATCACCCCTCACACTAATAAATACACGCATTCTAACAAAACATAACATTAAAATCCCTAGAATATAACTACATACAGTAGAGTATCCAACGTCCTCTAAAAAACCTAACAGGATGCTCAGAAACCTACTGCTTTGCTCGAGAACCATTCTCAAATCCGGCGGCATGCTTACACGCTTTCTATATGGAACCAAGGCATGAAACACCTTTATTATGTGGGACACATCGAACAACGGTGCATAAGTGGTATGCGTAGACTTTGGCCCAAAAAAAGGATAAGATACTATTGCATTGGATGAAGGGAATACTCAGGATGTACTCAATTACGCTTGTTATTTTTGTCCACTCGAATTATGACCTAGAATCAGAATTTTTTTTAACACAATCCCGATATTTTTACACCAGAATTTAATCATGCCAGTGAGCAAGTAAGGGTAAGTTATCCACCCTCTTTACTCGTAAGATCTGACTCACCCGATTATGATCGGCTCTCCTACCCTACAATCGTGAAGCAATTTGGCGCAATAACCTGTTTGCTATACGAGGCCAATTCGACAAATTGGTTCAATCCAATTGCTTGGCCAGTAATTTTTACTTCATGAAAAATCATTTGCTACGCTGATAATTCTTCTGATACAGAGGAGTCCGGGCGTGGTAGTTTGTACGAATCGCGCGTTCAGCATGCTACTTACGTGAAATGATAAAATAAGTTCTGTTTACTACATTTCATCGTTTATATTACAAAGGTCAAACTTTAACATTTGAGCAAAAATAGACAACACAAAAATCATAACTTTTTGTTAAAATTTTTGTTATTCAAATAGACTAAATGAAATAATTTTATTGTGTTTGTAATCTACAATAAGTATATTGTGTACTATCCATTATTGTACTTTAATTACATAAATTGCAGGTAGATGTTTGGTAAGAAAGATTTCATTGCATAGCACATAACGACAGATTAAAGAAAATCTTATTTTATAGAAGAAATGGACTGGGAGAAGGATATCATTGTAGCGAACCTAAAATGATGACGGAACAGAAAAATAGCAAAAAAGACAAAACGAGGAAAGAGAAAGGTTTAGAAGAATGAAGGATTGAGATAAAAATATGGAAGGGAGATAATAAAAGACTTTTATGAGGAAAAAGAAAGAGAGAAGGACGAAGAGAGGGAGTGAGAGAGAGAGAGGGAGGGAGAGAGTTAGAGAGAGAGTTAGAGAGAGTGAGGGAGAGAGAAGTAGACAGAGAGAGAATGAATAAATGAATGATTGATCGTTATTTAAAATTCTTGTAAATTTCGGTCGTGAACGACTTCTCCTACAATTAATGAATTAACGAGAAAAGAAAATGAAAAAGAAGGAGAGAGATAGAAGGAAGAAAAGAGAAAAAGAGAGAGAAAAGGAGAGAGAGAAGGTAACATAGTGAAAGAGGAAGAAAAACAGAGTGAGAAAGAGAGAAAAAAGGAGTGAGAGAGGGAGAAAAAATGTTTTTGTGTGAGAGAGTGTTTTAACAGTTTATTACAATTAAAAACACATTAATATTTAATAAACAAATTTCAAGATCTATCTATTTGATCAACCATTCTCTCGAAAAAAAGATTAATAACATTTTTTTTATGTACTGCTAATTGAAATCTATTAAAAATGGAATATACAAATATACAAATAATATGCTACACAAATGAAAAAATAATTTATCCTCTGCTATTCGGTAGTAAGTAAACGAACAGAATATTTTCACTGTTTTACAAATAAAAACCTTTTCCAATATTACAAGCATGATAAATATTGAAATTTGTGTACTTTGCACGCAGATTCAGTAAACCTAAAATAACTAAGTTTATTGAATTACAAAAATAATTGAATTATTTAAAAAGATAAAGGAAAATAAACAAAAAATAAGTTAATATACATTGTTTTCGTGTAAATGTAAATTTTAAATAATTCTATTGAAATATCGAAATTAATATTTAAAAAAGTAAAAGAAAAAAAAAGTTAATATACATTGTTTTCATGGAAATGTAAATTTTAACTAATTTTATTAAAATATCCAAAGTAATATTTAAAAAAGAAAAAGAACATAAAAAAATTAATATACGTTGTTTTCATGTAAATGTAAATTTTAACTAATTTTATTGAAATATCGAAAGTACTATTTAAAAAGGTAAAAGAAAATAAACAAAAAAATAGTTAATATACATTGTTTTCAAGTAAATGTAAATTTTAACTAATTTTATTGAAATATCGAAAGTACTATTTAAAAAGGTAAAGGAAAAAAACAAAAAAATTAGTTAATATACATTATTTTCATCTAAATGTAAATTGTATAAGTAATTATTATATAATATTGATTATTGATTTAGTTGGGTAAATATTGTTCAGAAAATGTTTTCTAAATAAACATATTTCTTACATGTTGCTTAGAGAAATAACCTTTGTTCTATTTGCATTTTTTAAAATCATAAATCAATATCGTAATGCACGATACATGAATATGTATAATAAGTTCATATATATAAATTTATATATATGTATATATGGAAAGATTTCTCCATAAGATATAGAAAGGTTGAGAACAAAGGAGTAACATATATGAGAAAAGCTCTTTAAAAGGTCATGAATTTATCAATCAAAATAGTCAAATTCGCTAATAGTTGTGACTTCGATCTCTTCGTAATAGCCATTTTCGTCTGGAAAAGCTTCTCGAATCTTTTTGACAACACAGGACGGCAGAGCGATTCCAATTCTCTTGGTTGGAGACCAAGAATTGACCCAGTTGACAAACTGTTTGTAAGCGAAGTGCCTCCAGACCCTGTTGTTCCTGTTTTCAATCATCGACTTGTATTTCTCCGAGTCCGTGGTGGTAACGGCGATGTGCCTCGCGGTGCTCAGTGTGTCTAGATTGGTCACAACGCACTGGAACGAATCGTGCAATGTTATGCAGTGGATCTCACCTCTCATGAAAGAAATCTCTCCGTTTCTTCGACAGCAGAATCGCCAAGGCGTGGGAAAACGCTCTTCGCACTCGAAACAACCACACCAGCTTGCAACATTACCATTTCTGTTCGCCATCGGTGTACCCAACGACAAATCACTTTCCACGTTATCCATTTTGCAGAGAAGAAGGTCTATCGTCTATTAAACGTGCAGAATTTTACGGAGGTATAATAACTTCAGAATAAACAGAACGAAGACGTACTGGATGTGATTGGGGTTTAAGAATTTATCCTGTTAGAAACAATTTATCAAATCACAACACCTTCTTAATTCTATTATCAACAACAAATATCTGCACTGAGGGTTTGTTTAATCTCTTCTTAAGTTCTGTAAGGCTTATATCTATCTAAAAGATATGATATAAATCTATGTTTCTGTAGGAAATCGCATGGTATATGAGAGGGAAAAATGTGGAAGGGAGAGAATAAAAGGCTTTTATGAGGGAAAAGAAAGAGAGAAGGAAGAAGAGAGAGAGAGAGAGAGAGAGAGAGAGAGAGAGAGAGAGAGAGAGAGAGAGAGAGAGAGAGAGAGAGAGAGCGAGAGAGCGGGCGGACGGGCGGACAGACAGAGTGACTGACAGACAGACAAAGAAAGGGAGGGAGACCCATTTTAATTTTTTTTTAAATTTCTATTTACCATTTTTTTAACTACTGAAGGAGATGGTATGAATTATAAGCAAGTAAAGTAAAATTCCTGTATATTTTCGATTTTTCTTTTTAATTTAAAATAATTTAGGCTTCTGAAGACCAAATTAAAACTAATTACAATTAAAATTACAAGTATAAATGTAAAAATAACCATTTCTTTTAATAATTCAAAATAAAAAAGGGTAATCTGAAAAAAAATTGAACTTAAAAATAATTAATTTAAAATAAAAAAAAGTTGTCCATAAAATAATTATTTTATATTTAAAAACAATCTCGAATTAATAGAAGAAACATTTGGTTCATATTTAACTTTATATAACTTTTAGTTTTAATTGCAATTAATTTTGTATTTTAAACAAAAACCAGTTTTGTATTTATTTTAAATTCTCAAATTAAAAGAAGAATATTTGATATTCAATTTGAAAATTCATTTTAATTTTAATCAATTTTATTGTAACATTTTATATAAAAACCCATTTTATGTTAAAATAATTAAAAGGAGAATCCTTTATTTAAATCAATTACTTAAATTTATGTTTTCATTTTAATTGTAATTAATTTTCACGTAGTTTTCTAAGAGCCCTAATTTCCATTTTTTTATATGAAAAAAATATCATTTTTTTTTAATCTACTCTTTTTAACTTCAAAATTAACCATTTGAAATTTCAATTTACCCTTTTTTAAAACATTAAAGCATTTAGGAGATACAACCATTTTTTAGTAATTCAAAAGATAAATTTTAATTTTCAAGTAGTTTACTAAGAGCCCTGAGGTCCATTTATTTTATATTAACATTTTTTTTTCAAATTTACTATTTTTAACTTCTAAATTAACCTTTTTAAATTTCAATTTACCCTTTTTTAAAACATTAAAAAATTTTAGGATACAAACATTTATTAGTAGTTCAAAAGAAAAAAAAGTGTACTTTGAAATTTAAAAAAGATAAAAATTTTATATAATTTTAAATTTTAATTGTAATTAACTTTTATATAGTTTTCTAAGAGCCCTGAGCTCCAATTATTTTATATTAAAAAAAATATTTTTTTCAAATTTACTCTTTTTAACATCAAAATTAACCTTTTTAAATTTCTATTTACCCTTTTTTTAAACATTAAAAATTTTAGGATACCAACATTTTTTTAGTAATTCAAAAGAAAAAAAAGTATTTGAAATTTTAGAGAACAATTCTATATAATTTTTAATTTTAATTGTAAAGAATTTTCATGTAGTTTTCTAAGAGCCCTAAGCTCCAATTATTTTATATTAAATTTTTTTTTCAAATTTATTTTTTTAAACTTCAAAATTAACTTTTTAAAATTTCAATTTACCCTTTTTTAAAACTAAAAATTTTTAGGAGATACAATTTTTTAGTAATTCAAAAGAAAAAAAAGTAATCTGAAATTTAAAAAGAGAACAATTCTGTATAATTTTTAATTTTAAGTGTAAATAATTTTCATGTAGTTTTCTAACAGCCCTAAGCTCCAATTATTTTATATTAAAATTTTTTTTTCAAATTTACTTTTTTAACTTCTAAATTAACCTTTTTAAATTTCAATTTACCCTTTTTTAAAACATTAAAAGTTTTTAGGAGATACAACAATTTTTTAATAATTTAAAAGAAAAAGAGTAATTTGAAATTTAAAAAAGGGTTAATTTGAAATAAAAAGCTCTCCATAAAATAATTATCCTATATTTAAAAACGATTAATTAATATTTATAATATTTAAAAACGAATTAATAGAATAATCATTTTGTCATATTTAACTTTAAATAACTTTTTATTATAATTTTAATTAATTTTGATGTGGTATTTTCGTATTTATTTTAAATTATCAAAGTAAAAGAAGAAGAATTTGTCTTGATGGTCAATTTGAAACTTATTTTAATAGTAATTTATTTTATTACGATACTTTACATAAAAACCATTTTATATATATTTTTAAATTAAAAGGAGAATACTTTATTTAAATTAATTTAATCGACTTAATTTTATATAATTGTTAATTTTAATTGTAATTAATTTTCGTATGGTTTTCTAAGATTCCTAAACCCCAATTGTTTTATATTAAAAAAAATTCAAATTTTCATTTTAAGCAAGAATATTACTTTACATGGTGATACATATTTCAAAACATCTTCACTTTTAATGTTTTAAAGAAAGGATTAATTTGAAATTTTAAAAATAGTTAATTTGAAGGTGAAAAGGTTTATTGGAGAGTTATAAGGTTTGTTTTAGGTTAAAAAGGGTTAAATTGGAATTTAAAAAATGTTAAATGGAGGTTAAAAATGGTTAATTTGACAGATATAAAAGCTGATGATATGAATTTGACAGTATAAAAATTATATGAACTGGCTATGGGTTTTGCATAAAAAAAATTTAGTTAAGTACAAGTTAGTCATGATCAGCACATTGTGATATGGAATTGTGCAGCTGATATTTTTAATCGGCTAGGATGAATTGAGAATACAACTTCAACATCGCAAACAGGTTTCTCAGCCAGACCGAACATCCTAATTGAAATGTGTGCGTGTCTCGTTTGTGAAGACGGCGAGCTGAAATTTCTGTAGGCTAAAGGTTAATGCTTTGACCGGCAACGAGGATCAATGGAAAAGGGTTAGGCTTTTGGAATAAGGGGAACTTCAGCAAGGAGGGTTGAACGAAGTCACGCACAGCAGGCGGACACCGTCGATACACAGCCGGTGTCAAGATATCGGACGGATTTTATTTTCTGTGGCTTTTTTGCCAGAGCTTCAGGTTTTAAAGCGGGTTGAAACGGAAGGATGGAACATATCGATTATTTGGAGATTTCAATGGACAGAAGGACACGAATGCGATGTTCAGTCTTTATGTGTTTATGTTAAAAATTATTACTTTATCAAAAACAAAACAATGCACAAAAAATACTCTTTAATTATAAAACAATTATTATAAATTTTGTATATATATATTTATTTTATTTATTGCTATCTGTACATAATACATAATAATTTATAAATTAAAAAATTATTTTTAAAATAAACCGAACATATTTTCCAATAATGTGCAAATTTTAATGACTGTATGAATATACGGGTGACATTTGTTTCACAAAATAATAATCTTTTTTATGATCCTCAGCGTTTTTATTTTTACAGTAGTAAGACCATAGGGATAGCCGGGAACGAAGCAGCAGACAGGGCGGCCAAAGAAGCAGCCAGAGGACCTCACGACGCTTCCCAACAAATACGCCCAGCGGATCTCAAGTTATTAATTTCAAATACAATGAAAGAAGAATGGAAAAACCGCTGGGCTCGGCAAATAGGAATAACCCTGCAAAACTGTGGCAGGTTAAGAAAGACATGGGTCCCTGGTTCACGGAAAATGGGTCAAAAAGGGAAAAGGTCATACAGACAAGATAGTATGCAAAGATAGAGTAACAGTCGAGCACCTTTTCAATTCTAGAAGGTTCGACGTTTATAGTCAATATTTTGGAATATCATCGGACCTGTGCGTAGTCTTGGGGCACGGCAGCGGTCAGAAATCGCTGTACCGGTACTCAGGGCTATAGGGATCTTCAAATGTATATAGTTTATGTGTGTTTGTGCTGTGCTTGTGTTGTGTCTGAAGTGTTTGTGTCGTGTTTATGTGGTGTTTATGTCAATACATTAGGATGAATGTAATTTATTTGCGTGAAAGGAAGGGGTTATTTACCCCGCCCCGAGGAATATCGGTATACTCTGGGGTGAGTGTGTGACGTCTGGAGAGTAAAAGTAAGTTATTAGCGCGAATGGAGTGGGTTCAAACCCCGCCACGGGGAGTATCGAGTACTCTGGGGTGAGTGTGTGACGTCTGGAGAGTAAAAGTAAGTTATTAGCGCGAATGGAGTGGGTTCAAACCTCGCCCCGAGGAATATCGAGTACTCTGGGGGAGTGAATGTGACCAGACTTCTATGTTTGTGGCGATATATATTCTATGTATTGTATGTTGTGTATCTATTCGTAAATTGACAATCTGAGGTACTAACAAGAGGCTAGCTTTTTAAAATAACTACGTAATATACAAGTAAAAGCAGAGAGTCAGTAACTAGATCGAGATGCTCAAATGGCTGCAGTTCAATACAAAGTACGCGAGAAAGACAGGAAAGAGAAGGCATACACGCGGAGGGCCGGCGATGACCTCAGCTGTTTGTCGGCCCATAAACCTTCCACTTTATATATATATATATATATATATATATATATATATATACACAGTAGTAACAATTATAAACTATATGTCTGCAACATGACTTATACTTTTTTTTAACGAGTGTTCGCAAAAGCAGAGGTTATATCAACCCTCGGGTTTCTGCGATGGCCCTTGAACATTTTTTTTTGAATGGCTCTGTCCATGCATTCCCATTGAACGGAGGATTTATTATTAATCCATTGTCTAATAGATCCGCGTTTTTGGCAGTTTGTTAAACCAAAAACGGGCTCATGCTCAATAGGTGTCCTTATTGAACTTTCCTTGGCCAATTTATCGGCTTCTTCGTTGCCCCTCTGCCCTGTGAGCCCTGGCACCCAGACAAGGGTAATTTTGTTAAGATGTAATATGAAGGCATAGAAGGGAATGGTCAGTCTGATCAACAAGCCAAAAAATAGGCAGCCCTCTCACCCAGGACCAATACTGGGCGTTCCGGAATGTGTGCTTAAGTTAGAACTGAAAATTGGCCTGCGAAAGAAAAACTCAAACACTGGACAAAAGAACCATGTATGAGGGGTGCTAAGAGATTTATAAATCTCTCAAAAAGGAACTCCTCTCTCTCTCAGCAGGCAGGTTTTGAAAAAATTAAGGCCTACATACCGGCCACTGCCCACTTAATTCATCTAAGAAGGTGGGCAGAGCATAGCCATGCCGATTCTGTCAGGAAGACCAGGGACATCGGCATAACCTTTGTGAATGTGAAGCATTATCCCGGTTACGGTACAGCCACTTCGGTAAGGTAATTCTGCACGAAGAGGCATCATAGAAAGTACTTAATCTTATAGTAAAAAATGCACTTTCCAAGATATGACTATAATTTATAGGGGTTCCACAATAGATTTAGGCAGCAGTCGGAAAGAATTTCTTATAATTCTCAATCAACACCATCCCAACTTTAAAACAATTATTGGCTGAAGTTGTTTTTTCCAGGAAAAGGTGTTGTTTTAGCTTGGTTGTTTCTGAAAGTAAAATGTAAGGTCGACTACTCCTTTCAAGACAAATGTAATTTTAAAAAGCAACCTCAAAGACCCATCCAGAAGTCGACAGCGATATGACAAACAAGACAATGAGGATGCGAAGATAAAGTGGTCAGAAACGAAACACCAGTTCATCACCCTTCAGAATTTAATTATGTTTATTGTGCAAAACCAAAGTTTAGATAATAAAACAATTGTATCATGTAATAAATAAATATCATGTAAAAAGGATTAAAACAATTGTTGTTAAGTAGATTTTATGAAGTATAGATATAATTGTCAAAACTTCTGGGAAGAACTTTTTTTCGGATTAATTAAGTGATTATTGTGTATTGCATAACAGAGTTAAGAATGTGAGTCATGTAAAACTAAGTTGACCTTATTTTCCAAGAACAAGGTTTTTGGGTTAAGTTTGAAATCTCAAAGGGAAAGCGGGTAGGCGGTGCAGGCGAACAAACATCTTCGGCTTGAAAAGCTGAAAACTGTATAAAGTAATGTTTCATGAAGAGTCAGAGGGAAAGAAGATATGATGAAAGGGAGATTTCGGTGGTTGGGGGTGAGAAAGGGGTAAGAAGGTTATCGTCTGAAAGGGGGGTGGGTCGAAGCATGCAAATGAAGGGTGGGGGCGGCAGTTGGCTCCGTGATGTTTCGTGCCAGTACCCCGTAGAACTTGGGCCAGGTGAGGGGATGGAGCAAGAAGCATGAGCACTCAGGGGAACGGCCGGAAAAGCGCCGGGAAGCCCCCTCCTGACGACAAGGCACCTCCTGCGACTACAGCCTCCAAAGACTCGGAAGGCTCGGAGAAAAAAGATGCCGGTGAGTTTTCACCTGCACCGATCAGTTTTCACACGAGAGATCTGTCATCGCACACATGAAGACAATGAAAGAAGTCCCCTGACTGCACAAATTCTCAGGGTTGATATTGGTCACCTAGTGCTTATCCACCTCATTTTAATTCCAAGCTAATACCTGATTTAACGCCGACATAGATTTCCCAGTGTAATTGCGATTTTCAAAGCGCACCACAACATGTTAAACCAACCACAACATGTTACTAATAAAATTTTATGAGTATTTAATGGCGCCTATATTTTTACTCATGATATTGAGAGTTTAACGGTCAAAGGAATATTTGACACAACAAAAACAAATTTCTTGTTCAACAAATTCTTTTAATGCTGCACATGCTTGGTATGTAGCAGGATAACAACGTGCTTTTTAATTTTTTGATGATGTCCATCCTGATTTTGTGAAACTCCATAGAATGATGGGTAGGAAATATTGTGGAAAAGACAATTTATTTTCCTACTAACTACTCAAAAAATAAGATAACCACACCAATACTCACTAAACAAGAAATGTTTATAAAAATCTCCTAAGAGATATAGAGCGTGTGTGTAAGATTTCTTAAGCAAAATTGCTTTTGCGAGACTTCTCCATGTAGTCTGCGAGGTGATCCTGAAATTTGGTCGTCACCGATCGTTTTGGTCTGTCAAACCTGTAGAGAAGGTTGTTCGATTTGTCCCACCTAATTGGACGCGACTCCAAGGTTCTATACAGAGAGCGTGTAGGGTTGTAACCCGATATGAGAATCATGCTTGAGCATGGCTGCGAGAATCTGAGTTCCTTGTTTAGATTTTAGAGGGTTGTTTTATTGAATATAGTACTTAGCAGTTTTGTGTACCTAGTGTGTGGAGAGTGAATGTATTTATTGACGTGAATGTGTAGTGTAGGTCTGATGGTGGAATATTGAGTACCCTATCGACCTTCAATTTTGTTAGTTATACAATAGGTGTAAAGGGTTATGGAGGAAATATCGTGTACTTGAGTGATTTGTGAATAGGAAAGAATGTATTTAAGAATGAGTGAGAGTGTGAATGGGTTTGGTTTTAGGAACTGCGTGCATTTGGGGCTGAATTGACCTAACTGTTGACAGCACCCAACCCGGTGGCTGGAAGGATAAGACCCAGGTCTGACCACGGACTGCCAACACCCTAGGTGATTTATTGTAAATTTTACAGAAGCCCTCCAAAATTTCCTACGGTCTACAAGAAGAGGTAGGCTCAACTCTCAACATGTGTGTATATATGTATAAACAGTGAGCTTATATAAATCAAGCAATTTACAAAAACCGAAAAAAAGAAATTGAGAAACTTCTTGAGTCAAGAACGTATGAATGTATAATTTCTTGTAATTGACTAAAGTTCTGAAATACTGCTATTAATTCTTAATCTTCATAAATATATTTAAGTACCCTGTTATAAGAAGATTGATAAGTTGTTATTTTTGGCTAATCAAGGCTATAGTTTATCCTTGTGCCATGTAAGTTTAAGGATTTATGAAATAATTTATAGTTAAACTACAAACATATGAGGATTTTAAAAAAATTACATTTAAATTTTTAATTAAATTAAATTAAATTTAGTTTTGTCGATAGTGCCAGTTATGTCATAATATAAATTAAAATCCGCTGCCTATACAAAATACATATGAAGTTTTGAATGGGAATAAACGAAGTACAAAAAAATTTAAAAATTGAACTCCTTCGACAGTAAATTTTGTTGTATACTCCTGGTTATTTAATTTTTTTTTTACTTGACAATTTTGATTCATTAGGTTGCGTAATATTTTCTTAATGATTCCTCCCCACACTTTAATCACATTGGGTTGGGGTTTTTGTTTTGAACTTTTTTAAATTTTTGTTTTGCAATTTTATGTTTTGAGGTAACGACTGTATTTCGAACTAAAAAATTCATTAAAAAAATATTTTTGTTTATTAAACTAAAAATCTTTCGCAAAGAATGAAACTGGTACAATGGAATTGGAAACTATGCAAATCTTTCAAGTGCTTTTTTTTGTTTTGTTTTGCAATTTTATATTTTGAGGTAACGACGATATTTCGAACTAAAAAATTCATTTTTGAAAATTATTTTTGTTTAATAAACTAAAAACTATTTACACAGAATGAAACTAGTCCAACGAGATTGGAAACTGTTCAAATCCTTCAAGTGAGTTTTTTGTTGTTTTTGTTTTGCAATTTTATGTTTTGAAGTAATGACCGCATTTCGAACTAAAAAATTCTTTTTTAAAATATATTTTTGTTTATTAAGCTAAAAACCTTTTGCACAGAATGAAACTAATCCAATGAGATTTGAAACTATACAAATCCTTCAAGTGTTTTGTTTTTTGTTTTGCAATTTTATGTTTTGAGGTAATGACCGTATTTTGAACTAAATTGTTCATTTAAATTTTCGTTTTGTTTATTAAACTAAAAATCTTTTGCAAATAATGAAACTAGTCTAACGAGATTGGAAACTATGCAAATCCTTCGTTTTTTTTTTTTTCAATTTTATGTTTTGAAGTAACGACCGTATTTCGAACTAAAAAATTCATTTTTGAAAATTATTTTTGTTTATTAACTAAAAACCTTTTGCAAAGAATGAAACTAGTCCAATGAAATTGGGAATTATGCAAATCTTTCGAGTTTTGTTTGTTTTGTGCAATTTTATGTTTTGAGGAAACGACCCTAGTTTAAACTAAAAAATTCATTAAAAAAAGATTTTTGTTTTTAAATTACAAACTTTTTGCACAGAATGAAATTGGTTCAATGAGATTGAAAACTGTGTAAATCATTCAAGTGTTTTTTTTTAATGTTGCGAATCAAGTATTCCGTGATGAACTTAAGCGCTTCAAAAATCCTCGACTTTTATGTAAATTCTGAGTCAAAAAATCTTTTCAAGTAAAACTATATAAAATTCGAAATTAGTTCGTGTATTTTCTCCACCTTTCGGTATAATTTTTACTACCCTTTAAAAATTAAAAGGGTAAAACCATCCTCTGCTTACATATATCGAGCTTTTCGGTACTCATAGGTGGGTTCTGGGTCAAAAGTAATTGTCAGTGAGGCAACCGAGAATGGTCTATGTAGTCATAGTCGGATAACTACGATCCCTTTTCTAACATTCAGATCCTCAGGGGGTCACTTGAAGACCATGCTCTTGATACAT
This sequence comes from Cimex lectularius, assembly GCF_000648675.2. Classification (NCBI taxonomy): domain Eukaryota; kingdom Metazoa; phylum Arthropoda; class Insecta; order Hemiptera; family Cimicidae; genus Cimex; species Cimex lectularius. Next base: position 198,139 of record NW_019394221.1, on the reverse strand, counting down.
TAGCGTGCCAATCATGAGCCATAACATTAACATTCATTTCGTTGATAAATATAAATAAATTAATTTTTCTACGAAAAAATCTAGTTTATAATTCATTATTTTATTTTACGCGATAATGATTAAAGTAAAACTGAACTAATTTATCATTTTCAACGTCTAAAATGTGAAAAATAGTATAATTTACAATAGTATTTATTTTAAGATTATTAATATTATTCGGAGATCGTGAGATGCGGTCTGGTATGAAGTAGGTTTTAGAAAAACATTTTTTTATCATGCCAACGTTTCGATCTTGATTGAGATCATCTTCAGGGCTCAAAGTGTTTGTTTTCTGCGTAATTGTGTCATTCTTGTGTGTCGTGTTGAGAGTGCAACAACTTTGAGCCCTGAAGATCTCAATAAAGATCGAAACGTTGGCATGATAAAGAAAATGTTTTTCTAAAGCCTACATCACACCAGACTGCATCTCACGATCTCCGAATAATCACTGATTAACGTTCACGTACCACCACGCATTATTTATATTAAGAATTTCGTTGTTTCTCAACCACCGACGTTCAAAAGTCCAAGCTCCCTCCTCAAAGAGACCAAAATTCCCCACTCGATCAAAAACATCATACTCCCTCCTACGAGAGCTTTGTTTTCCATCGAGGCTTGTAAGTATTAAAATCTCTTTTCGTCAATGCGAAACGGCAGGTGATGAACTATGGACCGTTACAGTTATAAAAGAAGTAAGTGGTACAATCTACAGTGTGTAGTTTCGTTAGTCTTAAAACTCGGATGTTGGATTAAGATCTGATTGCTTTTTTCAACGTAATATTTTTAAAAGTTGCAGGGGTGACAAGTATGAAATTGACCAAGAAGGCTAATTTTTTGGTGAATCTGTCTGCAAATAAAACAAAAAATAGGACAGTTGCATATTTGATATCAAATATTTCATGGAATTCTTCTGAAGCATAAAAAAGATACTCAAAACAAAAAATACGACACAGTTGTTGTATATTTTATATAAAATATTTCATGGAATTCTTCTGAAGCATAGAAAAGATACTCAAAACAAAAAATACGACACATTATATATTTTATATAAAATATTTCACAGAATTCTTCTGAAGCATAAAAAAGATACTAAAAAAAATAAAACAACAAATACGACACATTTGTATATTTTATATAAAATATTTCACAGAATTCTTCTGAAGCATAAAAAGATACTCAAAACATTGAAATATTTTTTGTACGAAAATTCTATTGAATTAAAATATTTCCTGCGAAACAGTAATTAATTTATGATTGGGATCTTAACAATTACATTCTTAAACCAAAGACGTCAGCGTTATCGCGTTTGAATGTAAAAAAAAGTATACATTTCACTAACATTATACAAAGCTGTTTACATGAATATTAATAACTAAAGATGATAAAGGAATTGTCATGCAATTAATTCTCCTCGGTGGTGCAAGTGGGAAAAACACATGCAATCAGATGAAGCCATTAGTAATAACTAAAAGCGTGAGGGCTTCTTACTTTTGTAACGAACTTTTGAAAAGTTTCTTCCGTGGCAACACTTTCAAGGCATTGGGTCTGTAATGACCACTTAATCTCAAGAATAAAGACTCTACTGGCAAACAGCGATTTTTTTTGTAAGATCATCGTTCACATGAGTTAAACAAAAGTTATTGTTTATTTTAATGAAATCAAAATCGAGAAATATTTTAAAAAAGAAAACCACTTAGAATATTAAATAATAGTTCAGCCTTGACTGTATGGTGATAATACAGGAGTGATCATTAGTAGCCTTATCGGGAAAATTAAACTTCTGGTCGAGACCTATTTCGGCAAAGAAAGCCATTGTTTGTTTTTAAAAAGAAAGTTGCAAAATATTAAACCCGCGTGATTAATTAGTTACAAAAGAAGCTAAGTTCATGGTAAATAAGCCCGGAGCCAACTTATAATAGTAAGTTCCCCAGTTCTTCCTATCCTTTCAATCCAAATCGCAGCGTTGCATGTTTGACCCAATAAAAATAAACTCTTCGGTTAGAATTTTTTTAACGTTGTAGACTTTGAACTTATGCAATAAGGTTTACCATATGCTATTAATCTTTGATAAAAACGTGTAAAACCAGCATTTTATTATTTTTTTTCTTGAACAATTGGACAATTTTACCACACAGGTAATAATACACACACACAGGTAAATAACAAAGGCAATGTACAAAAAACCAACCCACTATATTTTTTTCTTTCACAATTGTTTTATTACTTTTAAATTTGGATTTTAGTTGAAGTAATTTGCAAAAGATTCCTTCAGGTAGTTGCCTGTTTAAAACAGTATAGAGGTTATTCACTTTGTCATATTTCTCCTTCAAATTGTGCACTGTGACATTTTATTCCTTCAGTTGATTGATTACATTGCTTCACAACATGACAAAGCGGCAGTAAAACTTACCGTTTTACGGCACAAACTTTCTTCGAAGGTAGTTCACCTTGTCGATTACGAATGAGAGGTTGACAACGATACTAAGTGCATCCTTAAATTTTTTAAATATTTTCTTTACATTTTTGATTCACTTTTTTACTTGAAGTTTAATGCAAATATTATCTTAATGCTTACTTTCATAATAGTATTTTAGGATGTCATTCCTTGGCTCTATAATTTCGGGATGTAGGAATGCCAACCACTATGAAACTTTTTAGGTCTTCTGATTTCATTTTTGAACATACGAATATTTTATTGAATATAATATTAAGTTCAGAACTGGTTTGGTGTTTCCTTCTGTGTTTAGTGATATTGCATGTATTTATTGGCTCGAATGTGTGTGGGATTATCGAATATTGAGTACTCTCAATTAAATTATTCATATGGGAATACGTGATGGAGGAAAATGGAGTACTACATAATCTGACTTGAATAGATGATAGGTAAATAGAAAAGAATTACAATAATAAAGAATTATTTAAGAATGAATGAGAGAGTGAATGTGATTTAGAAGTGCAAGCGTTGAGCGCTGAAATGACCTAGCTGTTGACAGACCCTGGAACCTAAGTAGACCATTTCTAAATAATTTTACTTCTTTTCGAGAATTCTTTACGAAGTGTTGTAAATTAAATTCCTTATATATGTGTGTGTGTATTATTATTTAAATGAATTAATCAATCTTAATAGTTACCTCCAAACAATCATTAGCTACTAAAAACGAACCTTTTGTACCTCGGCCGTTCCAGTTCGGAGAGAAGGAGAGGGGAAAAAAGAAGAGCCAAAAGAGAGAAAAATAAATGAAAGAGAGAGATAAAATATAAAGAATAGTGGCAGGTAAAGTAAATAATTAAATAAAGAAAGAGGGGGAGAAAGATAGAAAGATACATAGATCAATATTTAGATAAATAGTAGATAAGGAGAGAGAGAGAGAGAGAGAGAGAGAGAGAGAGAGAGAGAGAGAGACAGACAGACAGACAGACAGAGAGAGAGAGAGAAAGAAAGAAAGAGAGAGAGCGAGCGGAAAGGAGGAAATTGTGTGTGTGTGTGTTTATGTGTGTGTGTGTGAGAGAGAAAGAGAGAGAGATTGGAAAGGGGGAGATAATGTGAGAGAGAGAGAAAAAAGGGAGAGAGAGAGAGCCAAAGAAAAGAAGACTAAAAGAAGTAGGTAAAGTAAATAAATAACGAAGGAGAAAGAGAAAGAGCGACAAAGGGAGCGATGATAGATTGTTAGATAGATGGAAAGATAGATTGGTAGGCAGATAATTAGAAAGAGAGAGAGAGTAAGGAGAGTGAGAGAGTGTAGAAAGGAGGAGGGAGAGAGAGATGTGAGGGAAAGAGGGGGAGAGAGAGAGAGAGAGAGAGAGAGAGAGAGAGAGTAAGGAGAGTGAGAGAGAGTAGAAAGGAGGAGGGAGAGAGAGAGGTGAGGGAAAGAGGGGGAGAGAGAGAGAGGGAGAGAGAGAGAGAGTGAGATTGGAAAGCGGAGATAGTGTGAGGGAGAGAGAAAAGAGGGAGAGAGTGAAAGAATGAGTGATAGGGAACAAAGTTCAAAATTAGAAAGAATAGTGTTAGGTAAAGCAAATAAATAAGAAGAAGAAAAATAGAGTGAGAGGGGAAGTAGATGAATAGATGGATTTATTAATAAATAGATAATTTGTGTGTGTATGTGTGTGTGTGTGTGTGTGTGTGTGTGTGTGTGTGTGTGTGTGTGTGTGTGTGTGTGTGTGTGTGTGTGTGTGTAAGAGAGAGAGTGGGAGAGAGAGTGAGAATTAGAGAGAGAGAGAAAATAGAAAAAATAGTGGTAGGTAAAGTAAATGTATAAAGAAGGAAAAAGAGAGAGTGGGAGTTGGGAGATGGATAGATAGGTAAATAAACTGGTTGATAGATAGATAGATCTTTGTAGAAAGAGAAAGAGAGGAAGAGATAAAATAAGAAAAACGAATAATTATAATGGTCGATAAAGTAAATAAATAAAGAAGGAAAAATAGGTAAGTATAAAAGACATATTTATGAAGAAAGATATACACATACGTATAGATAGGTTAATTTCCTAGTCATTCTCTCTCTCTCTCTCTCTCTCTCTCTCTCTCTCTCTCTCTCTCTCTTATCGTTGTTTCTTTTGTGTGTATGTAGATAATGATGCATTCACCAACAACTGATTATCCTTATGAGTATGCTTATAAGCGATTTTTGCTGTGTGGGTAATTAATTATATACATGTACGTGTAACTATTACCTAATTGCTTATACGAAATTTATACGTAAGTTTTGTAGGTATGTTTTTAATCCTGTTGAAGAAAATTAATTACAAACTCTCATTTACCCTGAGGCATGTTAAACTAATAATAATAATTAAATAATAAATTTTAGTACGTTTGTTTATATTATAGATTTTTCAAATTGGAAAAAAGAAGCTAGTCTTCTTCAAACTACTATCTTTAAATTCTGTTTTGCATACTTAGTTTTTGCCCTAATTGGAATCTATGAACTCGTGCCCGTCTCTTTACTAAATCTTGTTGGACAGACTTTACGATACTTTTATCTCGAAGTACGTCAGATGTAATCAAAGATCATCTAACCTCAATTTGTATAAATAATGAAGTCAGTCCTAGCTGTTCAGGTAAACCAGCGCAAATTCATTAATGTTAAAAAACCACGAACAATATTATATTTTAGCCGGTGACGTTTATAAATAACTGTTGTTATCAGAAGAGGTTAATGCCCAAAATAAATAAATTTGTTAGCCATGGTTCTGCTTTTTGCATCACATTAAATCATACTCAAAATGGCTTCAAGCCAAAATTACTCCTGCCAGGAAGAATGTCGGAATTTGGTAAAAATGGTTGATTATTAATGTGATACGGTAAATTTTTTTTCAGGCCTTAGCTATTTTTATAAACAAATTCTCTTTAGTGGAGAGTTTTTTCTTGAACGGGCCTAATAAAATTTTATTGTCATTCTCTCGTCTTCTTTGTTGTTTTTGTTCTTGAAGGTGGTTAAATGTTAGCCAATTGTTTTTATAAATCGGTCAGGTAGCATATAACATACACGAACTTCATAGGAATTTAGGATGAAGAGAAGAGATTTAATCTGTATAAAAATATATAATCCCCCTCCTAAATATTCAGCTTGTAGAGAAGTCAAATAGGCCAAACAGTCGTACGGAAGTTGGAGAAACCGGCGGGCTCGTTTCAGCCAATGTATTGCCATTTGGCTGCCGCGCTATTCCCAGGTAACTACAAATAAATAAATTTAAAAAATTTACAATTTCCCCAAAATATGACACCTTTGGTCAATAACTTCAGTACATTTAGTTGCATTTACACGAATGAATTAAAAAAAATCATTTATAGCGAATCAACGGTACATGAAACAAGTGGTGCACATATAACATAAAACGTCGGTTTGATGGAGTTCCTAATTAATATTTCACCTAACAATACAAGAATGACAAGAAAAATCACGATTTTTTTAAACGATTTTTAAGATAAAATAAGAAAATTATTTACAAATTTATCAACGCAACCAAGCTAGTTAATTGAATGCTAGTTCTTTAAATTATAATTTGTATTTACGCTTACATTTTTGTCGAGTTGCTTGTCAACTGTCGATATGAAAGTCTTTATAACTTTTTTTATATTTAGACGAATCAATTATTTTAAATAAATTAACATTAACTCTGTAAGTAAAGAGACAATTTATACTATGTAATAATGAGAGAAAAGTATAAACTGTATTCTTTAGATTGCTTTAAAAACACTAAAACCATATAATTACCTATAGTTAACATTTTCTGAACTAGTAGTACGTGAAAACTATTTGAAATATAAGATTTTGAGGCAATCCTGTATGAAGGCATATATAAATCTGCATCAAAACCCCCGGTTGATTTCAAGTCAAGCTGACCTCTAGTCAGAAATTGATTATATAACTATTGAGGGGATCTAGCTTAAATCAGAACATAGTGAAATGAGATAGATAGATAGATAGATAGATAGAGAGAGAGAGAGAGAGAGAGAGAATGTGATAAGGGGAGAGAAAATAAAGATTATTTAAAGTGTTTGGTAAAGTAAATAAAGAAAGAAGGAGAAAGAGAGAGTGAGAGAAGGAAAGAGAGTGAAAGATAGATAGATTAAGAGAGGGAGAAAAAGAAAGCTTATTTGTAGTTTTAGGTAAAGTATATAAATAAAGAAGGAGAAAGAAAGATAATGATGATAGATAGGTAAATAAAAAGATAGATAGATAGATAGGTAGGTAGATAGATAGATAGATAGATAGTTAGATAGAGAGAGAGAGAGTGGGAGGAAGGGAGAGAGAGAGAGAGAGAGAGAGAGAGAGAGAGAGAGAGAGAGTGATAAGGGAGAGAAAAAAAAGATTTTTGAAAGTGTTTGGTAAAGTAAATAAAGAGAGNCTCTCTCTCTCTCTCTCTCTCTCTCTCTCTCTCTCTCTCTCTCTCTCTCTTTCTCAACAAATACTCTTTGTTATGACAGAATTGGTTTGTTTTGTTGACTCATGATGCTTATTGAACTTTCAAAATAATTTTATTGTTTTGTTTGCTTGCTTGTTTTTGAATGTACGTGGCATCTCGATATCACAAATAGAACGTAGAATCATTTTTTTAAATTTCACTACTTCTGGGCACCATGATAAAAAAACATTCAATTTACCTTATCTTACGTGCGTGGTATGCATGGGAAGGAAGCTATCCTTCTATTATATTGTTAACAAAGTACGTGCATTTTGATTTAGAATTTCGAAAATTACTTTTTTTGGTATATCGACCGGTCGAAGGAAAAGCTAAGAACTTGCCTTTTTCTCAAGAAGTATGTACCACCTTAATTAACATAATACTATGCATTTTGAATCCGACAGTAGTTTTTAATTATAGATGGACAAAAATACAAATTTTAACAATTACATGTTAAATCGGAGATAGTTTGTTTTTCTAGCCACCCAAAACAAGTTTGTAATAATTTTTTATGTTGTTCAGGCGAGACCAGCAAGCCTGGGAGTGCTGGAGTTCGAGATGGAGCCCAAAGGATTCTCCAGCTCTGCCAGAAGGGAGAATGGCCGCCTTTCGACCAGGTGCTCAAAAGCCTGGAGAAATTGGTTGCCGCCGGTGGGGAAGAAGTCAACAGCGTCCCGCTTGCCGGCATCGCGGATCCGGTAAGCAGCGAAAATATAAATAAAATATTTGTATAATGGCAAAATTTTTACGATACGGAGAAAATTAATCATAACCTTTATGATTATGGGTAAACCAGCTGGCCAGCTTTTGCCATTTAATTTTTTTTAAAATTAATAAAATGAAAATCTACAAGATTCAAAGTATTATCTTGTTGAAAACACATTTAGAAAATGCATCGAGGAAAAAAATTGTTGAATTTTAATTAAATTTTACTATTAAACCCCGCTTTGCAGATTTTACCTAATATTAAATTAATAACCACTGACATTCCGATCAAAGATGATATATCAGAGCTATCAATTGCCTTTGTTGAAATTCTATTGATGACGACAATGTTGTTTCTCGTAAGCTCACCTGTTGCCAAGCATTGAGTGCTGACACAAAGCTGTCCACTTTTCTTTTTCCTTTCTACATAATGTTTACACGTTTATTCACCGTGAAAATTACTTAAAAATATATAAAGAGGGTTTTAGTATAGGTTTACTGTGTCTAGAGCCACTAGAGTTTATCCACTTCTCCTTTTGTTTTTTGATCCATTCGGTGATAGAGGATTCTTTATTTGCTTTTGTTATTCCAAGTATAAGTTCAGGGCCTGTAAATGGTGTGGCCCAGTCTCTGCTTTTTTGTTCCCCAAAACTCCTCTGTGCCCTGACACCGAAGATATCATCAGATTGTTGTTTCCCCAGGTTTTGAAGATTTTGGATGCATTCACTGACTAATTTTGATGAGGTTTTTTTACACGCTAATGCTTTAATAGCTGCTTGGCTATCAGACATTATGAGGTTTTTTTGCCAGTGTAACCTCTTTTAAGATTTTCTAGGGCACAAGAAGGCATGTTCTGCTGTTGCTAAGATGGCCTCAATTGAGCCGTTGATTCGCATTCGAAGATGATATGAGGGATTTCTTCTTTCTAATTGCATAACCTACACAAGGAGGTACCCATGTTAAGTATATGTTTTCTCAGATGTCAGTTACTGGTATTTAATCCTAATCAATACTCTGAGTTTAGCCCTCTCGAACTGTAGCAGTGAGTTTGCCAGTCTTGTCTCATGATCTTATGATATTTTTTAGTATGACCTCTTTTAAGATTTTCTAAAATTGTGGAGTTTTTTTATGTACTTTCCTAATGAGTTTGATTGCTCGTACTTTGATTTGGTACATAAAATGCCTGCTCCGATTCCATCATTTTTTTGGGGCCATCTGTATACTAGCTCGATACTTTCTTATAAGTAAATTCGATCGTACCTCGTAAAAATTTGTAAAGTTTGTTTTATTTTATTAATATTTCAGGAAATAATCAATTACATTTGAGCCAAAATATTTATTAATGCTTTATGGGATATTTAGTTTAAAAAATGGTTGGGTGAAGATTATAAATTTAAACAGTCAACCTTTCAAATAAATTATACAAAAATTGTGATTATCACTGACAAGAAAAAAACTATGAGAAATTTCCGACATTTTGTAGTGATACTAGATCTTTTTTTTGTCAAAGAGGCGTAAAAATATTCTTAAAGAAGACAAAACGAGGAAATGAACACGGTCAATTACACAGTTGGCTGAAAACTTACGTGTAACAAACTAATGCCAAAGTTGAGAATACTTTTCTACAACTTTTATTGAGCAAGGGAGTTACTAGTTTTTATTAAAATACTTAAAGCGATAAAATTCATTTTAAAAGCGTGTAAATTCGCTCTAGTGGATGGCCGGTTCGTGTTGTAAATTATGGCTAAATCATAACACCTGGCGCCTATCTATTTAAAACCCGTCTCTCAATTACCTGATCTCGAACTGTAACGAGAAGAGAAAAGAGGAAAAATAACCGCACTCGTCGAATCCTTCTATTTCAGATTTTAAATTTTTTTTTAAAAAGTCAGTCAAGAACAGAACTATAAAATTGTAGTCTGCTAAACTATATTCCACGTGCTTACTATAAGATCGATTCTCTTTCTACTTCGCGCTAATTTTCAATAAAATTTTTATGAACTATTAGTTCGCGGTAAGGAGAAAAATCAGAAAAGTAATCATCTGTCACTTTCATTTCGTGTTTGTAATTTGTAAATATTATTTTTTTAATATTATTATAACGTACGTTTATTTAATAAAATACATCCTTTTAAAAAAAAAGTTATATGCTAAAAGAAGGTTAAAAAACACAAATTAAATCTTCATATTCCTTCAATTAAATTTTAATTGTGTCTATTGACATTTCTCTTCAGAACTAGATCATCTCAGTTTATCGTGTACCTGGTTTTTTAAAGTTACTTTAAACAAACACAAATTAAATTTTCATAGTTATTGAATTAAATTTTCAATTTTCCCAATTTCTTAACCAGTTTCACGATAAATTGAAACTTTAGAATTTTGAAGGGAACTGTCAATAACTCCCGAACTAATCAATGAATGTATGAGTCTCTGGCATAATTTTTTAGTATGGAAAAAATGTGTCAAAAACATCCATCCTCAAAAATTTATCGATTCGTTTGAGAGATATTGAAGTTTCTCTTCTGAACTCGATAATTTCAGTTTATCGTGTTACTGATTTGAGTGAGGCTAAACAAACACAAATTCAAGTTGCATATTTATTCATTTAAATTTTCAATTTTCTCCAATTCTTAACCAGTTAAACGTTAAATTGAAATTATCGAATTTTGAAGGAAAATGTCAATATATCTACAGAACTAATCAATGATTGTTTGAGTTTCTGGAACCATTTTTTTAGAATGGAAAGGACCTTCAAAATGTTTCAAAAATTTTCATCTTCAAAAATTTATCGATTTGTTTAAGAGATATTAAAATTTTCTTCAGAACTCGATAATTCCAGTTTTTCGTGTAATTGATTGTTTTTTGTTTTGGTTTTTAAAAGTTAGGTTACACAAACACAAATCAAATTTTCAAATTTATTGAATTCTCTCCACTTCTCAACCAGTTACACGATAAATTGAAATTATGTAATTTTGAAGGAAAATTTCAATATCTCCAGAACTAATCAATGAATGTTTGAGTTTCTGGTACTAATTTTTAGAATGTAAAGGACCTTCACAATGTGTAAAAAAATCCATCCGCAAAAATTAATCGATTCGTTTGAGAGATATAAACAAACACAAATTAAATGTTCATATTTATCCAATTAATCAATTTTCTATCATTCTTAACCAGTTACACAATAAATTCAAATTATCGAGTTGGGAAATAAAACGTCAACATCTCCAGAACTCATGGATGAATTTTTGATTTTTTGGTACAATTTTTTTTTTGATTGGGAAAGACTTTCCAAATTGTGAAAAATATCCATCCTCAAAAATTCATCTTTGGTTTTGGATATATAAAAGTTGATGTTTATTATTACTTAAAAGAGTTCCAACTTCAAAGCTGTTAAACCTCATGTTAGCAAGCAAATGATATTACCCAGAAAATGAGGTATATGTTCGCTAACATTAACTTGTATCTTTCAAAAGTTGAATCTCTTTTGAGCCTTGGTTTGTACTTTAAAAACAGCAGTTTCTCCTAGCCAGAAACACGAATATATTTTATAAAAGATATTTTTATCGTTATTGTTTCCTTTATACAAAATATGACCAGGGAACCAATCGAGCTTTTTGGACCTTTGATGATTTCATTTTGAAAGGCCGGCCAGACAACTGAGATTCCCAAAAGAATTGTTCAAAGAATCTGAAAACCCAGAATGATACTCTTGTGTCAAAGAAGTACTCTGATTAAATCAGCAAGGTCTTTTTTTAATAACTTCTGGGCAGTGATTTTTGGTGGTTCATATTTTGAGGCAGTATAGTTGGTGTAGTGGAATAAGAAGTTTAATAAGTACTAAAATATAGTTAGGAGTGATAGATGGCAGAATTAACTTTTTTCGAGGAAATACCTTTGAAATTATTCCAAAGCAGTACTATCCAAGTACCAAAACCCCATACCTGAGCTTCGTAAATAACTTGGCTACGATTGTGTAAACTTTTATTTTAGTGTTTTAGAAAGTATTTTTATTTAGTATTGTTTAGCCTTCACCTTGCTAAGTCCGCAGTTAGAACGAGGTATCTGTTATCTTAAATGGAAGGTTAGCAGAAGTCCCAGATACTTGTGTTGATCCACAACCTCAACTTTTTGTCTCTTATAAAATCATTTGTCAGAAACACCTAATTTACCTCCTATGCAAAAAAAAAGTTTTGGAGTGGTTAATTTTTTTCGATACCGTGCTAAAAGTTTCAACTTTCTTTGTAGGATAATAAGATTAGCTATGAGGATTGTGACATATGCGTACAGTGATATTTCAGTTTGTAGTACTTAAAGATAAAAGGAACAGGGTGGGAGCTAATACGCATCCTAGTTGCATTCCAGAACCTGTTTTACAATATTTCCTAGACCATCAAAGCTTCATGTGTATAAAAATGTGTTTCATTGGTTTCTAAACCTAAATTTGATTGTAGTTTTTCAGAAAGAACCTAAACTGTACGAAACATTCTGGTTTGAAACTATGTAATTATTTTTAAAAAAAATAAGGCTTATCACAAACGTTCTATTGGTCACAAAAAAAACGAATTGTAAACATATTTTAAATTATAGTGTTACATTAATTAATAAATAAAATACGTAATTGTCGTTTGCACAGAATTTCTAATTGTATTTTTTGTATATATAAATGTAAAAGCGAAAGATAAAATTAGCCGTTTCTTCGGGATATTAGATTTTGCCCTAGAAGGTTGGGGCAGTAAGATGCTAATTTCCCTTATGTATAAGTCGTCGTGGCCTGCATAGATAGCAGGTCCGCCAAAGGCCGTTAACCTCTGCTATCGAAAAACTTTTCTTACCCCTTTTACTCAAAATGGAACGATTTCTCCTGGACTTCCTCAAATCGGCAAAACTTTGATCTTGATTGATCTGACAGTGGTTAAATTGATGTTTGACACTGTGTAAAGTAAAAAAAAGAAACTTTTCCTGAATCTTATTAAGAAACTTACATATACACTACATTTAGAGAGTAGTTAAGGTTGTTGTTTTGAGTGACAGTCATTCATGCGACAGAAAATTTCATAGGCCCAAGGTACATCTAAAGCTCTTTCGGACTAGCCAATTTTAAATCCATTCAATTACGAACGACGCGCAGAAAAGTTTTTTAAGCAGCATTTGAGACTTTATTTGAAGTTTAGGAAAAACTCCCTTAGTGCCCATACGACACACAAGGATGAGACCATTACGCAGATAACAAACACTTTGAGCCCTGATCTCAATAAAGATCGAAACGTTGGCACGATAAAGAAAATATTTTTCTAAAACCTACGTCACACCAGACCGCATCTCACGATCTCCGAATAATCATTAAAAATAAAAATTAGAGTTCCCCAATGCTGAGAAGCGATTCTTTAGATAAAAGCGGAAATAATGCCTTAATGGCACATCGTCCCTTGGATATGCTTACAAAAATTCCTGTCTAGTGCCAGATAAACAACATTGTCCAACCAATTTACTAAAAATCTCCCCAGAGACCCTACGTGTAAGCAACGGTCTATGCCTAGTAAAGGGAATTACTTCGGTCTTAGATGTATATATCTTGAACTTCCGTCTAACACAAAAACGACTAATTTTTGCAAGCTCAAGATTTAATCCTTTTACGATGGTGAATAGTCCCCATGATGAGCAATAGGGGGCCATAACGTTTTGCTGACAACGATAAAATTTTAGTAGGGTGATTACAAAAAGTCTGTGGTTTTTTAAAAATATTTTATTTGTTAAAAGATATTTTTAGTTTGACTTATTCTTCGACATGTTGACTTGAAGTCACCTTCATACCCAATTTTCATTCCCATTAGGATAACTATTTTCCCCTTCTTCAAATGTGTCCCTAAGACTGAGGAAGGCGCCATGGAGCGTAATAAGTGGTAATCAGAAGGTACAAGATCTGAACTGTAAGCTGAGCGAAGAAAAAAAGGAAATCTCAAAACTTGATTTTAATTTAGTAGACTTGGTGGTGAGTTGTTGCAGTAGAAGTTATTTTTTATTACCAGGCCTGGTTACAATTAACAGTAATTGCTCGATTCTCGAGAACCAACCCACTGTCTAATCCCTTTGGTCATGGTAAGTGCAGCAGTGCATTATAATGTGTTCCAGATCTTCCTTGGTATTCCAACAGTTATATAAATCAGAACAACGTTAACTGCAGATGTAAGGTCTTGGTTGAAATAAAAACGTAGTGTCACGAGCGGGATTCGTGATAAATGGTATGGGTTATTGGAACTTATTAAGTTAACTACACTTGTGTATTTTCTTATCTTTATTCCAAGCAGGTGTTACACTCACTGTCCTAAGTTCTAACCGTCTTTTAACGGTCATCACCGTTATTTTCCTTTACCTGAAAAACAGTCTTATCAACCTTATTCTCTTCCCCTTTAATTATACCTATAACAATTCGAACCCACGACCTTCCGCTAAATACACTGCTACTCTACTACTTGAGCTAGAGCTACAACTTTCCCTCTTTTTGCCATTTTTACGTAAGGTTCGAACGGTTGAAGGTTGAGATGGAGAGTTGATGTCCGAGAGGATCGAAGTCACGATAACTCAAGTGGTAGCGTAGCGGCGTATTTAGCCGAAGGTCGTGGGTTCGAATCCCGCTCGTGACACTGACTTTTTTATTTCAACCAAGACCTTACATGGAAAGAATAATTAATTGAAAGATTACTTGGTCAATTGACCACTAAAACGTAAATGAGTTAACTGCAGATTTACTGTAGTGGGACAAAAAAATTCTTTAATTTACAATAATCACAAAAATACTTTAAAATCAATAAAGGACAAAATTTGAATGGTCTTGATAAACCATGTGAATTTGTCCTATAATTGTTCTCTTTACATGCTGAAAAAAATCAGTTTTCCGGTTTGTCCTGTAAGATTTTCGCCTGACCAACGCCCGTGTATATTTCATAAGCCACGTTGTTTACACCGTATACAATAGGTTATGGTTCGGGGTTGGAAGTAGGACGGAGAATAATGGGTATGCAAATGCGGCGGACGGCGGCCGGCTGCTTTCAGAACTGTGTCAGAGAGGCCTCTTACCCCCTCGACACATGCAACTTGCACGCACAACCACTTTTACTTGTTACCCTTTGAAACCGGCTTAAATCAATTAAACGGAGACCTTTTTGAACATTTAACGGCTTGATATCGATTATGGATATCATACATTTTGACATTTGTAAATGAACGTGTCCAGACTCATTTCTTTCCCACACGTAAAAAGAGCGTTTCTTAACCTTGACATATATCGTTATTCATGCAGTGAGCCATATAGACAAAAGTCGACTAAGCTTTGCTGTTTTACGGAAAAAGTATGTCTAAAAAAAATCTTAACTCTAAGACTAAATTATGAATATTCAACCTAAAAAAGAAAGGTATTTCGAACACTTTGTTTTCGTTGATTGCTAAAAATTATCAAATTACTCTCCCTTCTATTAAAGTTGTTTTCTTACTTTTAATTACAGATGGCACTTTTCGACGAACTGGATCGTGCTAACATAACATTAATTCTTCCAAAATTTAAGCTTTGCGTTAATTTCAAGTTTGAACTTAATATCGTTTCTCCTGCAGTGTATTTTTTCTCACCATGGTATCTTATATCCTGTTGAATTTGTGAGATAAAACCCAATGTGCATAATTGTTTTGTATAAAACCATTAAGGAAAATCAAATATCATACAAGAAAAACGCCTTGCTCACAAGTTTCAGAAAAAATATCGTCACGTTATTTGCCGAAATCCTTAAAATCGGCACCTTTTACATTTTACAAAATTGATCAAATCATAATGAAACATCTGTGTGTTTCTTAGTGACCTGTTGTTTCATTATTTGTTGAAGTCGTGAGGAGCGGTGAAGTATGAGGTAGTTTGAAAAACACTTTTTTTTCTTTTTTTGCCATTTTTTCGACCTTTTCGGGTCATTTTTAGTGTAAAAAGTGTGTTGCTATTCTTGTGGTGTTATATTGATTTTTTGAAAGTGTTCGTGTGAGTGCTCTTTACAACACTTTTTTTATATAGCAATTTTTTGTTGGATTTGAGAGGAGCGGTCAAGAGTAAGGTAGTTCAGAAAAAGTTTTTTTTTCATTGTTTTTGCCGACGTTTCGACCTTTATTCGGGTCATCTTCAAAGAATAAAGTGTGTTGTTATTCTTGTGATGTCATATTGGTTTTGAGTGAAAGTGTTGATGTGAGTGCTCTTTACAACACTGTTTTATATAGCAATTTTTTGTTGGATTCCTGAGGAGCGGTCAAGAATGAGGTAGTTTAGAAAAAGTACTTTTTCATTTTTTTTGCCGGCATTTCGACTGTTATTCAGGTCATCTTCAGGATAAAAGTGTGGTGCTATTCTTATGGTATAGCACACTAATGTGACACCACAAGAAGAGCACCACACTTTTT
The DNA here is from genome assembly GCF_000648675.2 of Cimex lectularius. NCBI lineage: Eukaryota > Metazoa > Arthropoda > Insecta > Hemiptera > Cimicidae > Cimex > Cimex lectularius. Next base: position 182,060 of record NW_019394221.1, on the reverse strand, counting down.
CCCCTGAAGATGACCCGAATAAAGGTAGAAACGTAGGCAAGAAATGAAAAAGGTCTTTTTCTAAACTACCTCATTCTTGTCTACTCCTCACGACTTCAAAAAATACATAAAGAAACATTATAACGAGCTTGGCAAAACGATATACACGTCTTGTCTTCTCGGATCGGTTTTGTCTGTCAGATCAGTTTCAGCATTTAGCCATTTTCAGTGGTCTGTGTGTGAATTATTTCATTAGTTCCATGATGGGCTCAGCCCTGAAACCACAGATTAGCATTCAAATCACCAAGTCCTTCAGCCAAGAGTTCTCCTTCCTCCAAACTGAACGTTTTCCCGTCTTTCCCTTTTTGCTTTACATTATTAACCTGAGCAATTCATAGCACACTCCATGCATCACTTGACCTATGTATGAACAAATTCCTTTGGTTTGCCCATTCTGCGAAGCACTCTTTCTTTAACCCTTTGGATCCACGGTATGCGGAGTATGCACCAGCATAAATACATCACTAAAGCCTTGAGCTTCTTCTCGGTACGTGGATTAAGCGTCAAGCATGGAAGGACCAAGAATACGTAGGAGGATTTTGGACATAGGAAGTAGACTAATCGAAGATAGATCTGTAGGAAGTTATATCTTTTGGATTTTTATGGGTTTTAGAAAGTTCTTTCCAGAGCATTAAACTTCCAGAGGATTTTTGCCTTCATTTTTTAGCAAAATGTTGACATATTGAGCATTTATAGCATTTTCATCTAGGCAATTTCATAGATAGAATGAAATTTAATTTTTATTATCTGAGAGGGAAAAGTTTTGTGTTTTTCTAGACCAATAATTTCTCTCTCTAGATTTTGTACAAAAAATGTCAAAGCTTGTGTATTTTCGTCGGTTTTGAAGAAAACCTGTAAACGGATAAAGATCAACCAAATCCCAATTGGCCAATTCCTCAATACTGTACAAGGCTGAGGTTTGATCGTCAAAATAAATAGCTTTTACCACTAATCTAATAATTTTGCCTTTTAAAACGAACGAATCATACAATCTGAGTAATTTAATTTGTTTTTGTTGCAGACGACGGGCATGACACCCTTGATGTACGCCGTCAAAGAGAATCGGACGACTTACCTTGATCGCCTCATAGAATTGGGCTGCGATGTCACTGCCAGAAATAATGTAAGTTACACTTTCTACTATACTTTTAAAAGTGTTAAAATAAATAACACAAACTAAGTCAAAAAGATATTCTTATCATAATAATCTAGTTGTCGAACACTGTAAACATATTTACTGATTTTGATAAAACGACTACCATTATTGTTATTATTAATCAGTTTTGATTTGATCTGTAATCAAACTAATCATTATTGCCGTATAACAGAAAGAAAAATATAACAAATCTTGAGGACAGTTTTTTTAAACTAATTATTATATTTTACAAATAAGCAAAGGGTGATCGTTAACGTTAATAAATGGATCAGAACAATAAAATTTATATTTTAACCAATACAGACTGGTCCAAAAGGGCAATATTTCGTATCTATCAGCCCTCATTAAGAAAGGTTAAAAATAAAAATTAATAATTAATAATAGCATTTAAATAAGAACGTCATGGAAATGTCAGTCTGTCGATAGCGGTGGTAATAATTTGTCGTGTTTGACTGGCGAGGTGCCATTATTTTGTCCTAAAGGTCTTCACGAGCTCCTCGCGTGGGTTGCAGGTTTTTTTTCTGAGAAAATAAGAATTTTTCGCAATGTTAGAAAAATCTAACAGGGATAGAACTGGTGTCATGCTTCATTATATATTATTATTAGGTGTAAGTAATTCCAGAGAAATTGATTTACACATAAATTTTTGCTTCATTTTCATGAAATTTAAAAATAACTTTCGACAAAATCATACAGTAGTTCAACCCAGGCGATGTTTGAAAACTGGGCAGATTTGCGGTGTCCATCAGTCATTAAATTGGGCCACATTTACTTACATTGGGAAGGAAACGAACAAACTAACTTATTCAACAAATTTGGCAGAAACAACACGATTTATTTTAGTTTGCAATTTGGTCCTTTCTGAAAAACAAAAACTGTGAGGATAATCAGATCATAAACGATTGGAAACGAAACAAAAATGAAGGGAAACGACTAAACTGTCCACCAATCCGCAGACTTTCATGAAACGAGACAATTTAATTTAGTTTGTAGTTTGGTCGTTTCTGACAAACTAAAATTATGGGGATAGGTAGGCCAAAAATGATGGGAAACGACCAAACCGTCCATCAATCCGCAGGATTTGAAAAAACGACTCAATTTATCTTAATTTCCAGTTTGGTCATTACTGGCAAACTAAAACTGTGAGGATAAGCAGACCAAAAATTATAGGAAACAACCAAACTGTCCATCAAACCGCAGACCTCGAAGAAACCACATAAGTTATCTTAATTTGTAGTATGGTAGTTTCTGACAAACTAAAACTGTGAGGATCGGCAGAACAAAAGTGATGTGAAAAGATGAAAATCCGCTGGCTTTGAAGAAACGACAGAATTTATCTTAAGTTTGCAGTTTGGTCGTTTCTGGTAAACTGAAACTGTGAGGATAGGCAGACCAAAAATAATTGGAAACGACCAAACTGTCCATCATACCGCAGACCTCGAAGAAACGACACAAATAGTCCTAATTTGTAGTTTGGTCGTTTCTGACAAACTAAAACTGTGAGGATAAGTAGACCAAAAATAATGGAAAACGACGAAATTGTCCATCAATCCGCAGGTTTGAAGAAACGGCACAATTTTTTAATTTGAACTGTAGAAGTTTCTGACAAACTAAAACTGTGAGGATAGATCGATAACAATTTTCGTTATTGTATACCTATTTATTACACGGATACATGTAATAGTTACATATTTATGTTGATTGGATTTTGCATGTTACGACTAGGTATAATCTAAGAGCAGCTAAAAGTTGCTGTATTTTTTTTTCTTATTAAGTAATCGACCAGCAGTTTTTTGTCAGGTTATTTCCGTGTTAATGAAATTCAGCGGAATGCTAAACAGGCCCTTCCTCTATAAATAAATCCATTTTATGAGCAGAGAAAAAGGATTTTAAATAGTAGAACGGGCGAGCTAAGAAGTGACTGGACAGTAGGCTTTTTCCCCGATACGTCGGTCCAAGGCGCAACGAAGTCCCCCCGCAACGACACGCAATCACGGCCATTGCATGGACTTTATCGGAGACCTACTTAGATACGATCCCGACCCACAGTCGCTGGACTGTCAAGGACAAATCGGGGTTTTTATAGAACTTGGACTTGATTTAGCAATAATCGCGTACAGCGAGATTGAATGGGAGAGCCCCATTCATTCGAATTTAGACCGGAATCACAATTTCACAAACTGATGTGTCCAGGAAAAAAATTCCAGATTCCCAATAACATCGGCGTTTCTACAACATCAGAGGCATAAGAAATCACCACATTTTTAACTCTGCTACCCTACTGCTATCAATCTGTCAATAATTATTTACTATGAGTTAATTTAATAAGTTTTATATTCTTAAACAACAAAGTTTTAAACAGTTGATCAATTATAATTAATAAGATAAATATATGATTAATCAAAATCATACTTTACCCAAATTGAGATCAAGTTTCTCATTAAACCCTTCTGGAACATACCATTAGTTAATCTAATCGTGGCATCATAATTATATGTAATTGTATAATAAATGTGGTCTATTTTTACATAATACAACATTTAAAATAGAACTTATACATATCATATATTGACATATAAATAAATCATAATTCGATGCATTTACACATATTTTCAACGACTGGGTCCCATTATGCTTTCTACCTTAATAGACAAAATTGATAGCTATAGAAAATAATTGTCTAGTTTATACAATAAGAAAATTTGGAGGATTATTGTTCTTTCAATTAGTCTTGGGTGGAAAATAAAAACGGAATATTTCCTACCCTTGGTCTAAGCCCAATAAACTTAACGACCCTGAAAGTTGCAATTTCCGTCTGTGATTTGTAATTTCAAAGTTTTAAGTTTGCATTTAGAACAATTTATTCCCTTGAATAAAATACGGAGTGAAATGTGCAATTGCGATACTGTTTTAAATTATTAATAAAAAGAAATTGAGAAAAAAAATTATAAAACATTTGTTCAAAATCGAATGGCTACCCAGTGTCTTGGAATTCCTCTTGGTAAAAGAACGTTCAAATACCCTAATCCGATTTAAAAAGCTGTACAAAAATGAAAATCGGGTTAAACGTTAGAGACACTGATTTCAAATGTCTATGATTTCATTTGATTTTTTACTTAATGTATGAAACAAGGATTTTTTACTTCAAGGAAGCCATTGCTAGGAAGAAGTGGTAGCCTGAAGGAGCAAGATCGGGTTTATTCGGGGGAGGGGGTTAGAAGCTGAATTCCGTCAATTTTTCGAACTGATATGATGACAAAAAGTTCAAATATTATCCTAAACTGGAAAAACAACTCAGACAAAAATAGAATTTTTTTTTTAAATTTATTTGTTACCTATACATGATAGTATACTACACAAATATGTACACATGATTAATATATCCTACAGCACAACACTAGTACTAAAGACAGCACTGCACTGGTAGAGCACATGCTTTGAGGAGCCAGCCATTTTTGGCACTCAGTGTGTATGATTAGGCGTCAAGGAGGTCCTGAAGCCACCGTCGGTTGAGGCGACGTGGTGAGTTGTCAGGATGGGAATGAGTGGAGAGAGCTCGAGAAGTATGGTTAGGATGGTTCGGAAGGTTTGGAATCTGGACCGGATTAGTTCGTTGGCAAAAGGAATGTTGAGGTATTTGTGGATAGTGCGGTTAGTGACATAATAAGGTGCTTTAACAATATGTCTAAGGACTTTCGAACGCGCTGGATATTGGAAGGCTTGGCAGTAACAACAGCTCCGCTCCATATGTCCATATTGGTCTTGGTAAAGTCTTGTGCAGTGTTAGCTTTGTCTTAATTGTCAAAGTCGACTTCGGTCTTAGAAGTCTTCGTAGTCGTCCAAGTCTTGTATTAGGTTGCTGGTTTTTAAGTCTTGTGTGGGGATTCCACGTCAGTCTGCTGTCGAAATATAGTCCGAGGTATTTGACATGAGTGGAAAGTGGTATCTCTTTGTAGTTGACGTACAATGGAGGACAAGACTGCTTTTTCAGCGAAAAAGTACACTGAGTGCATTTTTCTTCGTTCGGTCTTCCATTTTTTACACCAGTCTTCGACAAGCTCAAGGTGTTCCTGTATGTTGGAGGTAGCTTGGGCAGGATTCGAGTTAGAGGATAGGATTGCGGTGTCGTCCGCATAGGTGGTGATAATAATGTCAGGATGCATTGGTATGTCTGCAGTATAAACAATATAAAGGATAGGACCAAGGATACTACCTTGCAGTACACCAGCCTGTATCTGTTTAACTTCCAAGAATTCATCGCCGCACCTCATTCTGAAACAGCGATCAGTTAGTTAGGATTTTAATAAAAGGCAATAATGAGAGGGTAGGAAGCGTTTAAGTTTAAAAAGTATGCCTGGATGCCAGACCCTGACGAAAGCCTGTGCTACGTCTAACAACGCGCCCAGGCAATACTCCTTTTTAAAAATATAAAATAGAGTAAAAATTAGTGATTTTGAATGAAAAAACTCGTTTCCCCAGATAAAATGGAAAGAGCACGATGCTTTTGTCCAGTATTTTAGTTTTTCTTTCTCAAGCCATTTTTCCAGTTCCAATTTAACCACACGTTCCGTTGTTATTAGTTGCGATTCTGGTCCCAAGGGTGATGGTTGCCCCTTTTTTCTCTAGTTTGTCAGCCTGTTCATTTTCTTTTAAACCATCATGTCCACACAATTTTAGGAAATCTTGTGTTTTCAAGAACCATTAGGCAATTTAGGCACTCCCACAAAGGTTTGACGTTGAAAGTATATGCATTTTAGTGTGTTTATGGATGCCTGACTGAGTATGTAAATCTGTGCACCTTTCATATTTTTTATTAACTACTGTGCTCAGAGTTGTATTGCATGCACCTCAACTTGGAAAATTGTTGCATTGTATCACGTACGTTTTTGCATGAAGAATAAATATGTGCTTACTTAATTAACACCTTCGAGAACTTTACCTCACGATCACAGAGTAATCGAATTGCTCACCTGATGAGTTTAAACAAAAATTAGCTTTAAAAAAATAATTTGGGTTCGGTTTTGAATGCCTATAGTATTTTAATTAGGAAATGTAAATTTTCCTTATACAGCAAACCAAGAGAATATACGAATAATCAGGTTGGTTTTTTAAAGATTTACGTGACGAAATGTGTAAATCGCATTTGGACCTAGATTCAAATTAAATCCAAAATTGGACCAAGGTATAAAAAAGAACAGTAGTATTTAAGCCCATCATGGTCTCCGGTGATTGGATCGTGGCAGGTCATGCAATCCTTAGCCAGCTTGGTTAGACCATTTTTAAACGGACGTTTAAAAAGTCCGTCGGGTAGAGTATAAGGGCATTATTTATTGGGTCGCGTCATGCTCGCAAGATCTTCGTTCAATCAATAGGACGGTCTCACGAGAACGATCTCCGGCTCAAGAAATATCTATACCGCATAGATATTGTAATTATGCAAATCGAGTTTCTCAAGTCAAAATTCTTGTATATTGCGAGTACTGGAACTGATGGCAGTATTCACAGTTCTGTTTTACTAACTTTAAAATGTTTATACGAGAAGAAACATAAACATTGAAAACTATGTGTAAGCAAAATAAACCTGCACGTTTATTTGCTTGAAGACTACATGACATGTATACTAGTATAAAAAATGAAATATTTGAACGATCAAATAAATATTTGTATCATATTATATGAAATCATTAAAAGCATTCACTGGGCACATTCATTATAGGATTAATAAGCTATTTTTGAAACCTGAATGCATGTCCTTGTTTAAACAAATAACTAAAACTTCAAGTGCATGCGAGATGGAATTACTTAGTCGGGTGAAGTCGCTTTCTCTCAAACTAGTCCAAAAGTTTTAATCGCTTGCATTTGCAGTCGGAGAAGATAACTTAGCTGATGGTTAAGTATTACTTGTACCTTATTATCGACGAAGTCCTTCTAGCAAAGGATAACAAGAGGCCGACCAGGCTGGCGGTTTTGAACCAAACTATTTTTGGTGATTCTACACTCCAAAATATCGGACACGTATCCGTGCACTTCTTGTGAATAGGCAAAAAAATTTGAAAGTTGAAATTTTTCGTTTTTTAATATTTTTTATTTCGCCGTTTTATTTGTTCAAATCATTATGCAGTACTTTTTATTATTCAGAAATCGGGAGATGCGGTCTGGTGTGATGTATGTTTCAGAAAAATATTTTCTCTATCGTGCCAACGTTTCGATCTTTATTGAGATCATCTTCAGGGCTCAAAGTGTTTGTTTTCTGTGTAATTGTGCCACTCTTGCATGTCGTGTTGAGAGTGCCGTACTTTTTATGTAGATTGCAATAAAAATTATCAAAACTTATCAACAACTTCAATTAATTAATATTTTTACGTAAGGTCTTGGTCGAGATGAAAGTGTCACGAGCGGGATTCGAACCCACGACCTTCGGCTTTATCAATAACCTAAAAATATCAAAAAACCAAAGATTTTTCACGTAAACTAGGTCATACAAACTTTTTTCGTGAAAGTAATATGAAATTTCGTTTTAGCACCCCTAGAGATTCCTAAATATCAATTTTTGTTTGAATTTATATTATCGATTTGTTTACCCCTAAAATTTTTCAGATTTTTAAAAAGTCGTTCTCGTATTATCGGATTGAAACGGATATAATTCAAAAGCTACTAAAAGGATTTCAACGACAAACACATTTGAAAGAAGAGAAATGTAGCTTTTTAAGGACGTATGTACCATAAAAATATACAAAATATTTAAAAAAATAAATACGTAAAATAAGATTTTGTCAGAAATTAACCTCGTTTTTTAAATGGAAATAAAAGTCCGATTTTAATTTTTAATGCAGCTATAAAATGTATTTTACGTTTTCTTTAAAACAAATTATCAACCATGAAAATCGATCTTCGAGGTTTTGAGAAAAAAGAAAAATGATGTTAGGGTTTGGACTACGATGTCAGCCAAATGTGTCAAAAGATCTTCGAAATTATCAGTCAAAAAATTAATTTTCACCGAATCCCGCGAGTCTGTATTTAAGGGTTTTATAAAGCTAGAATCACGACAATGAGGTCAAATCCAAGTTTTGACTTTTTTCAGACCCCCACTTTGCTTACAGAATGTTTGTTAAAATAACCAAAAAAAAGATAAATTTTATTAATCTATTTTTTAAATCATACGAAATTAGAATGTTCTGTGTAGTAGAAGATTTTATTTTTTGTTAACCAACAATGACATTAATATTTTTTTAATTTCTAAATAACGATTTAAGCTCATTTAATTGCGACTAAAATTAGATTTTGAAAAAGAGCCCCGATGACTGATTTTCCTGAATTTTTTCTCTGGCAAGAAAGTCTATATCTAAGAGTTTTATTACATATTTATTTATTATTATTTATTTATTATTTAATTAGATTTTTTNTCAAAATGGTGCGTTCTCCACTTCGCGTACATCGAGGACAATTATTTGTTGTTGTATTAATTTCGTCATTGGTTGTGATAACCCAAAAATTTTCTATGACAGCATGTTCTAATAATATTTTGGGGAGTAGAATCATTAAAAAAAGTTTGGTCCAAATCCGTGACAACCAACCTGGTCGTTCCATATTAAGTTTAGCCAATTTTCTAAACTCTTGATCTCTTAGTCTCTCCTCTCTCTCTCACCATGTCTCTCTCCCCCTCCTTTCTGTCTCTTTCTTTCTCTCTTTTTCTTTGTGTTTCTTTCTCTCTCTTTATCTTTCTCCCCTCCCTCTTTCATTTTTACCTCCTTCTTTCTTCGTCCCATTTTCTTATTCTTTCTATCTGTCTCTCTTTCTTTGACTCTCTCCCTCTCTTTTTTTCTCTGCCCTCCTCGCTCTTGTTCTTTCTCTCTCTCTCTCTCTCTCTCTCTCTCTCTCTCTCTCTCTCTCTGTGTGTTCTTTTCTCTCTCTTGATATTTTCCTCTTTTTCTTAATGTTTCTCTTTATATCTGTCTCCCTCTTTCTCTGACACACTCTCTCTCTCTCTTTCTTTCTTTGGCCCTCTCTCTCGATATTTTTAATTTATGAATTGAATGATTCGTAGAAGTCCTATCATATAAATCTCTTTCTTTCGGGGTTTCGATTTACCTTTTTGGGAACTATTAGAGTTTTGAGAACGCGTTTGATCGCAAAACTTAAATCCTCGGATTGTTCAGACTGGTTGGTTTTGCAAAGAATACACTGGAGCACCGCAGAGAGCTCGTATAGCAGTATAACTTTTAATTCTATTACAATTAATTAAGGTTTTTAGTTGAGATGAAAAAAAGTTAATGGCACGAGAGGGATTCGAACCCACGATCATCGGCTAGATACGCCGCTGCTCTACCACCTGAGCTATCGTGACCTCGATCCACTCGGACATCAACTCCCCATCTCAACTCCACCTTATGAGTTTTCCCTCCTTTTGCCATTGTCGTGGGTTCGAATCCCTCTCGTGCCATTAACTTTTTTTCATCTCAACTAAAAACCTTAATTAATTGTAATGATTTAATTGGTCAAGCGGACCACGAAATTAGTGAATTTAATGGATTTTAATTCTATATTGAGAAGAACTAAGAGTTTAATTCTAATTTAATTTTGTTTACGCAATTATTATCATTATTATTTTGTATGTACATATTCAATTCAGGTGAAACTCAGCTGGCCACTGTGTCCAGCAGAGGGTGTAATAATCAATGCTGGATAAGAATTATTTTTATGTTAAATTTGGGTTACACTTCCTTAAGTATATAAGCGTATTTTCTTTTTGTAAATATAGTTTATTCATTCATTCAAATGGTCCAAATTTTGTACTGTAAATTAAAAATTATTTTATTTAAATTTTACTATATTTCAATACTTTTTGTTGTTGTAAACAAGGTAGATGTGTACACTTTATCTACTTTTATGTAGTGACTTTCATAGATCGTGTTTGCCCCTATTTTGCTCAATAATCAAGAAAAGTGGCCAGTAATAGATAATGTATGGCTAAAGAAAAATCCATTGCTTAAACGGTCAGAAAAAACGATTCTCTCTTGAAAATGGGTCCGGCCACACCCGTTTAATTTCCTCCTCGGGGAAAGGATGGTAAACATGGCATAAAGGATTTACAGAGGCCGGTCATGCCAGCCTGTACAAACTGAAATATCGCGCCTTTCCGATTTTGCGATTTAGTTAAATCAGTAAAAACATCCAATGGATATTGATCGTTTTGGAACGCGATCGAAAAAAGTCACGAAAGTTTCGTTTAATGGTGCTATTTTTACAAAAATGTATTCTTCTTCATATTATCCATCGTTGTCGTTGTCAAACTAGAACCATTTTTGTACAGAAGGAAACTGTTTTAATGAGATTCTTAACTAAACAAGTGCTGAAAATAAATTTTCGAAGTGTTCGAATTTAGTGTTCTGGTAAATCCTACATTGATGAACTTACTTCGCCATGTCTTATCCCAGTTTAAAGACCCATGTCTTTAATGTATATTCTGTGTCAAAAAACTACCTTACCAACTAAAAAAGTCTTCCAACAACTCCTTACTGCAAGAGGAAACTGATATATAACGATTTTACCGCTTAAATTTGGTGACAACCTTAAGATTTGAGCTAGATCGAAACTGTTTTTCAACATTTGGTACATTTTTCTTCAAAAATCTTCATCATATTGAAACGATTTTTTTTTCATATCGTAGAGAAATACTAGACACACGATTATAGCAATTTTTGTCTTCCTTGTTTATTTGTCTCGAAGAAAAAACTTGTAAGGCTTAAGGTTAAAGTTCTGAAAATGTCAAAAGTCTACTTACTATGCCATCCTCACCTTTTGCAGATTATGTAAATCCAATTGAAAAAAAGCCAGATCTATGGACTTGTTTCATAAATACACTGACGAAAGCATAATACACTCTCAAGTGGTAACCTGGGGGGCAAAATGGTACCCTTATCCCTTATTATAGATTATGTACTGGCTTACTGACGTTCCAGGAAAAGCTGTGGACTTATTCCAAAGACGCCCCTATGGCTATACACTGCGGTTGTTAGACTCATGATAGCCTACGGATTAGTGGTGTGGTGGACTAAGTCATTACAGCTAAGGGCAGTTCAGATCTGCCGTGTTTGGGCATCTACACGCCTGGGCACTGAGGCAATGAGAACCCCCGGTTGCCCTGGATGTCCTTAGTGTACCACCAATACATATCTTTATCCAGGGAGAGGTTAGAGTCACAATTCATAAGCTAATGCAAAGACAGGCTCCAATAACCTACTCACATAACTAGGCTTCGAGTGGAGCTTCAGTTCGAGAGAACTTCGGGGATGCCTACTGATGCCATGACCCCTAAATTCAGTTTTGATTAAAAAAAAAGTCTAATCAAAAACTGTGTAGAGGAGACTGGGAAAAAGGGATCCCTGTTAATGCCGACCATATCTGGTTTATACCGAATATGGGTCAGGAGCTGGCATTTATGGAAATAAAGCAAGGACTAGAATTCATATCAGTCTTGGACAATATGCTCTGTCTTTAAGGCGGAAACTGTGGCTAGATAGAGATTAAGGAGATAAAAAGGCTGGAGATTGCTAATAGAAGAATAGCCATCTACTCGGACAGACAGCGGCATTGAAGGCAATTGCCGCATCGGCGGTAAAGTCCAGAGTCGTTTGGGTCTGCGCTAGAGCCCTGTCAGACATTGAGGAAAATAAAAAAATTAGCCTTTTCTGGCTGCACGGGCAGAGGGGCAACGAATAGGCCGATAAATGTGCCAAGCGAAGTTAATGAGGACACCTCTTGGCTTGAAGCATTTCGTGGCTTACCAAACTGCCCAAAACGCGGTCCATTAGACAAAAGATTAATAATACGTCCTCCGCTCAATGGGATGTAGCCCGGGAATAGAGGAATTCGAAAAGGTTTAGCAGAGGATCATCGCAGAAACTAACGGCAGAACTACTAAATCTAGGACAGTTGGAGTGCTAACCGGACACTGCAGACTCCGGAAGACCAGACTCGGAGTGGCCGAGAAGAACAAACCTGTGCAGATATTGCCAAGAAGAAGAAGATACAGCGGAACACGTCCTCCATTGGTGCGAAGTCCTAGGTAGGCTGAGACCTAATCCTGGGAGAGGAAAAGCCAGGGCCTGGCAGGATACACAGGGGAGCCCTTGAAAAAGCTTTGGGGTCTGGTAAACAGCCTCAAGCTCTAGATAAAACATGGAGAAGCATAGACCAATACTGGTCGTGGTACACAGATCGTAAAGACGCCGGCTCCTGTATAATCTAACTTAATCTCCCCTGAGGACTTCCAACTCCTGCGCTCATTTCAGCCCTAATAATCTTATTGTCGGCTGGTTGGAACAAATTCACAGATTTATCTATTCTCCATCAACTAGCTAAAGTTCAGAACTCTTACAATCGCGTGATCGCGTTTTCTATGTAAAAAGATCAGCCATCGAGAAATAAAACTGACCAGACGATTGCTTTTGATTATCGTGAGGACAATGTGGCGAGTTTTGATTCATGGCATCGCGTGAAGATGTCCAATAAAGGGTAAAGGTCAGAGGTGCTCTATTTCAGATCTAAGACAACCTGTAGACCCTAGATGAACTACTTTAAATAACAGAGATTTCGAGAAAAGATGCATTAAACTTACAAAACACTACACGCCTGTTACGGATAAGCCGATAAGTGCTGCTTTAATTTTACTATTCCGTTTTTATTTATGTCCGTTTCTTAACGACAAAAGAGAATGTAACTTAGAAGGTACATATCAGTTTTTATGTTAGGGTAATTAAATACTTAATTAGTTTATTTAAATTTTTTCACTCTGCAAATAGGTGTGTAAATTGACTAGAAGATTAGGAGTCATTTAGCGGATGTGACGCCACGGTAACACCATTCCAAACGAGAACATGGCGTGATAAAAATGGCACATTGGGAAAATAGTAATTTAACCTTTACATCGTCCAACATCAAACCGAAGGCTTAAATCGTATGTGATTGAACCCTGGCGGAATTTGGGGCAGCTTTTTCTTCGATTACTCAGAAAGAAACACACTCGTACTTTTCAGACATCACGAAAGATGTATTTTATGTGCGGAGATATCCTTTACCAAGAAAATTCAGTGTATCTTTGACCAATCGCAATTACTGCAGATGGAGTGAAGTTACTCAACTGCTGTCATGGAAACTCCTACAGTTTTTTTATTTATACATTTATATTTAGCAGGAATTATTACGAATCAAATTAATTTTAATTTTTTATATCATGTTTAAGTTTATATTAATGTTTAAACTGAAAAAACAAAGGGCTCGTATGCAATGTAATAACGTTATAATAGTCACTTTTTGATCGTTTCAAAGATTTCAATTCGATCTGCCGATGTTACCTGTTTGGTCAATTAGAGCATTTCAGCCTCGTGCCATCTTTAATTCTGAGTGTACATTAAATATAAAACAATCAGTCAGTAGGATTTAGGATTAAACGCGTACGATTTAGCTGGAAGTTTGACAAATACAGTTGTACAAACACACTGGAATACAGCAACGTGTCTGAAATTCATCGGAAACGACCAAACTGCAGTGTTGACTCAACGGATCTAAGAGAAAATAATAGATTTTGTACACTGACAGGCAAAGATTCCACTCATTTGTATTATATCTTGATTTGTATACATTTTCATATATTAATCAAAGTTTCACGTTTTTTAACATTTAATAATTGAGTCTTTGTCCAAAAAGTAAAAAAGGTAAATTTCTAAGGAAAGTGAAAAAAGACGGACAGATAAAATTTGTTTTAATTTAGATTTTTAATTAACATTTCAATATCGCGTATTTCCTCCTCTTGCCTTAATTACATCTCGAAGACGCCTCGGCTTACTTTATACCAGTCTGGAAATGTCCCTTTGCAGGAGGTTAGCCCATTCTTCAAGAAGAGTCCTTGAGATCGTGGATTGTATGGACGTGCATTAGCCTTTTGAGGTCATCCCATGAATGTTCCACGAGTTCATGTCTGGAGAACGGCTGGCCAGGCTAATACCCTGATGTTAAGCTGTTGAAGTTACGTACTATGCGAGCGACATGTGGACGGGCATTATCGTGCTTTAGAACAGGATTGCCGCTGATTTCATCTAGGATAGACAACGCATGCTGTTCCAAATTTCAACCACATAGCGAGTGGCCGTCAAAGACCCTCCACGAACAACAACCAACTCTGTGCGACTCTCCATTGAAATTCCCGCCCACATCATCATTGAGCTGCGTTGAAAAGGTTGGCTCTCGGAAAAATTACAGGCTTTCATTTCGCATTCTCCAGACTCTTTCACGCCCATCTCGAGATCGTAGGGCAAATCTACACTCATCTGTAAGAAGTACAGCTGACCAAAATCCAAAGACCAAGGGCTGTGATCTCGAGCAAATGCGAGCCGTGCAACTCTGAGTGTTCTCGTCGATTCTGGTCCTCTTACGAGGCAAAAAGCCATCAGTCCATACTGATCTAATTTTCTTCGAGCAGAAATTTGGACACTTCGAACTTCCTGGAGCTGATGAATCGCTTGAACAACAGTAAGGTGCCGGTTTCGGCAAAATTCTCAAATTAAGAAACGGTCATCCTGCGGTTCTTTTACCCTAGGGTGTCCAGAACCGGGCCTTCCATGATAGGACCTTCGAGTTACTGGGTCGTCTTACGGCGTCTCGCCTTCATCAATAAGTGCCAAAACACGTGCTACATCCTCAGTACTAAGTAGCATTTTTAAATTTAAAATTGAAATTACGTAAACAATGATGAAAACTAAACAGTTTATTGCTTCAGAATTCACATGAGACTGAATAAACATTTTAAATTCCGTAACAAGAAAAACATTGAAAATTCCTTTATCCTGGTTTTGGATTACGGATTAAGTGTGTTTACCTCTAATTGAATTCCCAATTAAAAACAGCATAAACAAATATTTATTGATAAAAACAAAGAGAAAAATTAAGGGCAGAATTTTCTTTTAACGGGCAAATGTAAAAAAAGTCAATTGGGTGGTATTTTAGGATTAACATTATCTTCATTGGTGGGTCTAGTCTTGGTCTCGATTAAACAAAAATTAATCAGACACTAGGCAGAAAAAAATATTCGAAAACGATCAAACTACCCGCAGGAGAAGAAATCTGTTTAGCAAAATCTATTTCTATATTTCATAAAATAGGGGACTGCGATAGCCAGGTTTTGGGCCTCCGATCCATATTTACCTCTCTAACGGTTCTGGGTTCGAATCCCGGCTTAGACCATTGAATTTTAATTAACCTAATAGTTTTCAAAAATGTATTGTAAAGTGATTTGAGGGGACAGGTTTGAATAACTTTCTTTCATAAAATTTGAACGATTATTTTGTGGAATATTAAGCAAATTATCTCGAAGAACTAGAACGAACTGAAATTATTCATGGTGATAGACAGGAAGCAACTGGTTGATCGTCTTTGTTGTGTCTAGACATGACTAATGATTAATCTTAGGATGAGTCAATAAAGAACAAAAATAGGTAATATCAATGTCAATTACAGGACAGTTAATTTTGACACTAAGACTGCGCTTAAAAAAAAATGTTACTGTATATATTGATTAAGGTCGAGTTAGCGTAGACTAACTAGGCCTTTAATCAAACACTTTTTTAGTGCACTGTTATGTAATTAATTATATTATATATAATAATGCCTGTTTTTCTTTTTAGGACAATTACAATGCGTTACATATTGCGGCTATGTACTCGAGGGAAGATGTCGTCAAGCTTCTACTCTCGAAAAAAGGCATCGACGTCTACACTCCAGGAGGAGTAAGTAATTTAAAACCAACTGAAGAATTTCTGTGACAAGGTAAATGTTTCAGGCGAAACAGCAAACCGCAGTTCATTTGGTTGCGAGCAGGCAGACCGGAACTGCCACCAGCATACTCAGAGCGTTGCTCGCCACGGCTGGAAGGGACATACGTACCAGTAAAGACGCCGTAAGTTCAAACATGGTTCAAATTCACTTTTTTCTCAATTTATTTTTCTTAAAGTACCGGAAAAATTAAACGATAAAAAAAACAGCCACGTGTTGTTTAAAACGAAAACAATTCCCACTATGAACACGCGAACCAGATATGTAATAAACGAGATGTCCGGATGACGAGTCTCGCCTTAGACGTGTGTGCATTTGTGAACGGTGTACACGGAAAGTGTTTTGTTTCTTTTTTTTTACAAGTCAGGAAGCTTGTGACTCACATGAAAGGAGTAAGCTGGCTGGAATGGATGAGGACCCATAAGTACACCGGTCAACCGCCACAGAGGCCTCCTTGCCTTATAGTGAGTCATTATCAGCTTATACTTTAAATCAAATAAATATGACAGAGAATTTACTCAGATTTAAACAGGTACATGAATATATCTGTTTATTTAAAATAAATAATAATTACATATTAAAACGATTCGGGATGAAGCCGATAAGAAAGAAAGCACTCTGCCCCTTCTTCGAACTTTCAAACAATAAGTCCCTTTAAACAAATTTTTGAAAATTTAATAAAAATTAAAAAGTGTCACAAATATAGTAAAATATATAGTTTTAACTACAATAAAATTAAAATTAACACCATACAACACCAGATCGAACCAGTGCCACTTTCTTGAAAACTGGACGAAAATATTGAAGTTTTTAAAAAATTTTCTCATATCTGATCTTAAATGTATAAAAATATAAAGATAATTTTAAGGGTAGATCACAAGTAATATCGGATATAATAAAAAAAAGGCTATTATGCTCAGCAAATTGATGTCATTCAACCCTTCAACGTTCTATTAAACCCTGCATTTTATTATTTCCTTGTTTGTTTAAGTAAAATTTTTAAGTTACTCTTAAAAATAAAGTTATTTTACAATGTTTAAAGTATGATTTCAAACAGTACATTTATTTTTGAATAAAAAAATAATAAATGTTTAAATATAAGAAGTGAAGAACAATTGGTTACAAATTTCGATTTCTTTTTGCACAGGGGACCTAAAAATATGCAAATTGAGTGAAAACTCTACACATCGTTTTACGCCCTAACGCAATACTCTTTCCTTCAAAGGGAAAAACTAAAAAACTAAAACTAAAAAAAATCACTTAATTTAAATGTTTGAATAGTTTAATGTCAAAAAGGCACATCATAAGTTTCTAAAATGTTTTTCTGTCATAGTCTGCATAGTCTGTTTTTAGTCACCAACATTAAAGAATGTAAAAAATTTATCGCCAACTTAGAGGTTATCCCATCAAGAGATCGGATAAGAAGATTAGAGGCAGAAATCAGAAAATCACCAGAAGGACATGCCTAATCACGAAAAAAATCATGGTCTGCAATGTAATTTTTTAGCACAAAAAATAAACGCATAAAAAAATTACGGCAATAAAGAGTGAGAGGTAGACTTCTTTCTTTGGTAGAATCAATCCAGCGGTGCTAAAAATTTTCTACTTTAAAATTATAGAATAATTTGAATTCAATGGGTATATATTATTATTTATTTTATAAAAAACTTAACAGCATAAACTCATTGCAGTAGGATAAAAAAATCAGTTAAATATTTTTGTTTATTATTAACAGCTGGCGTTAAATTAAATTAGATTCCGGACAGTTTTTCCTAGGCCACTGAAAATAAAATAAGTTAACTACCTAATCTGAAATTTTATTTAACCTTTGTAATTAATTATTTTCCCGTTTAACTTCACAATTACTTTTAAATAAAAATGTTATATTTACGTAAAAAGACGTGTGATGGCAACACCATGTTTTTTCATAATATACACAATTTTAAGGACTTTTGCTTTTTACCGTGATTTCTCTATTACTTTCCAAGAAATGTTGGGATATTTGGTAACAAAAAATTAAGAAAGCCTACGGTTTCATTTTGTTATAAAAAATAAATTAATTTGAGCATATAAACGAAGGAAATTAGGTTTGAAAGTACCGTAGTAGAGAAAAAATCCTGATTAAAAATGGGATTTTTTCAAATTATGATAACTTTTAATATACTGCTTTGATTTGAGCTAAACCAAGCTTAAAAGGTACAGGAAGAATCCAGCTTAAAATCGTGTACCAAAAATTTGAAAATCCAATAACAGAGGTGTAGCTAGGAGGGAATGAAGTTAAACAAACCATGGTGGTTGTTGTGCGGAAGAAAACGCAAAAATGGCAAACATTTTGATTGAATTTTTTACTTTTCACCTATAACTCTGCGACCACCAGTACATTTGGCTAAAACAATCCCAACTGTCCTTATAGGATTCTTTACCACCCTGCCAAATTTCATTGGTATGCGATCAAAAATGCAACCGTTAGAGAGCGCTAGATTTTTTAAAGAAACCTATCTAAAATTAAACATCAACATACCGGTTTCTTGATATCAAATCGAGTGATCGAAGTATCGAACCGGGAGACAAAAAAAGCCCAAGCGTGATAAGTTACGAGGAAACTGATTTAATTTTGGAAAGGTTTATCAGAGGTAGCAGATCAATCCTGAAATGTAAGCCTCTTCGCTTAATTAAGGCTAAACTAAGACATATTACATATAACACGTATCTTTACTTGGCTCCAGGGGGGGAGGGTTAATTTCTCTTTTACACCCCCCTTGGACCCGCCACTGGGCTTAGTTGTTAAAACATCTCAATTTGAATTTTTCGTTTTCCTATTAAGTGAATTAAGTGAATTGGATAAAATCATTTTTCATCCTTAAACAATCATGTATATTTTTCTTACAATGAGGGCTAAAGGAATTACTATAAAAAGAGACAGCTGAAATTTGCAGGTCATATCATGTTACTTGACAGGAAACCCAAAAAAGTTGGCATATAACAAACGTGTTCTGCTCTTTAAGCGCTCTAACCGAAATCTTAATAAAAATATAGCCGTCGTACTCTGTAAAGGAGGAAAAATGCAGAAAATTCATATATGAGAATCCCATCACACAGAGTGCTAATTGAGGCTTCTCCATTCCATATAACTGAACCCTGGAAAAGGGAAATGAACCTCTTATAAACTTATTATAAATAATTAGGACCTATGACAAATAGCACTTTGTATATCATTAGCCAATAATATGATAACTTTACGATAATTAAACTTAATAAGCTAAGACATAAAAACGGTTTCACCATATTACCAACCACAAGGTAATTAACTTTGGCAATGAAATAAACTATTGTACTTTGAATTGTCCAATTGCTTAAATAAGGCAGGTGAGATTCGAGTGGCTTAAAAAATATTAAGTTATGAAAATTATCTTTGTAAATAAAAGGAATGTTGTATAATCTGCCACAATGCCTCAATGACCTTTGTAATAGTCGTTCTTTAATTTTTTTCAGTTTAAATAGTTTAAATGTATGCCTAATAATAAAAAAATAAAAAACTTCTTTTTAAAGTTCATTTTAAAATATAAAATAATTCGGCTCATAAAAGCCCAAATAAACTAAAATAATATGGTCTCGCAATATTTCTCTGTTAAGTCTGGCGTTAGTCAAGGATGCGTCTTCAGCCTCTTGTTGTTCTCCCTCTGTAAAACCGACCTTCCTTACGTCCTAGACTTTGGTATTCGCTATTTTAACTTCTTAATTAAATTTAATTCGAAGTTTAGCCTATCCCAAGTCGATCGATAATGTGCTACCGCTTCTCAGGTTTGAGGATACTAAACTTTTTTTTTTTAGAAAATCATTTCACCCTCCAACTTTTATTTTACTACGAACTGTTCTACTTGAAAACAACGGAACCTCTCTTCTTGTATACCTTAAACGTCACATCTCCTATTTAGGCTGGACCATCCCCTAAGGACAGGCGATAAAATTACTGCGATCTAAATAAAGCCAACTTGTCTTGATTCAAAACGCTTAACCTGTTTACGATTTTAATCTAACATGTGCAATATTTTTCGACCTAATGTCACTAGAAAAAGTTAGATTCAAATCGGCAACATCAAGACCGTCGCCTCTCCTTGTAAGTTAATTATCTAGGATATAATTAATGTTTGAAATATAACATATTTAAAAAGAAATTATTAATGGAATTCTTGTTGAATTCTTTAATGTAGATAAGTTTATTACTCTCTAAATAACACTTAATATTTTTTGTCTGTTTATTATTATTAACGGCTGAGTGAATACGTGTTTCAGTTCAGCAACGCATTTCTGTCATGCGGGTTTAGCATCATAAATCCATATTGACCTGTTATAAATAAATATGTAAGCACAATCAGATATGCGAATAGTAAAATAGTACTTTATAGTTTGTGTTAAAGAAGAGGCTGATAACGAAAAAATCGAGAGTAATTTATGGTAAATAGCGACGAAAACGCCAGGATCGTCGAAACGTATAGAGGCAATAACTCGAGCCGTACAATCTCCACGCGAGGTATTCCCCTCCTTCCGGTTTCAATGGATTGGTAAAAGCCTGGATAACAAAATTTTATTCAGATACGTTTTTCTTTTGCAATGAGCCATCGGGTCGATCCGAGTTGAAAATTTACAAAAGGGTAAGATGAATCTCGAATCGGCTTAAGTATGATATTTGTTCTACTGCCACCCTCAGCGGTGACTGTCACCTCCAGGCACCCTAAGCCAGTCACGTGATATTCCCAGCACTTACCAAAACACTTAGTCGTTACGACTATTGCGTAAAAACATAACAGTTTATTCCGAGTCCTGGGGTTCTACGGTCAATAAGATTGCGTAATTTTTTTTTAAAAAAGGTGATTTTATTATTTATTTTAATGATCAATGTTAAATGTTTATAGTTTTTGAGATTATTGCCCTGAAAGGCGGTTAGGGTTGAAATAATGACATTACATATACGGTTAAAAAACGACCACAATATCGCATGCTAAATATTGGTGTTGTGAAGGAAAGCGCCAGATATCTCCAAGGCCCTTTATATTGAAAGTCTGGATATTCCGGCGCAAAAGCTATTCCGTTTTGCCCCTCCTCTTTCCACAGATAGCGTTGAAGCCATTTACCTTTGCCAGCTGGTAGGACACAAACTTTTTCACAGTCGCTTTCTGTATTTTTTAAGCGAAAATGATGTGTTAACACCTCGTCAAGATGAGTCCAGTTGTGTGTTTCAAAAATTAAGTAGCTATAAGATTTGGATGTTATGTGACCATATACGAAATGAGCAATGCGGCTAAACTATCCGTCAGCCGTTTGTGGCAGGTTTACGGTAACGGTCGAGTGATGAGGTGAATAGGCCGGGTCCACCCTTGAAAAAGGACATGGGATGGCGACGCCGCCAGAAAGCGGAGGATTGCCCATCAACGGGGGCAACTTCATTCTGAAGAACCGGCTTCTGGCCGGCACCCCCACGGGAAAAAACTGGAAGGATAAAATGACAAAAGTCATGTCTGATTTTCAGAGGGGGAAAATTCCGCTCCTTTTAGCCGTCGAAGCGGGAAACCAGTCCATGTGCAGGGAGCTGCTGTCGCAGAGCACGGTAGACCAGCTGAAAGCGACGACTGACAATGGTGACACGGCACTACACCTCGCTGCAAGAAGAAGGGACATCGACATGGTCCGGATACTCGTTGACTACGGAGCACCCGTCGACGGACAGAATGTAAGTACAATGAAATTTACACCAATAATTTCACGATCATATTAAAAAAAAAAGACATAGATGAGACCAATAAAGAAAAAAATACTCGTAGGGCGTTCAAAAAATGTATACCATTTATTAAGAAAAAAAGAAATGCATTACTTATGAGCATTTGTTCAAAATCGATAATTTATAGTTATAATTGCCATAAAATTAGAAATTTAAATCATACAGCACCAAATCAAAAATGACCAATACAACCTACAACAAATCTTTACCTAATTGACCTCAACCCTGATTTTTTAATATTTATAATTATAATTTACAAAGGCTGAACAATAATTTTATTAGAAATAATCATTTTACATTTAGATATACGATGAAAACCCCTAAATTGTTTCATAACCTCCCTATTTCACCTTACATTTCCTCCAGTTGGTAGGGACTACGAGATAAACAAAAATAAATAAAAACCTATTTTATTTAAATAACATATATTTAGTATTATATCAAAGTTGGAAAAGACTGAGGTCTTTTTTCTTTTATTTTTATATCCCTTGTAAAAATATTTTTTATATAGTGATTACTCAATAAACCTGAACTTATCCTTTTATAAATAAAATCATGTCAATTGATGCACACAGAAAAGGTATGAAATAGGATAAAGTTACCAAAAAAGGAGTTTAGAATGTCAAGTTATACAAAGTACAATTTCTAGGCAGCATAATAACCTCCTTCTGTCATATTACACTTCCCCCAGTCGATATTTTCCCAGCCTACGAAACTATTTTTAAAAACAACCAAATTATTAGCATATCCCCCCTACATTTGCATAAAATTAAATTATAAAATTAAGCAGTTAATATTATTGAATATATTTCTATTTGTTCTAAGATACAGTGCCTCATAAACTAGTAATTTCATAACTTAATTTGTACTAAATCTTATCTTTGCAATGTTTAGTATGTTTCTGATTAACAATACCTTGTTTTCCTACGTAAAAAAAATTTTTTGTTTTCAATTTAAGTTTAATTTTCCTTTATTTTACGAATATCTTCTTTAGATTTAATTCTGATTCACCAATTTTCTTATACTATATTTTTTAAAAATTATTAGTGTACTTCTAAAAAAAAGTAAAATTGATCTTCATAGACCAATTAAAATGGAATACAGGGTGTTCCGTGAAAACGTCAATATTCAGGAGGTTATCCTATGTCAAATTAGACTAAAAAGTCCTTTTTGTAAAAATTCTGATTCTAAAATTATTATTCAAATTCAATTATTAATTCAATTATTCAATATTCAAGGTAATTCACTTTCCTGGACCTTTCACAAATTCATTCATAAAATCCTCCTAATCTCAAAAAAATACAATCCTGCTGAAAATTTATTTTAAATAATAGAAATTGTAATTAAAACCCTATGAGATTCATTTTTTATTGTAATCAATGCTAAAAAAATTCAACATTATTTAGAAGATATACTTTTATCACTGTTCCAAGTTTACCAAGCTTTTCTTGGTTTTAATTGACATGTAGACTGGACTGACAGATTTGGTGCTTACAGAAAATTTACCACTAGTAATAATCTGTACACACATGGCTCAGATACCTCTTTGCAAACTGAAAATAAAAAATAGAAGTCGTAAAAATTTTCAAGAATTCTCTTGACAATGATGAAAGTAATACAAAGTAAACGAAGAAACTCAAAACATTTCCACCTTGTCAGGCATATTCTTCCAGAAGGACATATTGTTTACAATATAATATTTACAGAACCACCAAACCAATATAATCCCGAATCAGATCTCAAATTACATAAATATTACATAAATAAATATAAATAAAAATACAATAAATTTTACATTTCACTAGTCAGTAAATAATTTTACTACACGAGTTCTAACGACTTCGTCCTTTTCAGCCTTCTGTTTTACTATCAGAAAATAGAACATTGTTATGTTCTAACAACTGTTGTCCACTTTGAAAAGTTATGCACAGTAATATTTCAGGAGTTTATTCTACATGGCAAATTGGACTAAAAAGTTTCTATTGACCAAATTCTGATTCCTCAATTGTAACCGAGATATTTCTATTTTCTGGTTACTTCAACCTTTCACAATTTCATTTCATAAAATTCTCGCTACCTCCTAAAACCTTAATCCTGCTGTAAATGAAAAGAGCATAAAAACCTTAAGAGATTCATTTAGTATTGTAACCTAAGCCAACTAAATACAACATCACATAGAAGATGAACTTTTAAGCAAGTTAAGTTCTTGTCTAAAGTTTAGTAAGAATTTCTTATTTCTGTGAATGCTAACAGAAATGTTACTTCTATTGAGCTGTAACACATTTACCCAATTTCACAAAAGTCAGATCAATATAAAACAAATATTGCTGAATTTCTAAAAATTTGATTTTTCAGTTATAAATTGTTAAAAAATAGTCAGTATAATTTAAAAATTCTATTAAAAAGGTATGAAAGTAGTATAAAAATTACCACAAAATTTACCATGCGAAATTGAAAATAATAAAAAACAAAAATTTCCAAAAATTAAATTAAATTTTCAAAACTTTCACCTTGTCAGGCTTGCATTATTCAAGAAGGTGTATATTATCAATACAGGACTTACAGTACTTAAGAAACCAAGATAATCTTCTTAATTATTACATCTGTTTACTGGACACCATGTATATAATAAATAATAAGTATTTTCATATTTTCATAAACCAATAAATAAAAATACAATTCAATAAAATTTACTTTGTAACTTTAATTTTTTTAAAGGTCTTTCTTATGTTTATAATTTATGTGTTATCAAAATTGCTATTTTACACACTAAAAACAAGATAAAACATCTCTTCTCTCTTAAGTCTGAATTTTTTCATTTAGTGTTGGCAAATTTCGTTAAAAAATTATTCTTTCTTGCCGTTTTAGGCTAGGTCACTAATCCTACTTCATTATTTCAGGGAGAAGGACAGACTGCATTGCACATCGCGTCGGCCGAAGGAGACGAGACACTTGTTAAATATTTCTACGGAGTTAGAGCCAGTGCTTCCATAACCGACCACCAAGGTAAAATCTCTTTCAAGTCAACATATGCGCACTCCGGGAAAACACCTCTCCCAGATAAATTCAGACAATTTCAGCAGGGCCCTGTGTAGGTCACATATGTCATTGGGAAACTTATTTTACGGAGATGATCCCCGTACTTTACCCATTTCCCAGGGGCACGCAAACCCTTTCCCTCACGTAACTAAGGCCGGGAGATTCCATTTAAACGTGATTTACACGAACGGCAATGGTGCCATAAGTAATAGGGCATCCGGTGAGCATGGATGCATGGTGGAGGAGGAGGAAAAGCCTGAAAAGGGCCGCCACGACTAGCGATATCGACAGTGCGTTTTCATTTTCATCGCAGGAGTTTAAATTTAATGTGTTTTGTTTCAGATCGAACTCCGATGCACCTCGCTGCCGAATATGGCCACGCGACCATCATCGAACTGCTCGCCGATAAGTTCAAGGCGTCCATTTTCGAAAGGACCAAAGACGGCAGCACGCTCATGCACATCGCATCGCTCAACGGGCATGCAGAATGTGCTATGATGCTCTTTAAAAAGGGCGTCTACCTCCACATGCCCAACAAGGTCAGTCTCAACAATCCGTTTAGATACGATTTAACACAATTAAAGAATAACAGATAATAACAATATTTATAAGGTCTTAATAATGCGGAACTATTCGAAAATAAAATTCACAATGCTAAGACTGAAAATCTTTGGTCATGGCCGGTACTTAAATGCCACTTTATCTTTTTTTTACAAAACTCGGTGTTTAGATAACTGATAACTCCCCAAGATTTTGATCTTATCCATCCATCTATCTCCATTACTGATTAGGTGTGCAAGAAGCTTACATGATGAACCTTAAGTTCAAGGATTTCGGAGAGAATTCATCACAGTGATAGAAATCAGGTCAGTTTAGTCTCCCTATCCTCGCCGGTTTGTTCCAGTTTGGTGTGAAGATAGAGAAAAATGATTAACTAATAAAATTGGATACAGCATTATGCTGCATTTATACTGCTAACCTCATCCCAATACTATTATTATCACTTACTGCTATGATATCGCAGTTCCTCTTCTAGCCTTAACCCTATCCAAGTGACCTCCAACATCGAAGAAGGCCTTGAGCTTATCATAGACTGGTATAAAAAGTAGAAAGGAAGACAGAATGAGGAAAACTATTGAGAGTATATTTGCATTGAAAGTACAGTCTTGCCCTCCACTCTACATCAACAACTAGGATACTTTCACTCTAGGACTACACCTGGACAGCAGACGGATGTAGCATCCCTCACAAGACATAGGCGACATTGTAACTTGCAGATCAAAACCATCAACTACTATACTTCGACCACTTTGGACATACGGAGTGAAGTACAGATTACCAACCCATCCAATATCTCTCGTATCCATTCCTTCCTGTCAAACGCTCTCAGATAAATTGCCACTATGTCGTTATCCTAGACCCACAACGACCTCAGCATTCCTTTCGTCAACCAACTCTCGCAATTTTACCAAATTCGGTGATCAGAAAAAAGATAACTCGCCAAGATCTATTTCTTACCCATCCATCTATACGTGTAGATGTACAAGAAGCTTTCTGATAAACCTTAAGTACTAAAGAAAAAGGTTTCGGAGAGAAATCATCACCTTTGATTGAAATCAGATCAGTTTTGTCTCCCTATCCTCGCTGGATTGATCTGTCCAACACGTTTTGGCATTTTCCTACCTTCAGTGTTTAGTACGAAGAGAGAGACAAATTATTAACTGACCAAATTACAAACAGCATCATCGTACAACAGATTTAAAGATAAGTCATGATTCCTAGCCATCTAGGCTAAAATGGTCTATTCATTCAAATGACACCAAGGCATGGAGGATAGCCATAGTTTACACTTAAAAACAGGTTTCTAGCTATGGATGAGACCATATATTCAAAACGATGAAAGGTTGATTATTTAACGAATGTTATCAAGAGATAGAATCGAATACCAAAAGCTCTAACCAGAAATTTATCAAGATCCAAAAACGCTTAGTGCATGGCTAACTAAGAAGGTTTTAAGTCCAGAAATGATATGATAACTATCGAAATCCTTTATGATGGAATCATTTTGAATGAATTCAAGATTTAACTCAGATCAGGTCGAACTTCTTGTGGTCGAACATTTTATAGTAGAAAATTGTATACCTTTGATTTATATTAAAAAAAAGCGTTATATAATATGAGAATATAATACTAAAACTAGTTAATTAACAAGATTTAACAAGTAAAGCAGAAAGAAATTAATGAATTCAATAGCAGAAAAAGGCAAGGAGAAAATATTAAAAATAAAAACAAAGTAATATGGCCACTTCTGATATTTAATAAAGGCCTTATAGATGCGAAATAAAAACAAAGTTCTTCTACAAAGAAAGTTTGACAAATACAAATAAAATTACTTCTTCTGTCGAAACAAACAAATCAAAGTTCAATGACGGTTAGATTGCTATCAATAATCCCCCAAAAATATAACCAAATGTCTAATTTGTTTGTTTAAAAAAGGATATAATTGGGCAATTACAGCTAAATGTATTTTCACAAGAATTTATTACTATATTTTTATTTGTTGTTTTGATTTGAGAGACTAAATTTAATGATTTTTAGTTTCAAGTGTGTTTAAAACAAACAAATTACTATCTAACCATTTTTTAACTACTTTTATTTCATCATTAATATTTTTTATTATAACAACATATTTCCAGAAAAAAAGTATAGCATCATCAGCGAATCCCAATATTTTACCATAAAGTTTTAAATTAAAAAGAATCGTTAATGTAAATTTAAAATAATACAGGCCCTAAAACATTTCCTTGTGTAACACCACAATTAATACAAATGGGATAGCTAAAAATTTGGTTTATTTTCGTTCTTTGAGTCCTATTTAACAAATATGATTTAATTAAATTATAAACTAATCCTTTGATACCAATATTGAAAAGTTTTTCAAGCAATAGTGCAGGATCTACTGAATCGAAAACCCTTGATATATACAATAACAATCCTACACGTTTATTTTTATTGTCAAGAGCTTTTGATATAAAATCAAGCCTCAAAAAGTGCATCTTCTACAGATTTGCATGATAGGCGTCCATATTAGTTTAGGGAAATTATTTTGTTATCACAAAGAAAATCTACCATTTTTTCCGAAATTTTGCTTAGTGATAGTGTAAGGAAAATAGGTCTGTAATTATTAGCAAAAACATGTTAGTAATTACGGTATGAAGTTTACTTAGAAATGTAAATTTGCTGTTAATATTGGATGAATATTCACGTATTACGTTATGTTTAGCAGGTTGTCCTCGATCATTTATTTGTTACTTCTCGATGTGATGTCTTCGTGCTTTATGTGCTTGTAACAAATTTTGATATGTTGTCTATAAATGTTATTAGATTTCTTCTTGATTAAGTTGGTCAAGTTTTCCTCATGATTAGTTTCACAGTCAGTGGTGTTGTAAGTCACGTCCGAAAAAGGTTAAAGAGGTATATTTATTGTAGTACACTATGATAACCTCTAATCGACTTCTTGAAGGCTGAGATATACCTGTCGCTAGATTTGTTTGTTCAATATTAGCAAAGAATGTGATTCCCAGGTTGAAAAGGAAATTATTACTTGTTTGTGCTCAGAAACAGTATTGTCGACGAAGACAAAACGAGACTATGCTTTTTAATATTCTAATGGTTATTTCGGTGGTACGAGGATATTGTTGCTAAATAGAATCGCGAATAAAAATTTGCTAAGTGCATCTTTTGCAAAAATAAATCTATCACCGGTGGAAGAGGTTGGTAAAGGCGCCAACAAAATCGATGTCCATTTTCTCCATGGTTCGTGTTGATGGGGTGCACTGTAAAAATCTTTTTGAATGGGTTAGCAATGTATGTGATTCCGCATGCAAACCTCGCATTTAGATATTTTTTGTGTAACATCGCGAAGCATCTTCGGATAGGTGAATAAGTTATCAAGTCTTATTCGTATCAATATTTTGGAAAATCTCTGTCGATACAAAAGTTTGCAGATCAAAAGAGGTCTATAAGAATTATTGTATAAAAACTTTACAATTAATTAAGGTTTTTAGTTGAGATGAAAATAAAGTTAATGGCACGAGAGGGATTCGAACCCACGACCTTCGGCTAGATACGCTGCTGCTCTACCACCTGAGCTATCGTGACCTCGATCCACTCGGACATCAACTGCCCATCTCAACCCCACCTTATGAGTTTTCCCTCCTTTTGCCATTTTTCAAATGTCGTGTAATCAGTTTGGATTCTCGACGACAATTGAAATGGCGACGGAGAGCTTTAGTAAAGTGTACTTCATTTTAATCCTTAAATTCACTAATTTCGTGGTCTGCTTGATCAATTAATACTTTACAATTAATTAAGGTTTTTAGTTGAGATGAAAAAAAGTTAATGGCACGAGAGGGATTCGAACCCACGACCTTCGGCTAAATACGCCGCTGCTCTACCACCTGAGTTATCGTGACCTCGATCCACTCGGACATCAACTCCCCATCTCAACCCTACCTTATGAATTGAAAATGTCGTGTAATCTATTTGATTCTTGATGAAATTCGAATTTTTATCTCAACCAATACCTTACATAAAGATTAATTACTTGTAAATAGCGATAAATTTCCTTCTACAAAATTGGGATGGTGAATTTATTGTTAATATTTCTTTGATACATTTGACACTAATATTTTTTTAGAGTAACTCTGTGCCCAGGTAACCATCATATAACATTAACTTTGTACATATTTTTCTTTGCGATAGTATATTATTTTATATTATGCACTTTATGCCCAAAAAATACGACAAAAGCAACTAGGTTTGAATGTATAAGGGGAAATAACCTTTTATGGGCAACAATATTTTATTTTAAATAATAATTATTTTCATAAACCATAAATATGCTGAAAGAACAGCAGTAACGTTTGCATGAATTATGTACAGTCACACTTAGTCTGCTGGGCAATTATTTGTGTTGCCTCCTTTTTTCTTTCATGTTTAGCTTGAATTAATTCCCTCAATAATCGTTCACTAGCAAGTCCCTTTATTTAATTATTTTTCATTTATAGTTATTTTCTTCTTATATGAAATCAATCGGGATTAATATTAACGTTAATTTTTTTCTCACTGGCACTCTCAACACGACACACAAGAATGACACATATACACGGAAAACAAACCCTTTGAGCCCTGAAGATGATCTCAATAAAGATCGAAACGTTGGCACGATAAAGAAAATGTTTTTCTAGAACCTACGTCACACCAGACCGCATCTCACGATCTCCTAATAATCTTTAAAATTTTTGCAATCATTATGAGTTTTTCAGAGAATATGAAGGCTTGATTTTTAAGTTCTGGTAAAATATTAAGTGCATCTTTGTCCTTCTAGAGAGGAGCAAGAAGCATACACACCGCAGCAAGATACGGTCATGTGGGAATCATAAACACTCTTCTTCAGAAAGGAGAACATGTTGATGTGACAACGAGCGTAAGCATTTCTGTTTTCTAGTCAAATTTCTCAAATTTCTTGTTACCATTCACCAATTTCGGTTTAGGACAATTACACCCCTCTCCACATAGCTGTCGAATCTGCAAAACCGGCTGTCGTTGAAACTCTTCTTGGCTACGGGGCTGACGTTCACGTCAAAGGTAAATGTTTAAAAAAACTTCTTTACTGGTTTATTTATCAAATATTCGCCTTGCAGGCGGTAGCCAGTTGGAGACACCTCTTCATATAGCTGCAAGGGTGAAAGACGGTGACAGATGTGCACTTATGCTCCTCAAATCAGGAGCTGGCCCGAATTTGACAACTGCGGACGGTCAAACGCCAGTCCACGTCGCTGCCAAACACGGAAACCTGGCGACACTCCTTCTCCTCCTTGAAGACAACGGTGACCCACTTTTCAAATCAAAAGTAACATTATTTTTTTATTACAGTTTAAGATTTAAAGAGTTTAATCTAATTATGTTTTTTTTAAGATTGGCGAAACTCCTCTGCATTTAGCTAGTAGAGGTTGTAAAGCCGAAGTAGTGAGACACCTCATATCGTTTGTTAAGGATTCCAAAGGAACTGAGGTACCGTTCGTCAATAAAACTCAGAAAAATTGTTAAACATTTTTTTGTTATAAAGGTTGCAACAATGTACGTGAACTCAGTCACGGAAAACGGTGCGACGGCGTTACACTACATCGGAGAAGTCACTAAGTCTGAAGTCAACCTTGAAAATCCAACAGAGGACAAAGAAGTTGTCAGGTTGCTTACGCAAAATGGTGCCAATATGAATCTCACGACGAAACAGGTTGGAAATCCTTTCTTTTCAAAGCGAAACAAAATATTTAAAAAAATTATTTTAGAGCCTAGAAACAGTCTTCCATTACTGCGCTATAGTAGGCAACAATGACGTTCTGACTGAGCTTATCGCTGCAATGACGACGACTGATGTGCAGAAAGCTCTGAACAGGCAATCAGCAATTGGCTGGACTCCTCTACTGATAGCTTGTCACCACGGACATATGGAAATGGTCAATACACTCTTGGCCAACCACGCTAGGGTGGACGTGTTCGACAACGAAGGACGGTCCGCTCTTCACCTTGCTGCCGAAAGAGGCTTCCTAGAGGTAAAAACTCTTCCTTTTAAAGTATGTTTACATTTCTTTTTAAATTGCAAATACTCAAAATTACTAATAAAATTCTCTACGAGAAAAGAAAACTAATAAAGATTTTTAAAAATTCAATTTTTGTCTAATTTGTTTTTATTCCTTACAGCCTCTCTTACAGCCAAAATGCGATAATATATAAATAAAGACCTAACAATTAAACTAAGTGGCATAAACGCTTCAATAATCTACGGCTAAGTAATTTAAAAACCTTATTTGTTTATCTAGGTATGTGACGCTCTTCTCACCCATAAAGCATTTATTAACAGCAAATCGAGAGTGGGAAGAACGGCGCTTCACTTAGCTGCGATGAACGGTTTCGCAAATCTTTGCAAGTAAGGAAAAAATTATCAATCATATAACAGCAAATTTTTATAATGTTTATTTAAAAGGTTTCTGGTTACTGATCATAACGCTGTTATCGACGTTCTGACTTTGAAAAAGCAAACGCCGCTTCATCTGGCTGCAGCAGCGGGTCAACTTGAAGTTTGCAAGTTACTGCTTGATCTCGGGGCAAACATAGATGCGACTGACGAGCTAGGACAGAAACCGATTCATGTCGCCGCACAGAACAACTTTCCCGAGGTGGCGCAGTTGTTTCTTCAGCAGCAGCATCTTCTTGTAATGGCGTGTACCAAAGACGGCAACACCTGCGCCCACATTGCAGCGATGCAGGGTTCAGTACGGGTCATAGAGGAACTGATGAAATTCGACCGAGCCGGAGTCATTTCGGCAAGGAATAAAATCACAGAAGCAACTCCTTTACAACTCGCTGCTGAAGGGGGTCACGCGGATGTAGTCAAAGTCCTGGTCAGAGCGGGTGCATCCTGCACTGACGAGAACAAGGCATGTCATCCGAAAAATTCCCAAATCCAGATATTTATTTAAAAAAATATTTCAGGCCGGTTTTACAGCGGTGCACCTGGCAGCTCAACACGGTCATGGTCCGGTTTTAGAAGTAATGCGCTCAACGCAATCTCTCAGGATATCGAGTAAAAAATTGGGTGTAACTGCGCTCCACGTTGCAGCTTATTTTGGTCAAGCCGGTATGCTTATTATTTTTATTGTTTATATATTTTTAGTAATCCATTTGATTTCTTCTTGAAGTATGTCGCCTATACACGCCTATACTTTGGATGTTTATGGTTATGGTTATTATGGACTATCCTTTTCTTCTGCTTTTCGCCATCTTTAGGATGGGTAGAATCACACAAACTAATGATTATTAATGTTTTACACACCTAAAATATAATTATATTATGAGATTTGACAAACACATGGCCTTTTCTACCGTTGGAAATGACCAAACTACGTTCAGATATTTTGGTCTCTCAGACGCGTTTCTGTTACTCGTCATCTTCAAGTTGTGTGGAGTCTCACAAGCGGATAATTATAATTGTTTTTGCACACTAACATAAGATTATGTTGTGAGCTTCGATAAACATACAGTAAGTATATTTCTATCGTCGAAACGACCAAATTAAAAATATGTATTTTGGCTTTGGATTGTTTGGTCAGATACACCGGAACCTCGGGTTTATCTAGTTTAGTTAACAAATTAATCAAATATTAAGTACCTATTTAACTGACAGCAGCTTAAGAGTACTGGGATATTCGACCAATAAAAGCCGACGTTCCACAAGGGAGCATTCTCGGCCCTACCCTGTTACCATTTATAAACTCTTCCTTTATATTCCACGACCATAATGACCACCTACTCAGATGATACGTAGTTCTGTCTTCTAGCTTGAACCTGAAGCGACCTCCAATATGGAAGAACACTTGAAATTATCAAAGACTGGGGCAAAATGTGTATAACAATATTAAATGAGGAAAAATGTTTAGAGTACGTTTACAGTGAAAGAACATTTTTACCCTCCACTCTAAATCTACAACTAGGAGACTTCCACACAAGTCAGAGACTTAGGATTATACTTAGATAGCAGACGGACGTAGATTCCCTACACATGACACAAGAGACCACAATTTAACAGAAGACTTGGACAACTGCAAATATTTTTTAAACGAAAACATGGTTTGACAATCAAAACTCAATTATTTCTAAACTGCGACCAATTTGGACATTGGAGTGAGGAACAGGCCATTAAGCTACCCAAAATCTAACGCATCCAAATCCTTCCTACCAAAATTCCTCAGACAAATTACCACTACGTCATTAACCAAGATTCAGAACAATCTGATCATTCCTTTAGTCAAATGACTGATCTGATCCTGCTTCAAAAGTTCCATTCTAAGAAAAGATCCATTCTAACCCTACTGCCTAAGTCCTTTCTACCCTTTCCGATCCTAATAACCCAGCAATGCGCCATAAACGACGATAGCCTCGTGACTTCCTTGCCCCTTAAACCCTCATACTGAGTGCCATCGTTGGCTGGTTTCTCTTAGCAGGTGTACTTCCCGTGTAGTGCTTAGCCTATGTCGTGACCAGAAGATTCAATATTTTCTTGCCTAATTTGTTTCAATTTTGTGTAATTAAGTCACAATATTTACCCAAACTCCAAGGAAAAGTCGAACTTTGAGAAATTTGAAAAAACCTATGCTTTGGGAATCACCTTATTGTTTGATAGTGTGCACTAATAATCAACTAACATGGACCAGTTTGATTTTTTTTAAATAATAACTGGCATTTGTTAATTTTTTAGACACGGTCAGAGAGTTGCTCGCTAACGTTCCTGCGATAGTCAAATCTGATCCTCCCCAGGGGACTTCTCTCGTCGGAGAACTTGGAAACGAATCCGGCATGACGCCACTTCACCTCGCCGCATATTCTGGCAACGAGAACGTCGTCCGGCTTTTGCTGAATTCAGCAGGAGTCCAAGTCGATTCTGCTACTACAGAAAATGTACCGTCTGAACACTTTAATGTCAACTTAACGGTTCTAATATTATTTAATTTTAGGGCTACAATCCTCTTCATCTAGCGTGCTTCGGAGGTCACATCACGGTAGTGGGACTGCTGCTCAGCAGGGCGGCGGATCTTTTGCAGAGCCAGGACAGACATGGGAAAACAGGCCTGCATATCGCTTCGACTCATGGGCATTATCAAATGGTAGAAGTCCTCCTGGGCCAAGGAGCGGAAATCAACGCTACCGACAAGGTAATTTTTTTAAATAAAATTAATCTAGGGTTATTGTTCTAACTGAAATTTTTATAGAATGGTTGGACTCCTCTTCACTGCGCGGCTCGAGCTGGATGTTTTGAGGTGGTTAAACTGCTCGTAGAGTCAGGCGGTTCTCCAAAATCCGAAACCAACTATGGGTCCGCTCCGATTTGGTTTGCCGCTTCAGAAGGGCACAACGACGTACTGGAATATTTAATGACAAAAGAACACGACAGCTATTCTCTTATGGAAGACCGAAGAGTATGGTTTTTTTCTCGAAAAGATAGATTAGGGATGTATTAATTTTAATTTCAATTTTAGTTCGTTTATAACTTGATGATATGCAGTAAAAAACACAACGATAAACCTATGCAAGAATTCATACTCGTTTCTCCAGCACCTGTCGACATAGCGGCCAAATTATCCAGTATTTATATTAACTTATCGAACAAGGTAATTCGATTTTTCTTTAATTCAATTTTTTTATTAAACAATAAGGACGGTATTTTATATTGAAGTTTGCACACGATTTTGTAGGAGAAAGAGAGAGCTAAAGATTTAATAGCTGCAGGAAAGATGTGCGAAGGTATGGCTACGGAATTGCTTGCTTTAGCTGCTGGTGCAGACTCTGCTGGTAGGATCCTAACAGCGACCGACAGAAGGAACATCGAGTTTTTAGACGTTCTCATAGAAAACGAACAAAAGGAAGTAATCGCCCACACGGTCGTTCAGCGGTATCTGCAAGTGAGCTTGTTTTTACACAAGTCCCATTTCATCTGATAATAAACGCGTTCTTTCTTTCAAGGAATTGTGGCAAGGAAGCCTAAACTGGGCGGGTTGGAAAACCATGCTGCTTTTTCTCACCTTCATCATCTGTCCTCCCGTATGGATATACTTTACTCTTCCCCTCGGCCATAAATTCTTCAAGATTCCTATTATTAAATTCATGTCGTACTTGACATCTCACGTCCACCTGATGATTCTTTTAATGCTAACGGGCATCATACCCATTTATCCTGTTCTCAGGCCAAACATTCTGCCCTATTGGTATTTGATTGTTGGTTTAGCGTTTTATTAGGTGATACTGAATGATTGTTTTCAGGTATGAATGGGCGCTGTTGGTTTGGTTGTCCGGGCTTCTCTTGTCCGAACTGACGAACCCGAGCGACAAGAGCGGATTGGGCTGGATAAAATTAGCAGTGCTGCTTTTTGGTATTTTCGGCGTGGCTCTTCACGTCCTAGGCCTTGCTGTCAGCAAACCATGGTGGCCGACGTTGTTTTACCTCCGCAACCAGCTCTTCGCTTTGTCTTTCCTCCTCGCCTGTGTTCAAATCCTTGACTTCCTTTCTTTTCACTACCTGTTCGGGCCGTGGGCCATTATTATCGGCAACCTGATGAAAGATTTGGCCCGGTTCCTCGCCGTCCTGGGAATCTTCGTTTTCGGCTTTTCGATGCATATCGTTGCTCTCAACCAACCCTTTTCACAGCCAGGAGACGTGAAGAAGCCGAAACGGCTTGGACTTTTCGCTGATGGTCAGTATTCCGCTTTCAGAATGAATAATAGAAAAATAAATATGATATGTATTTGGTTTGTTTGATTTCTTAATAAGAACTATTTAACTAGTAATATTATAAATGTAGGAACTATTTTACATGAAAACCATTACTAAATTTTTGTTTTTATGAGTAGAAATAAAGACACATATACATAACACCTCAAAATGGAAGGAATATATTTTCAAAAACAAATACAATGACATAAAACTGTTAAAAATAAATTGTAAAAAATAGAATACCTCATTTTAATTTTAACGTATATAGCTTTGGTCCGTCAAATTAACCCTTTTTTGCACCAAATTAACCCGTTTACATTTCAAACCAACCCTTTTTAACTTCAAATTAAATTTTCAAGTGAACGCTATTTAATTGTAAATTAAACCTTTTTAATTTCAAATTATGTTTTTTATATTAAATTAACTTTTTCTTTAAAGTGTTAAAAAAAACTTAAGAGTTGCCATGAAATATAAGTATGTAAAGAAAAATTCCTGTATGTTTGAGAATTTTTTTAGTATAAAATAATTTGGTTTTTAAATACCATATGAAAATTAATTACAATTACAGTTTAAAATTAAATATAAAAACTAATGATTCTTTTAACTGGAAATTTTTTTAACATATTTTTTTCTTTGCAGCATAAATACACATAAAATACATGCAAAATAAAAGGTGATAGTCTGGTTAGCATTCACATTATACCAGAGTAGGAAATATTCCTTGTGGTAATTGGGAATGCCCCTCCATTCGTGATAATACCAGACTTCGTTCGCACTGCAACGAGTGCTCAAGATTCCTTGCAGTAATTGAGGATAAGCCCCTACAGTCACGCTAATGAACTAAATTCACACTATCTCGGTTACTTGTTAATCCTTGGGGAACCTGCCCATCCATTCGTGATAATAAATTACATTCAAACACCAGACTTCGATCACACTACCCTGACTACTCAAGATTCCTTGGAGTAATTGAGGATAAGCCCCTACAGTCACGCTAATAAACTACATTTACGCTACCTCTAGTACTCGATAATCCTTGGGAAACATGCCCCTCCATTCGTGATAATAAATTACATTCATACACCAAAGTTCGTTCACATTACTCCGAATACTTGATATTCCTTGGAATAGTTGAGGATAAGCCCTCCATTCACGCTAAGGAATTCATTCACTTCACATACCAGACTTTAAAAAAATACATTACAAATATACATATACGTTCCAACAAATAATACTAGTAATATCAGTCTAAAACAACCGACAGACACCATACGAGGAAGGTCTTGAGGGAGAGGGTTATCAAGAAGAATTGACTACTGTTTCCCTTTTGAACATGCTACATGCTTTTCTCTAACTTTATCCTTTATTAATTTGTTTAAAAATCTTTTTGTTGTTCTGTATTCTAGAGGAACGTTTGGTTGCTAATTTTCCGCTCCTAATTTTGCTAGTTTATCTGTTTCTCCATTTCTCATGATTCCACAGTGGCTTGGAATCCATTGAAGGCAAACATTCTACCGGTTGCTATGTGCGCAGATATTTCCTCTCTTATAAGCCTGACACTAGGCGAAACAATTGGCTGCCCGGGAATCTATAAGTAAAACTACATGGCAACGGGGCTCTTTCTTTAGTCCCTGTACTGCCAAGAGAGCTTTCACTTCTCCGTCAAAATTTAATGCCATTTGATCAACTGGTTCAGATATTTGAAAGCTCTCCGCATAAAATCCTGCGCCGTCGTTGCTTCGTGCTCAGTGAGCTGAGCCTAAGTATATACATGGATCCATTCCGTCTTTCATTAACCTTTGATAAATAATTTCGAGCGAAATTGCTTTGAGTATGGTGGGTGGGGTTTCTTTTTTTTGTCTACGGGGTTACCAAATGGAACACTACTATCGGGCTATAACGCACAGCCAAATCATTTGCCGTTGGAATTAGAAAAGCCTGTGTCATATGCTCCAGTCGGTTCTTCTGCTTTAACTCAGAAAGATTTTTGAGTTTTCAGACGTTGATTTTTAGGCTTATGGTCGTTCCAGATGTCCATTGTTAGGGGCTACACTCTCTCATCTAAACAAACCTTTTCTAATCGCAAGAGGTTCTTGCGTCTGCTTCTTTACTAATTGCTCAACATACTTTGTCCATTGAACCTTTGAGCGAGATGTATCCCAACTAGGTACTTAGTGCTGTTTGTTTCTCGTAATGGCTTGGAATCATAATGTAGAGTGAATGGGCCGCGTCTCTTGGTAGAAAGAGGTAAACGTTAAAATTCCGACTTATCGGGGTTGACAACAAACTCATTTTTGTTCGACCACGATAAATGTTTTTCTAGTGCTCCATTAAGAGCTGGTTCTAGAGCACTTATCTCACCACTCGTGGTCCAGATGACTAAGTCATCCGCATAAAGCAAGGTCTTTATAACAGGGACTCTTTGAATTGAGGCTATAATATGATCTATCATCAGTTTAAATAGAACAGCACTGAGTTCGGATCCTTGAGGTAGCCTCAGCCGTGTCTGATTGTAGGACGAGATGATCTACGTACTTTACCCTAATAAATCTTTGTGAGAGGAAGGAAGGTGTAGCCTTAAACGTATTTCCTTTCAAGCCGAAAGCTAAAATTTTATTTAGTAGTTTTTTCTCCATTCTCAGGATGGTTTTTCTAGTTTTTTCCTCCATACCCTATCGAAGGCAATCATGAAGTCTATGAAGACCGCTGGAGTGCTTTGTTTTCTCTGCAGACCGTTTTTAATTTCTTGATATAGTATAGCTACTTGATACACAGCTTGTTTCCTGAAGACTGTTTGCCTGCTTGATATCAACTGGTTTTCCTCAAGATATATTTGTAATCTCCGCAGTAACACCCTTTCATATACTTTTGAAAAAACACTAGTTAGAGATATAGGCCGGAAGGACTTTCAAAATTGTTAAATTGAAGACAAAAAAGGTTAATTTACAATTAAGGTAAAGGGTTAATTTAGTGCTAAAAAGGGTTAATAAATTTGATTATTAAAAATGGTTAATTTTAAATTAAAAAGAGTTAAGTTGAAAGGGAAAACAGTTCATTTTATAGAAAAAAAAGCTATAAGCTTATAAAGTAAGGTTATTGGGTATTTGAGTTTTTTTAAATATAATATAATATTGGGCTCGTAGAAGATTATATGAAAATTAATTGCAATTACAATTAAATATTAAAACAAAAGATTCTTATTTTATATAATGGTAAAACAGTTTCTAAATCAAAGATTCTTCTTTCTATATGAAATGGCTTTTCAAATATAACTAAATAAAAACCATATTAAAATTAATGCCAATTAAAATCAAAATTATATGAAATAAAATATAGAAGTAAAGTATTCTTCTTTTGATTTTAGAAATATGTTGAATAATTGTGATTTTGAATGAATGAATGAAAAAGACCTTTATTTACAAAAATAAAATGCAATATAATATTAAAAAGAGGTTTTTATACGGAAATTTAATTCGGAAGAACCGTCGCCATTTCTGAAATGAATGTTCCAAAAACCGGGAATATTGATAAGCATTATTCATGGTTACTAATGGTAAAAGCAATGGCCAGATTAAAATCATGGACAGGTTAAGCATTTAGAAAAAGGAGAAATTGGCATTAATCAGTTCGATCGCAGTAATTTTAGGTAGTCTGTCCTTAAGGGATTGTCCAGCCTAAATAGGAGAAGTATTCTAGCCTAAGAAAGTATTGTATTCTAGGGGATACAAGAAGTGAGGGTCTTTGCAAGTAGAACAGTTCGTAGTAAAACTCGGAAGGTGAAAAAATTTTCTAAGAAAAAAACTTTAAAAATATTCTCAAACCTTGAGAAGTGGTAGCACACCATCGATCGACTTGGGATAGGCTAAATTTCGAATTAAATTTAATTAGGAAATTAGACCAGCGAATATCAAAGTAAGGTTCGTTTTTAGAGAGGGAGAACAACAAGAGGCTGAAGACGCCTCCTTGTCTAACGCCAGACTTAACAGGGAAATAATGCGAGTCCGTATTATTTTAGTTTATTGTGGCTTTTATGAATCCATTTATTTTATCATTTAAAATACAATAAAAAAATAAATAATTTGTTTTGTACATTTAACTTTATATAATGTTTAATTTTAATTAAAAATGCTTTTTTTATTGTTCTCGAAGAATTAAATTATTTTATATTTAATTTTTTTAAAGTATGAATTTAATTTATATATTTACATTTCATTCCGCCCTCCTAGGTTTTTGATATTTTAAAGAAAGGGTTAATTGGTGTTGGGTATTTGCATTTAAAAAGTGCTTTAAAATAAAAAAGTGTTAATTTGAAGTTAAAATTCGGTTAATTTGAAATTACAAAGGCTTAATTTGATGAGGAAAGAGAGAAATTTGACGGAAAGTGTAGTATATGTTAATATTTTAAAAAAACTTGAA
Source organism: Cimex lectularius (assembly GCF_000648675.2). NCBI lineage: Eukaryota > Metazoa > Arthropoda > Insecta > Hemiptera > Cimicidae > Cimex > Cimex lectularius. The sequence goes on along the minus strand of NW_019394221.1, from coordinate 141,479 downwards.
AACTTTGAAAAATAAGCTTTTTATAAATAGCGAAACCAACGAATGTAAGACCGAAGTAAAACGTATATTCTATTATCAAATTCTATCATTTTAACTTACCTGGATTAATTAAGTTATTGGTTGAGATAAAAACGTCAGTGTCACAAGAGGGATTCGAACCTTAATTAATTGAAAAGAATTTATTTGGTCAAGCGGACCTCGAAAACTAATAAAATTATACCTGGATGTTTCCGTATATTAAAAAATTCTCTTTTAGTTTGATAGTTGTCTATCATCTTGTCTGCCTATCCACACTTTTTGTCAGTCAGTCCGCATTTCGCCGTCTTCAGTGTTGAGTTTGGGTGATTTCTGCGAAGCCAAAATAACCAGTCAACACTAAAGATGGCAAAACGCCGAAACACGTCTGACTGACAAAAATCAGCGAAGAGAGGCAGACCAAGATGATAGGTGACTATCAAACTATAGGTTTATCAGCCCGCAGACAGGAGGAAATCTGACGAATTCTTTTTTTTACGATCTATATTTTTTAATTAAGACAACAAGACTTAACAAAGATAAGAAAGAATGGTCGCATGTCATGTGAAAACTGAGTGAGGAGTTAGAAAATTACGTTAATATTTCAGAAAGTGATCATGCCCTTTTATCAAATACTAGTATTAGACTTAATAATAACTGTAACTGGGACGTTTAGATGGGACAATAATCCTGGAACCGAACTCGACGCAGGAACCCATCGTTTTCTGTAGCCGGTACGCCAAAATCCCCGGCTGCATCCGCCCAGATACTCCCGGCTGTAAGTCAATAAAATTACGGTTTTGCAGTCATAATTCACTTATGTAATGTTTGCCTATTCACGATAAATGTCAAATATAAAACCATTCGTAAAAACACTAATCTTTGTTGTAATGTTGCAAGGTAAGTGCGTGGCTGCAGAACCATACTATTGTTGTTGCATAAAATCGCCTGGGCTCACAGTGTGTATTTTTTTGGAGAAACTCACGGTTTTTAAGTGTGTATTTTTGTATGAATTCGTAAAATGAAAGTTGCTTATGGTTTTTGTTTGTTTTCTTTAATTTTTAATCATACCGACTTGATATTCGTTGTAGGCCGTTTATACTCCGATTTAACATAGCACATCACCTATAAAAACGAATTTTGAATATAAACTTTTTTTTAAATTGATGTAATTTAATTTTTTACGTATTTTGAGAAAGAAGACGATATAAATGCTTGAATTCAAATATTTGTCGTAGTCTTTTTTTTTAAATAAAAATACCAAATCAAATTCACACATTTTACATCTATTTAATTTTTATGTGGGAAAATATGAACATTTTGTTTTATCTGTAACCAACACTTTAAAAGGAGTATAGTTTTAATAATATGTAAAAATGCTATTTAACAAGGAATTTTGTTTGTTTGGATTTTTGACATACTTATCATCTTACCTTATACATAACATATTTACATCTTAACGCATATCTACACAGAGAAATCAATTGCACGAAAAGTATCACAGTAAATCGCTTTGTAGAAGGTATTAATCATAGGGCTAGATTCGCTCTTGGACGGATTGGATTAAATGTATATGGTTTATTATAAACGGCACCCTGTACATAAACACATTCGACGTGGTTTTGTTGACAAAGAGAAGAAAATAAATGAGATGGAAAGTACGCAGATTATAAAATTGACGTAAACGTTTCAGTGCAAATGAATCCGGTGGACGCACTGGAGCTCCTCTTCTTCGCTGTTTTCGGCCAAACTACACCGGAGACCCTAAGGGTGAAAAAATCAAACCAGCCTGAATGGACGTTGTACCTTTTCAAATTCGTCTTCGGCATTTATATGCTCGTCTCGGTCGTCGTACTCATCAATCTGCTCATTGCTATGATGAGTGACACTTACCAACGAATCCAGGTAAGATTTCATGCACTAAATATCCCAGAAGTATTTTGGATAGATTTTGTAGATAAGTTTTAGTTTTAATTATTTCAAGCTCAAATTTTAAGTTTTGAATTTGTAAAAATCACGAAGTAAGGAAAATGGTTGCTTGGTTTCTTTCTCCCTCCACACGCCCTTCAGCGCAGTGCGGGCAAATCGATCCCAGAAAGTACTCGAGATCCGCCTTTAGATTTCCCTAAGTCCAGCAAATCCTTAATCCGATTAATCAGTTCCAATTTTTTTTCCGTTCGACAGGCCCAATCCGACATCGAGTGGAAATACGGCTTGGCCAAGCTTATAAGGAATATGCACCGCACGACGACGACACCTTCGCCGCTCAACTTGGTCACTACGTGGCTCATGTACCTCCTTCATCTTTGTAAAACGAAGAGTAAGTTTTATTCACTTTTCCCATTCTCCGAAAGGGATCCTTCTGGGTTTTTTCTTTCACGACGATTCGGTTTTTCAATTTGCAGTGGCCCAAAGGAAGAGGCCCAGCTTGGTTCAGATGATGGGCCTTCAGTCGAGATCGCGCGTAAGTGCAAGAACCAAAATGGGTGCCAAATGGTTGGCGAAAGTCAAAAAGGGGCAAGTCGCACCAAAAGGTAAATCATTAATAACAAAAATTGCATGAATAATCCAATATAACTATAATTTTAGCTTCATATGTATATATTAAAATGAATAATAGCACGTTCACCCTGTTTGCTGTCCCCGATGTGCTTACCCTGGGGGGTGGGTCGATGCCTCCTGGGAGTTTGCCTACCCCCTTGCGGCTGGCCTACCAAACGGGGTAGGCTCCACGGGCTTTTGACAGCTACGTTATTTCATCCCACAACGTTTGGAAAATATGATCTAACCAAAAACTAACATATACAATACAATCGCACTAATAAATACTTCACACCTATGTACATCGCACTCATTATGGTTGATTGGTGGAGTAGACGATATTCCTCCATCGACCTGCACAAAATAATAATAAGCTATTGTAAAATGAAGGTCGATGGAGTACTTTTATAAATTTTCTTCCATCGAACATACATAGACACACACTGATGAAGGGGTGATGGAGTCGCTATTTTTCACCATCAGCCTCTTACCACACACGCTAATAAATACACGCACTCATACATAACATAACCACAAAACACATAAAACAAATCTATATTCAGTAAAAAAATTCGTTCTCTAAAAAGCGGAACAGGGGACCCAGAAACTCAACTGCCAAGAACCATTCTTAAATCCAGTGGCATACCTACACGCTCTCTATCAAGAAGCAAGGAATGACAAGTTTATATTAATGTAGGATACATCGAGCAATCTTTATTAATTTATTGCACAGTTCCAACAGGGAAGCAGCCCCAAAAGAGAACTACCAAAATATAGTAATAGTAATAATAAGACCACACACACTAATAAATACACGCTCTCATAAAAGACATAACCACAAAACACATAAAACAAATCTATATTCAGTAAAAAAATTCATATCCTCTAAAAAGCGGAAAGGGGACCCAGAAACTCAACTGCTCAAGGACCATTCTTAAATCCAATGGCATGCCTACACGCTCTATATAAAGAAGCAAGGAATGACAAGTTTATATTAATGTAGGATACATCGAGCAATCTTTTCTAATTTATTGCATTGTTCAAACAGGGAAGCAGCCCCAAAATAGAACTGCCAAAATATAATAATAGTAATAATAATACCAAAAAAAGTCGTCGAATGTAATGTACAATATGCTGCAAGTGCCTTTAATCAGTTCTCTAGGATTAGAAATGACGATAGTTTGTATAAATCATGTTTTCTTTCATAATTGTTAAAATTCGCACCTGCGCGGGAATCGGTCCATGACTAATGAATAAATAACATGGTGACAGACCCCAGCATTAAATTCTAATTTCAATGTGTAGAGATTAGTGACCGTTAATCTATAGTTATTCAGATATCGTGAGATGCGGTCGGGAGTGATGTAGGTTTCAGAAAAACATTTTCTTTATCGTGCCAACGTTTCGATCTTTTATTGAGATCATCTTCAGGGCTCAACAGACAAACACTTTGAGCCCTGAAGATGATCTCAATAAAAGATCGAAACGTTGGCACGATAAAGAAAATGTTTTTCTGAAACCTACATCACTCCCGACCGCATCTCACGATATCTGAATATCTAATTTCAATAATCAATTAACATTTAACTAAATCGCCAAATCTGAATCAATCTATTCCAGAGTGCATATAACATTTTCTATTAATTAACAGGGGAAAATTCATAATTTCATATTAATTATTGAATTGGCTTTTGTACAAAGGTTTAATTGGTTTGGTGTGCTTTTTAATGGTTCGTAAGCCCATGGTGCCTTATTGTGGTTAAGTAAGTACTGGCTCGTAAAATATATTCATGGCGTTTTTTGATGGTAAATGCTATGTAAATTTCAGGTAAAATATGATCCATTTTGTTCAATTATTTGTTACCACCTTCCATGCAATTTTATTTGTCCGTCCTACCAAAACTACTTTGGGTTTTTGAACGATGAACTCGATGTAGTTTCTTAGTCGTCAAGTGACGTAACGTTTTTACTTTAATAGAGTTTTGCTCTGCTTGTAAAGCGTTATCATGGTGGAAAAGAATTCCCCTTGCTATTAACCAATGTTAGTTTAATCGCTGCAATTGTATACATAGTATACAGTATACATTAGAATTAATAGTTTGGTTGAGCGGAATAAGCTCATAATAAAGCACCACCTTATAATGTCACCAAATGGTTATTATTCGGAAGTGGCTTTTGAACTTATTAACGGTGAGTCACTACATTTACCCTATGATTTTCTTCTCTGAACATAGTTGTAGAGGACCTAATTTTCATCTTTTTAAAAATGGATCGTTTATACTGCATTTAAGAAGGTGTGATCCAATAAATTCTTCTCAGTCAACATGTAAGGACATATCCGACAAACATATCCAGATGCCCTCAAATGAGTTTTTTAAGATATCTTAAGTGTCTCTGAAATGTCTCTTCGTTGGGTGTTGTTTATTTGTGACAAAAGTTTAAAATTGATCATCGATAGTTGAAGGACCACCAGAGCGCTTTGTATATTTAAAAATAAAACTTCTTTCTCTTAACAGAGCACACCTAAGGACGGTGCTTGCTCCTACAGCGTCATAAAAAAATTTTCTAACAGTCTGAGCTCAGGTTTTTCACTTTGTGAAATTCAAAAAATCATTATTTACGTCTATAGGAGATACTGACCTAAAAAACTGTTTTTTTAAATTAATTTATTTTTTATTTATTTATTTATTTTTTATTTAACCGCAGTAGCTCACAATTATCCTACAGGTGAGATCTGCATAAAAATACATTGGTCTATAATGCTGTAACCAGTTGAGAAATCGTGACTTAGATCCGCTCGGTTACCAACTCCTAATCTTAGGACTAATGTTTTGTATTGATAGAAAATCATTCTTACCTTCCTCGAGCCCTGCTTAGTAGGTGTACTGGAAGCTCTTTTACCTCCGCAGAATCTGCACAGAGTTCATTGATATCAATCTTCCTCATAGTGATTCAGTGCGCAGTGCCCTGCAACAATTTAGAGTCTCTTACTGCTTCCATTAATGCATTCTATTGTTTCTTTCTTTCCAAATCTTTCTAGGTTTCTAGATTGTTTGTGTATATTACTAGAATTCAAATGAGCAAATTTGTTGCTCTCAGTGTGGAATTTGAGTCCATTAGGATCACAACTTTCTTTTTTTTTAAATATCTATTTCGATTTAATATTCAAAGATTTAAAAAAATATATATTTCCATTCTATTTGCAGAATTTGTTGCTCTCAGTGTTGTACATTTGAGTCCATTAGGATCACAACTTTCTTTATTATTATTTTTATATCTATTTCGATTTAATATTCTTGGATATACATATAATATTTCTTGGATATACACCAGGCCTTTGACCGAGTATGGCACTCTGGGCTGCCGTGGAAGCTCTAGAACATCCTACCAGCAACCTATTACCTTATCCTAAAATCCTATCTTAACAATCGTTACTTCCAAGTATCCCACAGAAATTCATTGTCTCCTATCCATCCTATTCTAGCAGGTGTCCCATAGGGCAGCGTGCTCGCACCTTTCCTTCATTCAATTTATACCTCCGACCTATCTACGCAACCTAACACTATCACCTTCACCTTTGCCGATGATACCGCAATCCTTTCTCCTGATAAAGTACCTGTCACAGCTTCCCGTAATCTCCACCTAGATATCCTAGAATGCTGGCTCCGTCAGTGATTCAAGTCAATCAAGATCAACGAAACCAAATCAACAAACATAATATTTACCCTAAACAAGAAAACGCTCCCGCCAGAATACCTTACCAACGTTCCTATCCCAATTGCGAACCATGTACGATACCTCGGACACTACCTGGACAAACGACTGACGTGGAACCGCCATACACGACTACTCGACAGACGGTCAAAACTCTCACTACCAAACAAAAGAAAATTTTACATTGCCCTCCTGGCCCCCATTTGGACATACGGACTTGAACTTTACGTTCCAACCTCAATCGAATCTTTTTCATTCAATCCAAAATCCTCAGAACAATAGTCAACACTCACACTATGTATCCAATCACACCATCCACCGACCTAAATGTCCCTCTTGTTACCGAGCTAGTCCAATCCCGCTACAAAACTTTCCATTCCAAACTACCCCATCATCCGAACCCTTTCGTCAAAAACCTGTCATCCACCACATTACCTAATAATCCGAACAGAAGACTGAAACGTCAGTGGCCCCGCGACAACCTTAACACTTGACATCGGTCTCCTAGGACGGAGTCCATCTCGCTCATCGTATTGATGTACTAACGGCTACAATCACTGGATGATAGCTGTTCAAATTTCATGCTACTGTTATAATTATTTATATGTAAATATTATATGTTTTACTTGTTGCGTCAAAGATTGCAGTTGTAAAAAAATAAAAATAAAATAGATTTAATATTCAAAGATTTTAAAACAATGTTTCAATTCTATTTGCAGAATCTGTTGCTCTCAGTGTGGTACATCTGAGTCCACTAGGATCACAACTGAGCTTCAGCAATGCGGCGACAAGAATTGAAAACATCGCGGATTGGGAGGCGATAGCCAAGAAGTACCGGGCTCTGATGGGAGAGCAGAATGACCAGGGCATGGACAGCATCGACACAAGCCAGACGATCGGCTCGTCCGAGACGACACTTTCAGCTCGATAGATTTATTTCGATTTTTCAATTGTGGGTAACTCACATAACTCAAAAAGCCTTAATATTGTGCCTTGACCAATTTCCACATTCGCAGTGGCTCTGCAAATAACATTTACAATTCTGTGTCTTATTGTTATTAAAATTCAGAAATAAGTCGTAATTGAACAAACAACGACTCTGTAAATAATTGTAACTTAGACTTGTTGTTCCTGAACGTTAGTTATTTTTTATTTTTTTTAGTATGTAGTCTTTTTCAATTTTCTACAATATCACTGTTACTGCAAGAATGAAACATTCAGTCTTTTTATAACACTAAGGTAAAATGTGTAGTTACCATGTACATAATATAAACAGATATATTTTTTCATATAAATAAAACTATTGAAGTAAATACACGCCATTTTTTCCACTAAAAAACTGATTTATACATGAAGACCAGTATTATATTTATTATCATGAACCTTTTAATAAAAACAGTTATTTTTATGTACATTAATGAATATAAAAATTTGCAGAAAAATACAAAAATATTTTTTGAAAATATAATGTTGCAAAATAAAGAAAAAAAACTGAAGTGAAAATTTCCAAAAGAATAGTTTGTAACTATTTCACATTTTAAATAAATATTTGTCCTGAAACATTAAAAAGGTCATCCAGATGTAATAGTTTATACATAAATTATATTTTTGAAAAAAAGAAGACCATTGTTTTTATATTTTATGATTCTTCTATCAAAGTAAAATGCAGGTAATAAATTATTGAAAATATTTATTTTATTAATTTTTGAAAACCCTTTTTATTACAACATAGCAGTGCTTGTCAGATTTTTCAGTGAGGTCCGCGTGTCATTGTTTGTAAAATTTAATCGACCTGATAAACCCGCAAATGAAATGTAGGTCACAATTTGAAAAACATAAAGGGTAGAGTGAGTTTTGAGAAAACGATGGGGTCACAAGTAAGTTGACAACCTGTATATACAATTTTTCAAAAGAAGTAGGTTGTAACTGTTTTGGTAAGATTTTGTAGTACAACATAGTCAGTAAGATATACCATATTATTATGGACACTAGAGAAGGGATTAGGTAATATTTTGACTAAAACTTTCCAAAATTTCATAGGAATTTCATGTTATCTATATGCGATAGTTTTCTGTTTGGATAATTTTGTGGTTTATTGGTTTCATGTAGTTCATTCATTAGAATATAAATTCGTTATGGAAGAGTTTTGTCTTGATTTTTTCATACAATTTATCAAATTTCATAGGAATTTCATGTTATCTCTATGTGATAGTTTTCTGTTTGGATAATTTTGTGGTTTATTGATTTCAATGACAAGTGTAATTCATTCATTAGAACATAAATTTGTTATGGAAGAGTTTTGGCATGATTTTTTCATAAAATTTATCAAATTTCATAGGAATTTCATGGTATAACTATGGAAAAGTAACTGGGCCATTTTTGTGGTTTATTTATTACAATTAAATTTATGAGCCATTTTATCACAAAAGAAGAAAATTTACCTCTACAAAATCCCACTTAGCTTTGATTTTGTCAATTTTCTACCAAATATGTATATAATTACCCAATGGGTCATTTTGTAATAAAAATGTGAACATACAACAATTTAATAGTGGACATGTACACAAGAATATTACATAAAGTGAAAAACATGTAATTTTTGACTTGTCTCTCAAATCTTTTACAGTTTATTCATTAAAATGAAAGTATGTATCATCATTCCGTCATTCTGCATCATGTCTTTTTGTTATGTATAGGAATAATATTTTCTGTTGAGAACTGAGCCAACCTTTGCTGATGACCAAGGATTTTTGTTTAGCAAAGTAATTCATCTCGCCTAAATGCTGAATAAGTGCACGTTCCTCACTTCATCAGCTCAAAAGTATAATAAAAATTTAATTCAAAACAGGCTAATTGATAAAATTAAAAAAATACAAGTGCGTTAATATAAAGTTTAACAATTTAAAAATGAGATAATAATTGGTCTATTTATTTCAAAAATTTATTATGTTGTCACAGTTTATAATAATTTATAATAAAAGGATTGACGTAATGAAGATCAAGGTTCGGCGGAGTAAAACAAACTGAAACAATCCATTCAGTATTAAGTAATAAAATGTAATTTATTATCGACGATAGAGGCATGTTTAGATCGGGTTCAGGGACGATGAACCGAACGATATAAAACGGCGGGTTGAGAAATCCACAATTAGATCTGTCCAAAACTTATGGCAGCTAATAAAAATATTGTCTTAATTTCGAACGAAAAACACGTTTTTTGTTGAAGAAATGCAAAAACGAGTTAAAACCTGGGGAAAAAACCCGGTAAAATTTATATAGATCTTTATTTTCAAGAAATGACACACAAAAGTACAATTTTCTGTTTAAAAGTCTACTTTTGAAGTCAGAGAGTCAAATATGTACAAAATTGACAGTCAACTTTGAAATTTTTTTTATATAGGTAACAAATATTTTTGCGATTTACATGCCACAAAAATAGCCTAATATTTTTTTTTAAATTTTCTTCTTGAATTTTTGTTTGTAGTTAAATCGTACAGGATTGAAACGAGCAATTATAAACAGGCTTTTACAGCGTGATCATCCGTTTTATTGCAAGTTTGCAAGTTCGCTTATGGCAGGAATTCGCGTTAACCAGTGCGTCTGCATTTATAATTCAGTTAACGAGATCAACAGATGTGTAATTTACAGTTGGCATTTTGAACTGAACTGCTATTAGATTTTGTGAGGTTGTTTACACGGACAATTTCGCAATCTGGTTTTGTATTATTTTATGTGGTAGCCAGTAATTTCCGTGGCAATAAAAAAAACCCATAAATTCCTAACATTCTCGTCATGTGCAAATTTTACATGTTTTCTTCTCCAAATGTGAAAATATTGTGTGTATTTAATCAAACCTTATAGTCTTAACTAAAGTGTATTTAGTAGAATTTGTATGAACAACATTCATAATATCTCTATATTTATATATTTTATGACCAATTTGTGGTTACCATATCTCTAAGGGAGCTTTTTTAAGATTTTGGTACGAATGTCTTGTCAATTAATTAAAATTGCATATTTGAATATCATGTTATGACTGTGTGATCTTATGGTTAACTTATTACGATAAATTTTGTGGTCCACGTTATCACAGAGAAAAAAAATCCAAGGACATTCTGTAGTACTATAAATTCATTGAAATTCAAAGGTTTACGTAAGTATTGTTTGGCTATGGAACATTTGTTGTCATTTAAGCATGACCTGAGTCATAACAGATTTTTTTTGTTTTTGTTTAAGAATTAATTATGAAAAATATTGAAGTGCAAGTGATTTTCATGATATGATTATGAGAAGGTTTTATTGTATAATTTTTTGGTTAATTCATTCATTAAAATATATAGGAACATTAAGGATCTCTATGTATTTTCCGTGTAATTTTGTAATACAGCTGATCAAATTTAGTAGAAGTTTCATGATATGGTCGTTTTGTGGTACGATTAATTAATTCAGTAGAATACAATGGAGCATTACAGAATCTCTATGAAAGAGTTTTAACATTATTTTGTCATAATTTTTTTCAAATTCTGTAGGAATTTTGTTCTTTGACTAGGAGAGAGTTTTATTGGGTCAATGTGTGGTTAACTCTTTACAACTACATGTTTTGAGCAACGTTATCACAAAAGATACATCGTATTTTGTGGATAGATGATTACAATTATATTTTTGGGCAATGTTATCAAAAATAAATAAATTTTGCAGTTTTGCAATACAATATTCATTTTAAAAAAATCGGAATATTGCGGAATCTCCATGGAACAATTTTGGCATTATTTTGTCATGGAATTTATCAAAATTCATAGGAATTTCACAGTATGTCTACGCGAGATTTTACTGGGCCTTGGGTGGTTAATTCATGGAACATATAAGAAACTCTATGAAAGAGATTTGGCAATATTTTGTCCAAAACTTTCCCAAATTTTATATGAAATTCATTGTACTACAATGAAAGAGTTTTTGTGTTTGATCATTTTAAAATTACATTTTGTAGGCGACGTTATCACAAAATAAGAATTTTTCAGCAACATTCTGTAGTACTCATTCATTATAATAGAGTTTCGGCATTATTCAGCCATACATTTTCTGTAATTTCAGATGAATTTTCAAGGATTGGCTACGAGAGGGTTTTCCTGTGCCATTTGTGGTATAATTGATTTATTTTATGGAGCACGTTATTTTAAAGGAAGGATTTTACGTCATTCTGCAGGACAATTCATTCATTAGAATATATCGGAACATGTAAGAATCTCTATGAAAGAGATTTGGCAGTATTTTGTTCAAAACTTTCCCAAATTTTATATGAAATTCATGGCACCACAATGAGAGAGCTTTTGTGTTTGATCATTTTAAAATTACATTTTGTGGTTCACGTTATCACAAAAGAAGAATTTTTCAGCGACATTCTGTAGTACTCATTTATTATTATAGTGTTTTGGCCTTGCTTAGGCATACATTTTATCAAATTTCAAATGGCTTTTCATGGTATCGCTACGAGGGGGGTTTTACTGTTCCATTTGTGTTCTATTTGATTACAATTATATTTTGTGAACCAAGTTATCTCAAAAAAAAGATTTTACGTCATTACGCAGGACAAGTCATTCATCAGAATATATCGGAACATGACAGAATCTCTATGGAAGAGTTTTGAGATCATTTTAGATTAAAAATCAGGGATAAAGCCAAATTTGTAAGAAAATAACCTCAGACTCCGTCAACTTTTCGAAGAGGAATAAATCCCAATAAATTTCTAAACCATTATTAATAATTCACAAGGTTAATAAACTCGAAAATATACTTACAATTTAGTACCACCTATGTACATTATTGTAAAACAATATCGTATTTTAGTATTTCAATGTGCTTCAGGGTATTTTATAGTAAGATAAATTAAAATCTATAAGTAAGGAATTGGTTGAGATAAAAAAGTCAGTGTCACGAGCGGGATTCGAACCCACGACCTTCCGGTAAATACGCCGCTGCTCTATTGCTATTGCCGGGTAGAGCAGCGGCGTATTTACCCGATGGTCGTGGGTTCGAATCCCGCTCGTGACACTGACTTTTTTATCTCAATCAATACCTTACTTAAAGATTAATTAATTGAAAACAATTTATTTGGTCAATCGGACCACGAAATCTAATCGAATTAATAAATGAAAATTATATTTTGAAATATCACGATTTCGTTACATAATTTTACAAGGACAGATTTTAGTTCTGGTGGTTAATAATTGGAGAAGTATTAGAGAGTTTATCGACCAGACTTTACTATGTATAGAGCCTCCTGGATTAGGGTTGTAGTCAAAATGACCACAAAAATGGCAAAAATGACCTAATTCACGAGACTGTTACATTGGAGTGTTTTGTTAGGCCATGGAACATTTGTTTGTCATTCAAGGCCTGATCCATAATAAAAAATTTATGTGTTTAAGAAGCACTTGGTAAAAATAAATAAATATCGAAGTATATCTTGATTTGCTGCCTATTGAAATTTTAATGTCTAAATCTATATGCAATAAACAAAATATACGAGAGTATATTACGATGCTATATCTTGCCTTTTGAAACTTATCAGATGATAATTAACAGTTTTCTACAAAACCGATCTGTGGGTGGAAAAAAATATAGGACACTGAACCGACAAAGAAGAATGGTTGGGGTGGTCTGCCCAAGTAGTTAGCTATGTTTTCAGAACTGCTAGTAGAACTATTTAGAAGAAGGAGAAGAGGGGCCTCAGTAGCTCATACAACAAAGCAGAGCCTTCACATCATCTTCAGCATCAGGGTGGACCGGCACGGACACACAGAACGGTCAAAAATCATTCAGCAATTTCTTCAAGTCTTGTAAGTTTTCAACTTTACACTGTATATTGTATTATTTTATTTTAATTATAAATACTTTATTTTAGTTTCTTTTTAATTAGTTTATGTGTAGTTTGATTTTTGCATTATATGTTACATACTGTCTAACCTTAAAATGACAAAGAAATCGTGAAAATTTGATTTTTAAAATATTTTAGTTAGAAGGATTGTCAATTATTTTTTTGTCAAAGTTGGTTTAAAAGTCAAATGGAATGTGATCATAGGGAGGCATTAAAAGGTAATTACTTTCTCCTCATGCTTAGTTTTATTTTCTGCTTCCCTCTTTCTAATAATAATCAAAGGGACAATAAAACAACATATATTACAAAAAAAATTCAATGGAAGTGTAAATCTTTTAACGTAAACGTGGGTGTTTGATAACAGGGGACCTCTTTTTTTATTGGACTATCTGCAGGAAAGGGAACTTCCTCGGTGTGCAATCGCGAGGAAGAATTCAGTAATAAAATTATCGCATTTTTTTTTGGCATTCCAGGTCGTGAAGATGAAGGGGTTGCTGCTCTTGCTGCTGGGGTACATGCTCATTGCGGACGTGACGCTCGCCAAGGTATATTTCCGCATGTAATGTGAAGCGACGATAAGGAGTTGGCCGAGCTATTTAAAGATCTGACATAAGCAAAATCCAGCTTAGCACTTTTCAAGCATCTAAGCACGTTTCGGTCAATAAAACCCTAGAAAATGTAAACCTACAGAGGAAAATATCTGTAAAAAAATTTGCATTACAAAATTCCTAAAATTTATATTTTAATTCTTTTCATCTTACTTTAACTTTGTTCTAAAACATTAAAAAAAGGCCATAAATTTATCTTAACCGTATTTTATGACGGCAAAAATTATTTTTGCATTCCATTCCCCTTGTATAACCTTCTATTGAAAGAAAGATTAATTACTAATGACTATTAATAAAACGAGCTCAATTGGTTCAACAGCTCGCAGTCAGTCCATCAAAGATTGACGATTTGGTAATAAAACAACCAATCAGTTTCGTAACTATTAAAAATATCTAAATAGGCAGAATAACAGTTCCAAATTAGTCTCAACTCACATAGAAAAAAATTATATGATATATATTTTTTTAAACAAAAGCTCAGCCAAATTCTTATCGTTCGTAATCAGTATAAATTTTCAAATATCAATGATACGCCGCGAAGGAGAGGCGGAATTATTTTTTTTTTGTACTAGACCCATTTATTAACAGATTTTTTTATTTTTAATCGGCAGGGTTTTCGATTAATCTGACCTCTTGCGTAAACTCAATAATTTTACAGTCAACCTAATTAATTTGTACGATGGATGAGTTTCTTGACTTGGCAGTCTGAACATTTACACTAAAAGTCTCTGGCCTCTCACCAGAATCAACATAAAAGGACGGTTCCTAAAGGGAAAGCACGAAGTACTGAAGATTGCAAAGTAGTTAAATCCGTCAAGTTGATAGCAAGAGTAGGCAGGCCATGGTGATAACAGATGTATAAAAAAGATGTATTCTCCAGATTCCACTAGAGCATTAAGAAAGCTAAATTAATTTTGATTAGCTTATGTGAAAAAGACAATTAAGAAACAAAGCATAGACAAAAGTTAAGCAACATAGAGGTACTGGTGAAAGACTTAGAAGACATTTTCCAAGTGGGCGATCAATTCTAGGAATATTTATGCTGTTTCATGCGGTTTTTGTCAGACCGCATGAAATCCTTTTAGAAAGAAATGATGTGTGGATAAATTGTCCTGGTCCGCCTGTCTATCATTATCTTCAATTTTTTCTTTCGTAAATTTTGAGGTTATGGTAAAAGATCAAATGCCATGTTCACAATTTGCGATACGTTCTGTTAAAATTTATGTCGGTATGTTTTTGTCAGATGGTATGAAATCCTTTTAGAAAGAAATGATGTGTGTATAAATTGTCCTGGTCCGCCTGTCTCGCTTTATCTTCAGTTTCTTTCTTTCATCAATTTTTAGGTTATGGTGAAAGACTAGTGGCCATTTTCCCAATGTGTAATTTCCTTTCAATATTTATGTCGGTATATTTTTGTCAGATGGTGTGAAATCCTTTTAGAAGGAAATGATATGTATTTAAATTATCTTGGTCCGCCTTGTCTCGCCTTTTGCAGGGTATCCGTTGATAGATGCCAATAGTTTGTTACATCTCAAATTTAACTAGAAAGTCCCTATTGTCCAAAGTCTGATTATCACTTTATTCTAGATATTTCAGTTTTATACTACTTCAAACTTTCACTATTTTTTTATAAAGTCCCTCCTTAAGTTTGGTTATGGTTTTTGTGAAGCTTTTTGTTTTTTCTTATGTAAATTTTGTACTAAACAGTCTTTAGTTTATTTCTTTTGTTTATTTTGTATTATTTTTATACGGTATCTTTTAATACAAGTATCAATATCTAAAAGGCTAATTTTTTTAAACTGTTTGTAAACGGAAAAATCAAATTTTTAACAATTAAACGTTAATTTTACAGTAGAGATAACTGACCTCAAAGTAATTAAGTAAGCAAGTTTAAAGCTAATTAGTAGAGCAACTTTTCTATATCTACAGTAATTACAGAACAAAAATTGTTACTTAAGACTTTAAACAAAAAATTTGCCACTCGTAAAAGTTTATATTTACTTAAGATTATGACAATGAAAAATCTATGAATCTCAGCGTTTTCCATGCTCTTTTCATTGGTAAACAAATTTCCTGAAAGATTAACATTTTATGAGACATGCGGGACTTTTTGGGAAATGTTGAGAAAGGTTAAAGTCACCTGAAAAAAGAACAGTTAAGAATCAGACCTTGAACAATGAAGGGATTTGATTTTTCAGTCCAATTTGAGACCTAATGAAGTATTGATGTCTTGTATAAAGCGAAACTAGAAGTGTCATGACAATTTATATAAACAAGAAATAAAGCACTGATGCAACTGCTGGATGTAGTTCCCCCTAAAAAATCCGTCCAAGTTATACAGCGAAACTTGGCGGATCAGGACAATTTATATGCTAATCATTTCTTACTAAAAGGATTTCATACCACTTGACAAAAACATACCGATGCAAATATTAACAGAATGACTCGCACACTTGGATCTTACACGAGAAAGTTATCAAAAGGTCGAAGCAAGAAACAATGTACAAACGACCGAATATACAGCGAGACTAGTCGGACCAGGACAATCTCACAATTAATGTCTTTTTAAAAGGACGTCATGCCTTCTGAAAAAACAGACAGGCATAAATATTAACAGAACGAATGACATTCGGAAAAAGACAACTGGTCTTTCACAAGAACCATGCAAAAGGACGAAAGGAAGAAACAGCGTATAGATCTAAACTACCGAACATAAAACCATGCTAATATTTTCTTTAAATAAAACACAATCAAAAACAAAGTATTGCTCCAATGTATTTAACAAAAAACTAATATAATCTGTACAAGATATAAAGCGAAACTTAGCGGACCAGGTCAATTTATAAACAAACATCATTTCTTTCTAAAATGAATTCATACCATGTGACAAAACCTTACCGACACAGTCATTGAAGCCAATCATACATTTGGAAAAATAAATATAGTCATAAACTAGAATTTTACAAAAGTACGAAAGGATGCAACAACATAGAGACAAAAACGACCTAATACAAAGCGAGACTAGGCGGACCAGTATAATTTATATCAAATGATTTCATACCATCTTACAAAGGCTTAACTGAATAATCAATATCAATGTTAACTTGGAACAATTCCATCTCAAGCTTTTACGGGAACCTACAAAAAGGACGAATCATGATAAACAACATACAAACTCATCATAATAATAATAAATATACATCACCAACCGTAGAACGACAAACATAAAAATCTGGTCACATTCCACCCCTAGAGAATTCGATATTCCTCGAGGTGGAGTTAAGCAATACCTTCTTTTCGAGCTAATAAATTTCATTCATTCCAATAAATTAACATAAACACAACTCCCTATACAACCAAAAAATAAAAAAACGAATAAAAAAGAGTAAACGTTAAATGTTTACAAACATTAATAACTCTTCTTCAGGATATTACATATTAAAAAATAACACAACACTCAGTATAAACAAAGAAGGCTGGTCAGGTCACATTCACTGCCCGGTAATACTCGATATTCCATGGGGCGGGGTGGAACTCTCCCTAATAAATTACTTTTACTCTCCAGACGTCACACACTCACCCCAGAGTACTCGAGATCCTCGGGGCGGGGTTATAAGCAACCCCTTCCTTTCACGCTAATAAATTACATTTATTCCAATAAATTAACAAAAACACAATACTCGATAGAAACATAGAAGTCTGGCCACATTCACTCACCCCACAGTACTCGATACTCCTCGGGCGGGGTTAAACAGCCCATTACTTTCACGTTAATAAATTACCTTCATTCTAATAAATTGTTGTGCACATACACAACATAAACACTAATACATTTAAACATCCCTACACAGGGGGCTAATAAAAATGGTTAAATTATAAAGCAGACTAGATGGATCAGGCGTCCATCAATTTAGATTTCTTGCCTATTTTTATTTTTCTAGGTAATTTTTAATTAACGAAATCACACATATGTACATCTAACAGAACAACAATCAAGAAACAAAACACAACTAATGAAAATAGCAAAACCCCAAAACCTATCTATCCAAGATATAAAGCAAAAATAGACAGGCTAAGGACGATCATTGACAAAATTAAGAAACAAAGGACAAACATAAAAGCTGAATGCCTAAATGGATTTTTGCATCCGGTCATATTCGCCTCCAAAACAAACCAATCAACCAACTAATTACGAAGTGATTTATTGTTTCTTCTAATCAGGCCACCTTATTTTCAACTAGTCTTTCGACATCAATTGAGACCAATGGGTGGATTTCATGGCAGAAAGTCTTCCAGCGGCTGACTGTACCCATGTCGTTAAAACGACCGAACGTTTAAATAGAAAATTTTATGTTTCATCTTTACGCAATTTATTTTATTGGATGCTGTAAATTGTATGAAAGAAACTGTCGTAGTAAATCTAAAAATAGAATATATTCAAAGCATTCCTTTAAAAATACAACAAACGCCTAAGAATTTGCTACTTTTATTTTCTTTATACTGCTGAAGACAGATAAATAATAATACAATTTAGAATTTAGAAGAATAGAATGAAATAGGAAATATTTATAAAGAAGAAAAATCTGCTTTAAAAGCTTTGTGTCATAGTCAAAATTTATTTGAAATATTGGAAATTATGTTTTTCTACATTTTGAAAGATCTTGTAATAAAATAGGCCAATACAAGCACAAAAAGAAAGAAATATCACGCATAGGAAGGATAGGAAGGATCACCTTTCCAGAAAGTATAATTTCTTACAAATTAGATTCAATTTAAATTCGATAGTTTGGCATTTTTGGTTAATTTACGCCTGCCCGGTTAGTCACGAAGCCCCGAAGCCTTTTCGTGCTGGCGTTTTGACAGATATAAAGCCCTGTCGGCTTAACTATCCGTGAAAAGCCCCCTCCGTACTTTATTCTATGACTTTTGACATATATCAACGGACTGAAAATATTTTTTTTAAATTTCAGAAAAGGAAGTCGCCGAAATTGTTGCCCGCTGCTAGCGACTTTGACGAAGATGAGAGACAAACCGAGACCGAAGGTAATTTGTCATAAAATTAAGACGAAAAAATAATTTTAACCAGATTATTCACTCGCAACACCCGAAACTTGCTATTTCAAACAAAAAAAGCCGCTTGTTAATTGGGTCGAATGCTTTTTAATCAAAACTACAACCGATGGTAGATAGACGCAATTAATTTCAATTGGCTCTGTGTCCTTTTTTAATTCATTCGCTGCACTTCCATAAATAATTTCAAGAGTTGTGCTTTATCGCAATCATAGACACTTTTTTTGCTGGTTCATCAATAAACAACAATTTCTCATAAGGAAACCGAATCGATTGTGTATTTATATATTTTCAATAATAATAACAATAAAAATGTCAATTTTACCTCTGGACTATATTATTTACTCAAAGATTAAAAGTACTTGTCTAATTGCTTGAAATCCCTTTTTAATTGCTTGAAAGATAATAATACTTTTCATGATAACTTTTTAAATAATTTTGTTCCTGAAAAGATTTCTAAATTTATAATTCCACCTTTGGTGCACATTTTTAATTTAACTTATTCACTTGGTCTATATCCATCTGATTTTTAAAAAAATCCTTAGTAATACCATTATTTAAATCTGGTTCAAGACTAAAGATTAATAAATGTAGACCTATCTCAACTTTTTTATTATCCAAAATTCTAGAAAAAACAATTAAAAATAGTTTATTGGACTTCATTATTGAAAATAGAATAATTTCTCCAAAGCAGTGTGGTTTTCTTCCGGACAGATCAACTGAACAGGCTTTGTTTGATGTTACTAATTTGTTTTCACAATAAATTAATAATATTGGATTGTTTCTGGACACTAAAATTTGCATAAAACTTAAAAGGTTTTCGACTCTGTTGGCCATAAGTTGATGCTAAAAATCATCAGTGAATTGGTACCTCTAATATTACCCTTAAACTCCTTGAATCATATTTATCAGACAGAACTCTAGTCACAAAGGTTGGAACAGTTTATAGTTCTTGTTTACAAGTTGAATCCGGAGAACCACAAGGTATAGTCTTAAGCCCATTTTTTTATATATTAATGGTTTTTTGAAAATGAAATTCTCTGGAAAATATTTAATTATGTAGATGGTATGTGTATCATTTCTCAGGTGATAATTTAATTAATTTAACTAAAACTATAAATAATTTTAAGAAAATAATTAATTTTTGGTAAAACTCAAACCAAACTTTCTACTTTTAAACACAAAAAATGTAATGTACTCCACTTTTCATTAAAAAAGGTAATAAATTAAAATTTGCTTTTCATACTTCTGATGATAATGATGAGTTCTTGCTTGCCTATCCCATTTACAGCCTTAGGTATCTTGATGTGAACATGGACTCAAATTTGAGATTTAATTTACATATTGATTCTTTAATCTCCCATCTGAGAAAGCTCTTTTATAAATTTAGAATTTTACATAATTTTGTGAAAACTGAACTTAAGAACGATATATTTTTCTCTTGCTCAATTCAAAATAGCTTATGGTATTGTTTTCGGGGGGGGGGGGTTTAATATTAAATGTTCTACTAAGACTCTGGATGGAACTATAAATTCACTTTAAAAATTATTCTATATAAACTGTATAAATATAATACGAAAAAATTATACAATTTATTTAAAGTAATGAATCTATACCAAATCTTTCTTAATTTTGAAAGAATGTTTAATTTAATTTCTTCTTACATTCATGTTCGTATATTTATATATAAAACCAATCTTGTAACTAGTTACATCAGTAAATATAACATGAGACAATTCATCGGCTAACACATTTTTTCAATGTAAAGACTAGGCAAAATTATAATTTTGCATTACATATGGCATTTTTTTTTCAAAATTTCAACAACTACAAAGAAGGCAAAAATTTATAATTTAAAAAATTTTAAATTGTAGTTAAGATATTTTAAAGCCAACATTTAATTTCGGTTTTTTTTCATACTACACGTTTATTCTATTTTTTGTTTGTTTATTCATTTGTTTATTCGTTTGTTTATTCGTTCGTTTATCGTTATCTTTTGTTTCTTCCTCTGAGATTCTCCATCAACTTCTGCTTTCAAGTACAAGCTTTTCTTTTTGACAGCAGGCAGGGTTGTACAAAAATGTTATTTTTTGTTGTAAATTTATATGTAATGTACATTCTTGCAAATAAATATTTATTATTATTATTAAATAATTGCCATTCAACACTCCACTGGGGGACCGCGGTAGCTGAGTGGTTAGCATGAGAGACTCTCACGCCGCGGTCGTGGGTTCGATTCCCACCGTCGCCTCTGGCCCTTTTTTCCCGATAACCCCCAATTTGAACAACATATATAAGAATTCGTCATGGCTAATATGCAAAGATCATAAGGCACAAAAAAAAAAAAAAAAAAAAAAAAAAACACCACTGGTTGTTCTTTGTTTTTAATGTTTTATAAATGTTTCAAAATGCGGTCTTACATTTGAACCGGGTGAAGATAAAAAAAAAAAAACATTCAGGAAGAGATAGTTAATAAACCTAATCTATGACATCAGAACAATAAAATTAGAATCAATATTATCATTTCACTAAACATTTATGTTAATTGGCAATAATATTTGTTATCAATTGACGTTAAAGTTTATGGATATGCCACTTCTATTTGCTGCATGGTGTGTAATTAGATTTTATTGAGCAGTAACTTTACAAATAAATATGATTCGGCGTCTGTATCTCTATGAAAGAATTGTATTGGTTAATATAATAAAAAATGTTATAAGTTTGTGAATTTTGTGCAACTTCATTTTTGCTAATCTTGTTATTTTTGTTTTAAACATTTTGCCAAGAAGTAACTATTTCTAGCCAATAACAAAGATCAGGATCAAATCAAATGATAACAATGATAAACAGGATTTTATCGTTTTTCAAATCCTACATTCAAATGTACCTTTATGTTAAATTTTTGCAACAAAAAATTGATCCTTTATGAAAATGAGTTCCAAATGGACTCAATTTAAATTTTGAAATTACAAATATTTAAGCTGAATATTTTACTTTTATAGAGAATATGAATTTGTTGATTGACCCTTGCTTGACAAAGCATTGTGGAGCTGGTCAAGTTTGCGCTTTGGACCAACTGGATGAGCCTTACTGCAAATGCATTGAAGAGTGCCCATTTGAAGAAGAAGCCCGGAGGAAGGTAAACAACAAATATATAATTAATTTCAAAAGCTGTTTGAAATGATAATTCATTTTACAATTAATTATTCTACTAATTAAAATATATTTCAGGTCTGTTCCAATCACAATGTGACATGGGCTTCGGACTGTGAGCTGTACAGAATGAGGTGCTGGTGTAAGAAGGAAGAGAAGCAGTGCAATGATTTTGATCTTGCAACTAAGGAGTCGTACAAACATATGCACATCGATTACTTTGGAGAATGCAGGGAAATGGAAGTACGTAGGCTGGAATAAAAATTACAAAAGAAAAAAAAATCTTAAATTATTCTGTTTGTAAATTTTAGGAATGTACAGCTGGCCAGATGGCAGATTTCCCAAGGAGAATGCGTGACTGGCTTTTCAACATTATGAGGGATTTGGCTGAGCGAAATGAACTCACTAAATATTATATGGAATTGGAAAAAGAGGCAGAGAACAACTTAAATAAAAGGTGGTTGAACGCTGCTCTCTGGAAGTGGTGTGATCTTGATACTAGTAATGATAGGTAATAATTTTTTTTTAAATAAGTATATTTTTTAATTTTTAAAAAGCAGTTTTTTCTCAATAAAATCTTTGTAAATGTTATAGAGCTGTTTCAAGGCACGAACTCTTCCCGATTAAAGCTCCTCTGGTTTCAATGGAACATTGTATTGCTCCTTTCTTGAACAAGTGTGATGCAAATAATGACCATTTCATTCATTTGAACGAATGGATAAAATGCATGGAGCTCGATGAGGTAAGCGTTGATGACTTTTGAATTATCGTCTGGGCGTTTTTAACATTTTTTTTTTTTTCAGAATGAAATAGAAGAAAAGTGCGAAGACATTAGAGATTATCAACTATAATTTCAACTCTCATATGAGCTTAATTTATTGTTCGATTTGACCAAAGAAAATATTTCTTTGGCAGACAAAGTCAACTTTTATTGAAAAACAATAATAGTGGATTTTATTTTATTTTGTCTATATGGCCGTAATGCAATATATTAATCAATTGTGTTCATTAAAAATAAATTTGTACATTTTTAAAAAATAAATGTTTTAATCTGTATGGAGATTTTTATTAAATAATTCACTTCTGATTTGATACCATGCATTTTGAACTTTGAGAGGCTTGACTTCACAGAATCACAGACACACTGACAAAGGCGAAATTCTGAAACAAATCTGACAGAAAAACCCACCGAGGATAGGCGGACTAAAATGATTGGCATGACGAAATTTCAGGTTCCCGTGACTCTGCAGACTACTCGGAGAAATCTCAAATCTTTTATTATCTTTCAATTAATTAAGGTTTTTAGTTGAGATAAAAAAGCACGAGCAGGATTCGATCCCACGATCTTTGGCTAGATAGCCGCTGCTCTACCACTTGAGCTATTGTGACCTCGATCCACTTGGACACCAACTTCCTATCTCAACCCCTCTTTTATTATCATTTTATTTTT
The DNA here is from genome assembly GCF_000648675.2 of Cimex lectularius. Classification (NCBI taxonomy): domain Eukaryota; kingdom Metazoa; phylum Arthropoda; class Insecta; order Hemiptera; family Cimicidae; genus Cimex; species Cimex lectularius. The sequence goes on along the minus strand of NW_019394221.1, from coordinate 118,054 downwards.
TGTTGTTTACTGGATATTTTCAAAGAAAAATATAAGATAAAAAAATTAAACAGACTAAATCAATTTTATCAAAAATGTTGCTATGGAAACCACGAAGAACATATTAAATTTGGTATAGTGTATTTCCTCATCTTGAATTGATCACCACTTGCATTTGATATGGCATCATTTTTATGAGGTTTTGAATGTAGTGCTGAGAAATATTTTCAAATGCAATATTTTGGGTGATGAATTGGCCTAGCTGTTGACAGCACCCCTCCAGAGCCCAACTTCATTTGATGAACGGATAAGACTGAGGTCTGCCCCTGGATTGCCGGGTTGTGTGATTCTCGAGTCTCCGGCAATTTACCGTCATTAGCAAAAGCTGGAATTGCCGGGGGCTACAAGAAGCGAATAGGCTCAACTCTGCACATGTGTGTATGTATGTACGCATGTACATACATTTATGAATTTGAGCCTATATAAATCCAATCCATAGTGGGGGATTTGATCTGTGTTTTATTTAATTATAATCCTTTAAAATGAACCAAATATTGTTGTAAACTAATTAATGGAATTGTCTAAGATATAATTTAAAATATTAAGGGTGGCCACATTTTTTTTTCTTTAAGTGAAGTATGTACATGAAAGATTTCCCTTTCTTTTTTTTAAATATATTGAGAGTGAATGTATTTATTAGAGTGAATGTGTAATGTGTAAGTTATTACCCTCAATCAGATTAGTTAATATGTGTACATAGTAATGGAGCAATATCAAGTACTCCACCACACTACTTGAGTTAATATAAACTGGAAAAAAAATTGTATTTAAGTGAGAGTGTTTCTAGCATTCGAACTGCAATGACCTAGCTGTTGACAGCCTCTGGAGCCTAACGGCAGTGGTATGGACTTCCAGAAGGTCTGACCAGTTTTTTTAAAACACATAAGTGGGTAATGTAAGAGGTGAAGGCCAATTTCAGTACATATGTGTATAAACGTTATACAGCCCTTTTCTAAGACAAACCCAGGTCTTCCTAGCCTAGTCAACCAACTATGCTTTGCATTTAACAATCTTAAACCAAGGCAACCAGAGCACAAACATCAGCCAAAAACCTTAACACATAAGCTCTTATGTATTTGTGTGAGTGGATCATGTGCAAGCTTCATTGGAGAGACCATATGAAGGACCATATCCTTTCTTGAAAAGGCACCCTTATTTCTTCACGGTAGAAATAAAAGAGAAGAAGATTAATATCTTGATAAATATGCTTAAACCTGCATATTATTAACCAATCGTCAGAATCCACCTTTTGGCCCAGCTGCACTAACAAAAACAGCAGTTGATGAAGAACCTTCATTATCAAAAAGTACAAAATCAGGATGCCAAGTTCGTTTTCCCGGAGACTACATCAAGTTCATAACCTGACCTGGCCACTCAAGAAGACATACTTAGAAGACTTGTGAAGTTCATTACAAAAAGAAAGAACATGTCCTTTGTCTATTGTTTAAATAAATAGTTGTGCGTGGTTACTACAATTATCTAAATGCCCTACATCTTATGCAATATCAAATTAACTTGGTAAAGTTCAAAAGATCGCTTATAAATGTACATATTTTTATCCTGAATTTGGTCAGAAATTAAAATGTACCAGAGTAGTTTTGCTTCTGGAAATCTCAATCTCAAAAAAGGTATCAAATTAGAGAAATGTATATCGTTTTATATATGTACATAATATTTAATACATACATATTAATTTAATGCTTCTTTTGTGTAAGTTAACAAATTATAAAGAATAAAAAAAATAAATAAATAAAAAAGTATCAGACCTCACACACTTTAGACTTGAAACACAAATGTGCAAGCCTCAGAGAAATGACCAAACCACAGATGAAGTCACAAGGTGCAAAACAATCAAAGAAGTTCATCAGCACCTCAACCATTAAAATAAATCTCTCTCTCACTCTCTCTCTCTCTCTCTCTCTCTCTCTCTTACTCTCTCTCTCTCTCTCTTACTCTCTCTATCTCTCTCTCTCAGTAGGCAAAAATCAAATGTGCACAATGAAATATTAGAAAATATTTCTATTTGCTGTTATACAAATGGGAAGAGTGTAATTCAGTTGTTGTTCAAGGCCAAAACTTATTAGGTAATTTTTAAATTGGTCGTAAACATTTATTAAAATTGATAAAGAATAACGGCAGGTAAATATAATCAAATAATTTATTTACAATCGGGGTAATTCACCTAATTACGTTTGTTCAATGATTAAAACCCTGTGAGTTTTGTGAGATCGATCATTTTGATGTTGGTTGACTTACAAGTAAGTAAAATTTTAATTTTTGACACGAAATTAATAATAGAAGCATTAACATACTTTTGATGGTGTTTCTTTTGATAAGGTTAAAAAAATAACAATATAAAATATATGTAGATATTTCTCGGGAGTTTTCTCTAATATGAAAATTTGCCTTAAAGATAATTCCATAATGAAACTAAGGTCGTGTACAAGAACTAAAGAAACAAAATACAGTTTTAAATTTGGGTGACTGGACCTTTGAGAACTTCTTGCAAGCATGACATAAATATTTTTTATCTCATTTAGTGTTTTGGCTAGGTTGCGGTAGGAATTTTATTCAGCATTTTAGATTAAATGTTTTTTATTTTTATTTTTAGCAATTGTACAAGTAATGGTATTATTCTATGAAATTCTTTTACTCGATTTGTATGTTTCCTTTATGATATAAATTTGTATACTATCTAACATAATTTCATTTCGAGATAAAAGTTTTTCTCTTGGTAAGGATTTTGCAGAAATGTTGCAAACAGATTTGTATTACAAAAACTTCACTACCCCTTGACATAAAGCGTTCGGAAAATAACCAACTAATGATTCATCATTTGCTTTTGATGAAGCAAAACAAATCTAAGTTTTTCACAAAAATCAAATGTCTGATCTATTCTACTGCCAAATAGAAAAGGCATTGTTGTGAACTATTCAAAAATGAATAGGGATATTTGTAATTTATTCTTATTCTATTAATTTTAATTAAATTAACTAATATATTCTTGCTAGTTGGATAAAACAAAATAGAAAATACATACCAAAAAACAAACAAATGTTAAACCTCATTTTTAAAAATGGATTTACTTAAGAATAATAAACATTTTCATTTTGGATAAAAAACAATGTATTCTATTTAATCATGGAAAGACATCATCTTGAACCAAGCAATATCATTGTGAGAGTGATGAAGAAAGATGAAGTCACTGAGGACACCGCCAAATGGATGTCACCCAGGCAGTTGGAATTTCTCAGAGTGTGGTCTCCCGGGCTTTATCCCAATTTCTGAAAGATCGGAAGTACAAATAGTAGGCCTGGTAGTGGATCTCAACACATTAAGACGCTAAGAGGGGACAGAAATATTGTCACTGCTGCAAATCAGAACCCTTTCCATAGAAAAGTTCGTCGTCCACCAGATCCTAAATGAAGTGCAAGAACACAAAAATTGTAATTGTTTGTGGGAAGTTGGCTGTACATTGTATGCTTATTTGAGATGACCTGCAGCAACAGCCCACCACCAGCAACTCAAGGAGAATATCATGGAGTGAGTGTCTAGAAGAGGACTACTAATTCAAATGCTGCTCTGTTTACTGATGAGTCGCGTTTCTGTCTGAATAGTGATAGCAGGCGCCAAAGAGTACTGAGAAAGTGGATGGATACATTACACCAGTTTGTGCTCTCTTCAGTGCAGTTTGGAGGAGGAGGTGTAATAATCTGGCCTGGGACTGGAGGACGATCTGGACTGCGTATTGTTGAAGGCAACTACCACAGTCTGTCATGTCCAAGAAATTACCGAGAAATGCATCCCTCAAACCAGGGCTTTTATTGGCAGGAATTTTTGATTTCCGGATGACAATGCTAGACCTCATAAAGGCAGAGTTGTTCATCAATGTTTAGGTAAATCCGGGAATTTCCCATCTGCCCCTTCCCCCATTATCACCATACCTCAATCCCATAAAGCATATGTGGGATGCATTGCAGAGAAGGTTTTTCGATCACTATCCGCAGCCAGTTGACCTGCAACAACTGAATGCAGTCTTGCAACATCTATGAAGTGAAATTCCTTATGAAATTAGTGACAACCTTATAAATTGTATGCCTAACAGGTGCATAGAGGATTTTAGCTAATATAGGAAATTATAAACGGTATTAATTGTTTAAACAAATTATTGTGTCCTACAAACAAAATTATGGAATTAAAATGATTTATTTTGTTATTTTTCAAAATCCCTTAATTAAATTTTCCTTCAGTAAAAACATAATAATTGCTAATAAATTTTAATGCAATTTGTAATAAAAATGCCAGGGAAAGTAAATACTACAAAAATGGGAAAAATCCTATATCAACGAACGAGAACAATTTTCAAGTAAATACCCCTATTCATTTCTGAGCAGATTATATGTTAATTTAGTAAGTTTTTGTGACTAACGTGACAAATCCGGCGGCCAGCAAAGCAACGTAGAACTGTTTCTCACAAAACTCAAATAGTAAAGGCGCGCCATCTCAGTAACTTTCCACAGCCTTCTGTTCCAAATGGTTCAAATCGAAGCCAAATCATCCGTCTAAAGTAGCAAGTTTATTCAAAGAAAATTTTTTTTCTTCTGTTTTCTTAAAAAGAAGTCAAAAACTGTCGAGTTATTAAAAGTTTCATTGATGGGGAATTTGTGGTTTATTGTTATTCGAAAACGTCTCTGTTGATCGTAGTTTAAACGTGTTTTTTACGAATTTGATTTTAAAGAAGGTGCTTTTAGCAGAAAAGTAGGAAATCTCTTCTAAATTGAAGGGAAATCTTCGTCAACTGGAAGATGGTCAGGAGGTTAAGTCCTACGTAGAATCCTTATGTTGTATATTGAGTCAGCATGGCAGTACAAATGTAATGAAGGGATTAACTGCGGCACGTCTGACTTAGCCAATTCCCCGATTTAGTTTGTTTTTGTTTGGAATTTTTTTGTAGAAGTGAGAATAAAAAAAGCCTGCGAGAAAGAGGCCCAGTGGAATCGCGTCTCACAGACGAGCCCGACATAAATACAGAAAAACCGACCACCTACCAGCCTAGATCTAACCTTTCCAGGACGAAGGTAAATACTGCATATCTCAACTTTAACACGTCTTTTAAAAAACTAATCTGACGGATTGGAGGTATTCCCAAAAAATGGGAAAAATCCTATATCAACGAACGAGAACAATTTTCAATCATTTCTCATTCAATACATTTCAGAATAAGCACTTTAGCAAAATTTAATAGAAATCTTTTAAGTCTTTTTTATATTTAAAAAGATTAATTTGAACATACCAAATTTTAAGGTATAACTCTCCTTGTTACGTCTAATTTAAATTTCCCATCTCTGCCAGTTTTTACCTCAAGTCGGGGTTTTTTTTGTTATTCCGTCGAAAGTTATCGCGTTTTCCCTCCTCGCGATAAATTTCAAAATCTCTCGCAAAAACTGTGATTAACCGGACAAAAGGTTATCCGTTGTTTTTTTTTTCTTCGACGACTCAGTTATCGACTCTACATTCGGAATAATAAGTTAAATTCGACTCAGTTTTTACGTCCTATTACATACAGAAACGACAAAATTTCCGAGCTTTTCAAACAAAAATCTCTCCGTAGTCCAAAACTGGGAAAAGTTTAGAGAAACAACAAAAAAACAAATTTTGGTTATATAACGTGGTCCACATTTTGGTAAGTCTTTTTCCTATGGATTCCCTGCTGAGGTAATTGCATTAATCATTATTCAGATATTTTAGAGTATTTAACTTTTATAAAATTAAAGGTCTACTTTGCATTATTAAAAAAAACCCTAAAAATAAACCTTTAATTCCTACTCACTAAAAAAAATCATGTTGACAAAAATTTTCCAAACCATGTTTAATTCTGGGTCAAGTGGTTTAAAGAAACATTTGTTAATATCTTAAAACACTTAAATATACCGTCAAATCATACAGTATGGTAGCCCCATTGATCCTGAACCCTTCAAAAATGATTTTTTCTATGGAAGGACACTGGCGCACCAAAGCTCAATTCACACGCGTGTTGTGATCTCCTGAAAATGTATCCAGGAAGCTGTATAGAGCTGTAGTTCTCAGGGGGGACTCTTTGAGTTGCTGGTATCCACCACAATAAAACTAAATAAATGCATAAAAACCATACATACATAGTATACCAATACAAGTCTGGACACCCTAAGCACTCCGCCATTGCGGTCCCCTTCTATGATCATGTTCTACATTAACGACAGACTAACCGAGACTGAACGACTCAAAGCAATGCAAAGTAAAATGCCTATCTTATAATAATAATAATAATAACGCTTTATTGAACTTGAACTAGAAAGGAAAAAAGAAAATTCTGATTTAAAACATTTAAGGACATGGATCTTAGATCCGTCTGCCAGAGGTCATTGGTTAAACAATCAGAAACGAAAAAATACACAATAAAGTAAGATAAAAGGTATACCCTAGGCAATAAATTGAAAAAAGGAGAAATAACAACTGTTAAAATGTGAAAGAGAGAATAGAAAAACAAGTTATACAATACAAATCAAAAATTAAACTTCTTAATAAATATCTGTAGTTTCATGCATGCCTAGCGTAACAAATTAAGGGCCAGGAATTTGAGCCACTCAAAAACCGTAACAGGTCAACTCTGGGGAGAATGAAACATCCGAGATGCAATAACCGAATCTCTCCCAGAGATGAGCACTCCGCCAAGAAGTGGAATATAGTTTCAATAGAGCGCAAATTACACAAAGAACAGATTCCCAATTCCCCTCTGATCCAAACAGCCGAGTAAGTGCAAAACCTCTCTTCTTAGCTTAAATAGCCATCGCAACTCATTGAGACAGAGACCGTCAAAATTATCTTCATGTAGGTCTAACAATGCAGGAGAAATTTGTACCTCCCTGTAAAGTGAGAGATGTGTAGATGCCTGGACACGTGACCGTCATTCTTTGTGATGTCGAAAAAGGAGAGGTCCGAAGCGTTCTATCGTACCAGTGTGAAAAGCTAAGAAAATAAAAACAAACGAAAAACAAAAGCTATAAAAAAATGCCTATCTTGTCTGACTTTGTTTGACAACAGAACCTTTGCGTATGATCTCAAACTGTGAAGTCAAAACAAAAAGTCAGACTGGCCTGTCTTAAGTTAACTTTTCCAATTAAAATAAAGCTACTAGAAGCAGAGAAAGAAGCCTTTGGCTAATTATAAATACAGGGACCATGGTAGCCAAGTGGTTATGACTATCAGGTAGTAGATAGATAGGGTTTGATTCGCATCGTTGGTTCTGGACGTTTTTTCTGACACTTAGGGGATAAAAGAGGCGGCCACCTCTAAGCAAAGGTGACCAGTAGCCGAAATTAAACCTGACACGACACCTATCAATAGAAGGTTTGGGGCGCAATCGGATCTCTGACCCTGAATTTGGTCCTAACCCCCTTCAAAAATGAGTTTCTTTGATGGAAGGACACTGGCACCAAGTGGCTCAATTCACACACGTGTTGCGAGCTCCTGAAAATGGAGCCAGGAAGCTGTGTAGAGCTGTAGTTCTCAGGGGAACTCGTTAACTTCGTGGTGTACACCGTATTAAAAGTAGTATACCAATTAATTTTTTTGACAGTGGCAAATACGAATCGGGAGACCCTAAACATTCGGCCATTGCAGTCCCTTTCTATAATCATGTTATACAATAATGACAGACAAACCGACACTGAACGACTCAAAGCAATGCGAAGTAAAATGCCAGCACACCAAGTGGCTCAATTCACACACGTGTTGCGTGCTGTCGAAAATGGAGCTAGGTAGAATTAAAGTAAGCTGTATAGAGTTGTAGTGCTCAGGGAGAACTCCTCCAATTCCTGGTATCCACCACAATAAAAATAAATAAATATATAATAGTTATACATATGTATATGAGATAACATGGAGACCAAACTGGGGAGTTGAACTCAAGAAAAGAGCAAATAATTGAAAAGTATAGTTTTTTTTACAATTTATATTGTAACCCTTGGAGTTTCTTTTTAAGAATCCTAACAGTTTTACGGCCTTATTTACAATTGCATCTATATGATCTGTAAAAGATAGAATTGTGACAAAGGTGACTCCTAAATCTTTTATTGATTTTTGCTCATTTAAATTTTACCTACCTATTGATTCCATTCTGTCCATTTGATTTTTGTGTTCAGGATTTTGTAATTAATGTTAAGTATATCAATCTAATGTTTGTTTACATAATGTAGTGCTGGACAGACTGGCCTGTCTTCAGCTAACTTTGCCAATTAAAATAATCATGCTACTAGAAGTAGAGAAAGAATGACAGCCCCTGGCTAATTGTAAATACAGGGACCATGGTAGCCGAGTGGTTAAGACTCTCTCCTAGTAGATCTCCGGGTCGTGGGTTCAATTCGCATCTTTGCCTCTGGACTTTTTTTTCTGTCACTCAAGGGGACCAGTAGCTGAAATGAAAACTGACATGACACTTATAAAAAGAAGGTTTGGGGCGCAATCAGATCTGTGGCCCTGAATTTGGACCCAAGCTCCATCAAAAATGAGTTTCTTCGATGGAAGAATACCAGCACAGCAAGGGGAATGAGTACAATACGCTGCATAGAGCTATAGTGCTCCGGGGAACTCCTCCAGTTCCTGGTATCCACCACAATAAAATTAAATACATAAAAATCATACCTACGTAATGTACTAATTAATTATTATTTTTATCTAAGGTTTTTTGTTGAGACGAAAAATTAGTGTCACGAGCAGGATTCAAACCCACAACCTTCGGCTCAATATCGTGACTTAGATCCCCTTGGACACCAACTCCTCATTTCAACCTACAACATTTTGAATTTTCCCTCTTTTTACATATTTTTCTACACTAATTTTTTAACTCAACTAAAAATCTTAGATAAAAAAAATGATAATTAATATGGCCGATTATGGCGGTAGCCGAGTGGTTAGCATGAAAGACTCACGCCGTGGTCGTGGGTTCGATTCCCACCGTCGCCTCTGGCACTTTTTTCCCGATAACCCCCAATTTGAACAACATATATAAGAATTCGTCATGGCTAATATGCAAAGATCATAAGGCAAAAAAAAAAAATATGGCCGATTATGACCAAAAGGATATGTATTACACTTAATTGAGTTTAATTAACTGCAAACTTTGTCCTTTTTACTTCAGATTCCATCTTGAAATTTACTTTCGAGTCTGATACTTACATCTATGCTTCAAAATAAAAACTTTTGTTTTCAGTAATCTTTGTTAATAGTTTTTTAATATTATTTATTCATTCTTTGTTTATTTTTGTAATTATTACTTTTTCTCGATGTTCGCTGTGGACCACAGTTTGGGAAACCCCATCCACCACCTAATTGGCACTGGTTAAGTTATAAAACTTTAATTTACTACATATACTATAAACATGTAATTTTAAATACTTGAATGCGAGAGAAGGGGGGGGGTCCACCCTGGATTTTGTTCTGTGAAAGTGGTCCGCTGGCTAAAATGTTTGGGAAGCCCTGCACTGTAAACAACCATTGATAACAAGATTGATATACTTAACTTTATTAAGTTTGCCCCAAGTATTCAGAAATGTTTATAGACAGTAATTGGTAAAGATTTAATTTTGCTTTTGGTATTATGAAAAGAATACGTTTCGTCAGAGATAAAGTCGGCATTTAATGACATTTAAATATGTTGTGAACTAACATATGAAAAACTGTTATTCACTCTGAGAATAGGTCTATAAGTTGGGCTTCGCTTCAACTTTCTTTGATTTTCTGGATGACAAGCCACTCTGCTTATTAGTACTAACAGGGTATTTTGTTTTGGTTTTGTCTTTTATTATTATTACGCTCTTTGCAGACGACTTAAAATTTTTAAACCAGTAAAATCTTTAGAGGACTGAATGTTTCAGCAAGAGCTCTCAAATCTAGTCAGTTGGTGTGATATGAATGATATGTCCCTAAATATCGATAAATGTAATGTAGCGTTATCTTATAAAATCGTATCTCATTAGTTTTAAGTACAAAATATCTAATACTGAATTATTGGCTTTAAATAATATTAAGGACCTTGGTATAATTTTTGATTCTAGCCTCTCTTTTGTTTTACATATTAATTATAATAATAGATTAATAAAAGTTAGTTATAATAAAATTGCTTGGCTTCTTAAAGAAATATACAGTGGAATTTAGGAAATTTCATTGTATGAGTGCTTTACTTAACTTTAATAAGGACTATTCTGGAAATAACTCAGCAATTTGGTTACCTTATTATGTAAAACATGTTCAGAGAATAGAATGTGTGCAAAACAGATTCCTCGGATATGGGGAGTTCATTTTTTAAATATTTTTTTAAATCTGTTTCTTATAAAGACCTTAGGTTGATGAACATATGTAGTCTACAAAAGCGTATAACAGTTGGCGATTTACAGTTTTAGATTGTTAAATAACCTACTTTGTTGTCCGGAACTTTTAAAAAGAATTAAATTGAATATATCTGATAAAAGAACAAGATATATAAAGTTGTTTTATGTTCCTATTAGCAAAACAAACTACATGGTCAACTCTCCGATGCATAGAATATAATGTTCAGTTGGATCTATTTCATTATTCGTTGTGCTCTTTGAAAAATTGTATAATGTACTTAAATTATTATTCGTACTTTCACTGCGAAGGACTGTCATTGTGCTGACCTTAGGTTCTATACATCAGGGAGTTAACCCACCCTGTTAGGTGGCTGGGTCGCTAATATCTCCCTTAAGCCAAATGCCCAGGAGATCGTCGTTTCCCTACCAATGGGGTTAGGCCTAATACTTACTACTTAAATTGGATAGATCAGTCGCACAAATAAATACATTCATACATTGTACTCATTGTGATTAGGCTATGGAGTAATGGATATTCCTCTATCGATCTATATACACTATTAATAATCTAACCTAAATTAGGGTCAATGAGGTACTTTTATAAATATTCTGTCATCGACCTTAAACACACACAGTGCTGGAGGGGCGTTGGTGACACTACAGTTTGCTAACACTCCTCACCACTCACACTAATAAATATACACATTCAAACAAAACACGTACTGACACAAACATATAGAATATAACTTTACATGATGATACATGGTTAACCATAAAAGGTTTCCATCTTGACTCTTTCCTGAGATATTAACATTTTTGTCTAAAATCAGGTTTTTTTTTTGGTTTTTTTAATATAAAATGTATCTTGTATAAAATAGTAATTTCTCAACTTTACTGGTTATTATTCAAAATGTTGAAAAATCCCAAGTTACCCGTGGTTGAAATATTTTATTTATTTTGTCTATTACATAGACGTTCGGGCTTACAGCCCATCATCAGAACCTAAACATGGAAAACCTCATGGTACAATTGCCATCCAAAGATACACAACATAAGTAATTTTCCATTTTAGTCCAGGTATATTTATTTTTGTAAAATACTTGTTGTGTATCTTTGGATGGCAATTGTACCATGAGGTTTTCCGTGATTAGGTGCTGATGATGGGCCATAAGCCCTAAACAGACATGTGATAGACAAAATAAATAAAATATTTCAACCACGGATAACTTGTGATTTTTCGACCTTTTGGATAATAATTGCTACAAACCGTGAATTTTAAGAAAAAGATGACTGGTATTAAAATATAAGTCTGACTGTTATTTCGCAAACTACATTAAATTTTCCACAAGACCATTTTTGTTGAAAAATTCTCACTTCCGAATACACAGTAGCAATGCTCAATGAATAACCAACGGCAAAACACATGTATTTTTGGAAATACGCAATTGTGGCTCATGCAATGACTTTTCCATAAAATTTTTGTGGGATTTCACGAAAATTGCCTTATTTTATAAGTATTCCAAGGACATACTCACTTTTATGTTTTTAGAACTTTTCTTAGTGAAATATCCTTTGCAATGTTAAAAAATGTGATATTAAACCTAAGGAAAGCAGCAACCCAAGAACAGCATACTGTCATATTTTGAATAAAAACAATTATTAGTTGATAACAAAAATCAGATCCATTCTTCTTATAAAGTATATATAATTAATAAAGAAAATGAAACCATTAAATTTGCATTTTTTTACAGATTGATCTGATTTTAGTCTAAAATCATAAATATTTTAATATCGCAGGAAAGAGTCAAGATAGAAACCTTGTTCTGGTGACACTGAACGTTTTATTTAGAGAATCCACCATGACAGTATTGACAGTTAACCCTGTAACACACTGTATACAGTAAAAGTCCTCTAAAAAATGTAAAAGGGCCAGAAACCAACTGCTGTGCTCAAAAACCATTCTTATATCCAGTGGCATGCTTACACTCTCAATGTATGGAGCTAAAGCATAAAATGCATAAGGGGGCTCCTGTATGGGTTTTGGCCTAAAAACAGGTGCTGCTTCTCTGAGGGCCGTCTACCAGTTATTATTATTATTTTTAATTTTAGAAGAAGAAGAAATTAATAAGTTCAACCAATTATATAGTTATATATAAAATAATAAATAAAGATATCATAGGGAAAAGTTTTCACAATTATAAATCAACTTCCCAATTTTAACTTATGGTCTAGAATGATTTACCTGCGCTCACTCACATATCTTGAAGCAAACAGGGTTTGAGCTTGACTTTCAACTTTTATCACAGGTTGAAGCGAAAGGTGCCATTTACCCGAACTAGGTTAGCAGGGAACTTTTTAAATTTGGTTGTAATAAATTCTTTGATGGCGGGGAAGTTTAGTTGTCAGTAAAATTGAGAGTTTCTCACGTTCCTTGGGGCATATATTCCAAGCATTTTGTTTTGCACTGCTCGGACTCTATTTATTTTCGTGTTTGCTGCAGCTCTCCATACCTCACTCCCATATAAATCCCAATTTTAATTGGGGTATGTATTATCACCTGGAATATCAATGTGCAGAATTTTGTGTTCACCTTGCTCTTTCTATTTAGCAATAAGTAAAGTTTCAGTAATCTAGCATATCCTTCAACTACTTCTTTCTTTATGTTTGTCTCAGGTAAGTCTCCTATCCAAATGGATATTGTGTCCAAGGGAGAGTTCTGTTTTATCCAAGTCTGGAGGTATGGTAGTACCATACTAACAGCTGAAGCATGAGTAAGAACCTTTCATTCTGCATATTAAAAGATCCCATATAATTAGCTGTGCTTTCTTTTGTGTGATTGTTTTTCTAGTTATATATGTCTATATTAGCCAAGAATTGTGTGTCACTCTTTTTCCGCCACCAAGAAGCAGGATTCTTTTAGATGGCAAAATCGGTAGAAAAACGTGATGATTCAGCATGTTTTATTCTTTGAAATAATAAGAATTGGGCATTGGTCTTTTGAGGCATAGTCAGTGGTCAGCATACTTGCACAATGTTTCTTTTCTTTAGAATAAACAATCAGCTATGTTGATATGGGGTAAAACAAGATATAGTGTACTTTTAAATATGGTGTTTTTATTATTGGAACCATAGTCGTATGTAGTTTCATGTGATCATCCTGGTTTCACCTGAAAACAGGCAAAACAAGCGAGAATAATCATATTAGAATGATGGGTGATTTTTCTTATAGTAGCTTCATAGTAGGTCCATCAAATCACAAAAATACCTCACAATTGAAATCTTTTATGCAATTTTTGTTTTTCTCACTTTAGGAATTTGGTTATGGAAGACAAGCATAGAGTGAATGGATCCGGTGTTTGGGATAGAGTAGCAATACTTGATGCTGGCGCCCAATATGGTAAATTAATCGACAGAACGGTTCGGGAATTATGCGTAGAAACAGAGATATTGCCGCTGGATATCCCGGCGTTCAACCTAAAAGAAAAAGGCTACAAGTGAGTTATACAAAAGAGTCTCTTTTCTTTGAACTTTTTCAATTTATATTTTTTATTTTCCACAGAGCGATAATTATTTCTGGTGGACCAAATTCTGTTTATGCAGAAGATGCTCCTAGGTATGACGCGGATATATTTAGGATAGGGATACCCGTTTTAGGTATGCATTTTATTTAAAGGTTTGTTTTGTTTTTAATTTATTTAATATGAATTTTAATCTTTTAGGAATATGTTATGGCATGCAAATGATGAACAAGGAATTTGGGGGACAAGTAGTTAGGAAGGATGTAAGGGAAGATGGGCAGTTTACTATTGATATTGATACCAAATGTATTTTATTCAAGTGAGTACTAATTTTATAAATTACTAAAAAACTTTCTTTCTGTATTACGTTTATTTGATTTATTTATTTTTTTCTTCAGGGGTTTAGAAAAAAGTCAGAATGTGCTTTTGACTCATGGTGATAGTATTGATAAAGTTGCAGAAAGTTTTAAAATTGTTGCACAATCTGGCAGTATCGTCGCTGGAATCGCCAATGACAAATTGAGGCTGTTCGGTCTGCAGTTTCATCCCGAGGTAAAAATACAAAAACAAACATTTGTTTTTTGTAGTGGCTTTTGCTTAATAGATTTTGTTTAAAAAAATATAATCCCAGGTTGACTTGACTCAAAATGGAAAATCGATGCTACATTCTTTCTTATTTGAAGTGTCCGGTTTGGCCGGCAATTACACACTTCAGAGCCGAGAACTTGAATGTATTAAATATATTCAAGAGGTTGTAGGAAAAAGTAAAGTTTTGGTAAGCGATATTGTAAAATTTATTCAATAATAGATAACGTTAATTTTTATTTTTTAAATTTTTTTTTAGCTTCTTGTCAGCGGTGGTGTAGATTCAACAGTCTGTGCAGCACTGTTGCATAAAGCACTTGATAAAGAGCAGGTTCTGGCTGTACATATTGATAATGGTTTTATGAGAAAAGGAGAAAGTGCCAAAGTCGAACAATCGCTTCGCAAACTTGGAATTGATTTGAAAGGTTTGCAATAATTAATTATTATAAATTGTATTTGTATATATTATTCTAAATTAGAATACCATTTCAGTTGTAAATGCTTCAAAACAGTTCCTACATGGCACTACTACATTGCCGGCTGATAAAAACGATCCGACTTCGCGATCTTCTGTAACTAAAATGCTCTGCATGACTTCAAGTCCTGAAGAGAAGAGGAAGATCATCGGCGACATTTTCGTCGAAGTGGCGAACGATATTATCGCAGAGTTCAAGTTGAACATTGATGATGTTTACTTGGCGCAAGGCACTCTGAGACCCGATTTAATCGAATCTGCTTCAAGCCTTGTCAGTGGTAAAGCACAGACAATAAAGACTCACCATAACGACTCCCATTTAATAAGAAATTTAAGGGAACGAGGAAGGGTTGTCGAGCCATTAAAAGACTTTCATAAAGATGAGGTAAATATTTTAATAAATAATAATAATAATATTTAATTAATTTAAAAAAATCAAAACAGGTGAGAATTCTTGGTCAAGAACTTGGCCTTCCTGGTGATATTATCATGAGACATCCTTTCCCTGGGCCAGGTCTAGCAATTAGGGTCTTATGTGGTGAAGAACCATATCAAGAAAGGGATTTCTCTGAGACACAAGTTCTCGTCAAAATTATTGTCGATTATGACCAAATGGTCCAAAAGGTAATTATTAAACTTCTCGAATGTTTGTTTTTGTTTAAAAAAAAATTATTTCTCGTATATTTTAGAAACATGCTCTTCTGAACCGTGTCGAGAATGCGACAAGCGATGATGAAAGAATACAGCTGAGGGAGGTATCTCGAAAACAACATTTAGCCGCAACCGTACTTCCGATCAGGAGCGTCGGAGTCCAGGTAAAGATATCACCATCAAATTTCATAATTACTTAATAAACTTTTTTTTTTACTTTTCAGGGTGATACTAGGAGTTACAGCTATGTTGTCGGCATTTCTTGTGAGAAAGAACCCGACTGGCAGGATTTAATCACTTTGTCCAAACTCATCCCTAGGGTCTGTCATAACGTAAATAGAGTGTGTTATATAGCAGGCGGTCTGGTCAAAGACCCGGTTATTGATATTACACCGACTTACCTTACTACACTTGTCCTCGCTACAATTCGACAAGCTGACCACTTAGCCACTCAGGTAATATGAAAACTATTGATTTATAATATAAACAGGTTTTCTATAATTATTCGAAGATCGTGAGATGCAGTCTGGCATGACGTAGGTTTTAGAATAACATTTTCTTTATCGTGCCAACGCTTGGATCTTTATTGACATCATCTTCAGAGCCTGGGATTTATAAACATTGTTTAAATTTTACAAATACGTGTAGGATGTGAAAAACAAATGAATTTATATAATGCTAAAAAATTTCAGATTAAAAAAAATTACACAAAAAAAAGAATGAATTTATACAATGCTAGAAAATTTAAAAAAATGAATTTATACAATGCTAGAAAATTTTAGATTCAATCAAAGTATTTTTACTCACTCAAAGTGTTTGTTTTTTGTGTAGATGTGTCATTCACAATATCTCACTGGCACTCTCAACACGACACACAAGAATGACACATCTACACAGAAAACAAACACTTTCAGTTAGTACAAATACTTTGATTGAATTTAAAATTTTCTAGCATTGTATAAATTCATTTTATTTTTTTTATCTAAAATTTCTCAGGGGGGGGGGTAGAAATCCATTTTTCTATGACTGGGAGAAAAGAGTAATGGCTTGTCATTCGGGCTTGGGTAGGCTTTCAGGATTATTATAGACAGGAATTATTAGCGAATACTAAACACCACATTTACACACACACACACACACACGTTATTAATAAATAACTTCACACACACACACACACACGTTATTAATAAATTCTGAAAATCCATCATCAGTAATTGAGAAAAAATTATTTTCAAACAAAAAATTTGACATAAAAATTTGGCCAAATGTATTTTTTTTAATTTATTTATTTATTATTATTACATTTTTATTTTTTTTTTTATAGATATTGTACAATAGTGATTACATGTGCAAAATATCACAAATGCCAGTTATCCTTCTGCCGTTACACTTTGACAGGGATGCTGCCCTAAGGGCACCATCCTGTCAGAGATCGATCGTTTTACGTCCATTCATCACAAGAGATTTTATGACAGGGGTCCCAGCCATCCCTGGGGTTCATTTGCCTGTTGATGTAAGTATACAATAAGCCGATATAATTTTTGCAAGTGCATTATAAATTTACTGTCTGGGTGTTCTAGATTGTTCAAAAGATGATGTCAGAGTTAGCAGCGATTCCAGGCATTTCCCGGGTTCTATACGACTTGACGGCAAAGCCTCCTGGGACGACAGAATGGGAGTGATTGATCATTAGCACAATGTGTTGTATATAATTTGTGATTAAATTTTTAAATAAGCGATTTCTTATAAAGCTGTTGGAGCTACAGTACATACTCTTAAATTATATTTTGTAAATTAACAATGAACATTTTATTTGGAATAGCACTGCGATATCTACTACTTTCTTTTTACGGAATTATTATAGTAATGTTTAGTCATTTTTCCCCCAGAATTTTGAATTTTATTATTTATGGGAAGAAATAGTGGGCAGAATTAATTCATTACATATATTTTTCATTAATTAAAATATTATTAAAACAATATAAATAAAATCAGCCAATTTCTTTTTCTTCAAATTATTGAAATAACAAATTTAATAAATTATTGTTTTGATTATTATTCCCCCCTTTTTTTTTACAAATTTCATTGTAACTTGTATTTTGTTGCACTTTTTTTATTTAACACAAATGATACTTTTTTCTGATTTTCAGTCTAAAGAACTGCCCGTTTTTTGTTTTGTTTTTCATTACAATTATTTAAAAATTATTTATATATACTATAAACATATTTTATTATATTTATAAAAGTCAGCTATTCTTTTTTTCTTTTGTTATAGGTTATAGTTTTAAGAGAAAAAAATCATTTCAACTGTAAACTTAACAAATTTGTCATCTTTGTCTAGCTAAACTATGATATGGTCTGAGCTCATATTTTTGTTGATTTTTGGAATTATGTTGTGATAGTTAAAAATTGATTATTACAAAACTTGACTAATGTTTAACTTTAATTATTCCCCTTTTTTAACATGAACTTGGGTAATCAGATGAACTTCAACCACTGCAAAAAATTATCAAAAACAACCAAAAGATTATACTTCTTGGAAAAAAAAAGATAATTAAAATAACTCATGATTCAAGAGAGCCTTAACCTTATGGCAATCCTTGCGTATTCATGGTAAAGGAAGAAACACAAAACATCTGCATTGAAAACTTTTATTTCAACTACATTCGAACATTATAAAGTTAATAAGTTTATTAAGTAACCCAAAAACTAAATAACAACCTTTAAAATCATTTTTACACCGCTAAATACATTTTGTGTGAAAATATCAAAAACTCCATCTGTAACGATACAGTAGCTACAAACTGATTACTTGGCACTTGGACTTACAATTATCAACAATTTTCTTTTTAAAGTTGTTCAAATTAAAAAATATTTTTCGTTAATGTTTTATTTAGATTTTATTAAAAATTAGTACCCAGTTTTATTTGAAAGACAACTAACATTGGAAGGAAAAGATGAACACAAAAGAACAAACTATATTTTGGAATCTACAATTGGAAACTAACAAAATTTGAAGTTTTACATATAATATATAAAGTGAATTAATATTTATTTAAGCTCATACTGTCATAAAGATAGAATAAAAATATAATTATAAATTTTTTGAAGTTAAGAGTGGTCAAAGTTCAGACAAATAGACGTGGTTTATACAACAGCTTGTAGTTTAAGAGGGCTTTTTCATTTTCCTAAAGTTTTTATTTTTGATATTGAAATGCACAAACAATTTGAAGAAAGCCAGGCAAAAATGGGATAAATAGCTGGCTACAAGTTACCGAATAAATCAGATGAAAATGACAATTGTCCGTATAATGCATATGAACAGGGACTGAACATGCAAAAAATTGCGTGTATTTAGAGCAAAGTATATTGCACTTAATACACATTCTTGCAGCACCCCATTTATTGGGTGGTCAGTGAATTTCAAGTCCGTCGAGCTTTCTTTCTGGGTGTCAGATTTTAATCTCTCCATATTTTACCTTTAAGAACTGGTTTTTCAAAGAATAGGGTAAAACATGTGAGGAGAAAAATAAACATTTTCAAGTTATTTACTTCACAAAACTTATTTAGCCAACACAGCACACTGTGCTTTTTAAATAACACTTAGATAGCACTTATTAAATCAATACCAGTAACAATAACATTCAGAAGGTGTAAAAGGATTTTAAAAATAAATAAAAAATTGAAAAACAACAGTCTTTTATTGACATATTGATTTTGAATAAATTACTGGTTTGTAAGCCTGCAGGCCAAACAGAGAAATCCAACAATCACTCTAATATATTACTATATAGGGGGTTTTCTACCATAAGGAAAAATTGTTAGTTGTTTAAGTTTTGACACCTGGAAATTTCTTACGTTAAAACAGAGGTTTGGATTTTGATACTCATAGGGAAATATTAGTTCAGTCCAAAATTGATCACAGAATTTTTTTAAATAATGAAAATAAAGTTAGTGACCAAAATTGCATTGTACAAAATAAAATTTAATAAACAGCACTGAAGTGGAGTGAATTTTGAACTCCCATGTTCTTAATTCTTTATAATATATCGCTAGAAATGGCAGTATGGAAAATCAGAGTTAATCCTGAAAAAAGTATTTTCAATAGACTGATCCAAGTGCATGCATTGGTTAAGGCTTTTCAGGAATTGTATGAGGGAACAGACAGTTAAGTTTTCAAGTTAATAAAGCAAAAATGGAGTATGACTTGGCCTGACATGCAGACCCAGAATAATATATTAGAGATAGAATATAGCTTTTCACCAAAAGAAAATTTTAATTATTTAGTAACAGCTAACAGAGACCTGAATAAAATCTTGCAGAAGATTGGTTCTAGATTGACTGCAGGTTATTATAACTAAAAAAAGGACAAATTGTGTATCAATGCCTGGGGAAAAATTACAAAAAAAATCTTTAGCCTGGTTAAAATATAAAATTAATGGAGAACAAGAATGAATGCAAAATGGATGGAGCTTTATAAAACACCTGATTTAGTGGCTGTAATAAAATACAGAAGACTGGGACACCTACCAGGATGGAAGAGTAATGTTAAAAAAAAGACCAGATTGGGGGGAAACGGATATGGACCAAACTTTTTTTAGTGATTCTGCACCCCAAAATATCGAACAGGTGTCCGCCATTTGTGAATTGATTTCGCCGTTTTTCTTACGGCATTTCTTATTTGCAATAAAAATATAGTGAAAGCTATCAAAGTTGATCAATAAACAAAAAATTTCTAAAATCAAACATTTTTCAATTAAACTAGGACATAATTTTTTTTTTTGTGAAACTAATCCAAAATTTTGTTTTAGCACTTCTAGATAAAATATCCCTAAATATAAATTTTTGATTGAATTTAAATTTATCTATTTTTTGGCTCCTAAAATTTTTCCGATTTTTGACGAGTCGTTACTGGAATATCTGATTGAAACACTACTATAATTCAAAAAATGCCTAAAAGGATTTTGATGTCAAACAGACCATTTGAAAGAAGTTGAATGTAGCTTTTTAAGGACGTATTTACCATTAAAATATGTAAAATATTTCTATAAGAAAATACACAAAATATCAAAATTGTTTGTCAGAAATTAATGTTTTTTTTTTAAATTGGAAATAATAGTCTCCAATTTTAATGTTGGATACAGCTATAAAACCACTTGACAATTTAAAAAAAATGAATTATCAACTATGAAAATGAATTCACTAGCTTTTGAGAAAAATTATATTAGACCTTGAACAAGGAATGTCAGTCAGGTTGTCAGGTCATCAAAATTATCAGTCAAAAAATTAATTTACGCCAATTTCTATGAAAGTAAAGTCTAAGGGTTTTGTAACACTAGTACCACAATAATGATGTTTATTAAAATATGCAAAAAAGCAATATTTTGTTGATTTATCTTTTTAAATCATACCAAAAATAAAATTTTGAAAAAAAGCTTCATTAACTCGATTGTTGATTTATTAAGTCATTATTATAATGAACACGTTATTGGAAAAGTGTGCATAAATGATGTTGGCATAAATAGACGTAGAAAACTCATAACTATAGAAACCATGATCCAGTAGATTATTTTCATCAGTGGACCCAAAAAGCTGCTGGATTCCTTTGGCTCATAGAACATAACTCCCATTAACACCTGATAATTATTAAAAAATACAAACAATTAAAACCTTGGCTAAAAATAATAGGTATCAAGAAATATTTATCAATAGGTCGCTAGTAAAAATAATTTTTAAAAAAATTAACATTAAATGAAGCAAAAATAACTCACCTACCCCAAAAAAATGAATCATTAGGTATTTGTTGCTTGCCTTACATTGAGGAACTATCAGACAAAGTAGGTAAAATTCTTAAACGAGAAAGTTTCAGAGTAGCTTTTAGAGGTGCGTTTTCACTTAGAAACATCCTCTCAAAACCTAAAGATAAAGTTGACAACTAAAAGTGGGGTTTGCAAACTGTAATTGTAATGATTACAATACCAAATATATAGGACAAAGTGGCAGAGAAATTAAAACAGGAGTTGAAGAACACTTGCCTAAATTGAACAATTTTCTGAATTTAAAGACCATCTAAATTACACAAACACAATTTAAATTTAAATACAACAGTGTTACACAGTTTCAACAAAGGGAGGGAGATTGGTTTGAGATTTTTTTACTTAATTTATTTTCATATACAACCGTATATACAACCAGCAGATTGGTTTTCCCTGTGGTGCATCAAAAACTGATTCACCCCTACTTTTAAACAAGCAAAGGATGGAACGAATCTCTCATGACTAATTATTTGATACATTATTAGAGATTTATTGAGGAGGGGTTGAGCTCACGACAACATTGACACCTATACAGATTGGACCTAAGGTTAACAATTTTTCTGAGGAGGAAACTATCGGTGAGCTTGGAGTGGCTGTGGCTTGTGAGGGCTTGGCTCCAATGGGGCCCTGTATGCTGCTGTACACTGCACTGTCTAAATGCTTATTAACAAAAAAAAAAAAAAAAAAAAAAAAAAAAAAAAAAAAAAAAAAAAAAAAAAAAAAAAAAAAAAACTAATAAAACAAGGAAAGCACAGTTGAGCCAAATTGGAATACAACTTTTTTCCTAGGTGCATCAAAAACCGATTTACTCTGTATAATCAGTTGTACTATCAAATTCCAATCAGTTATTAACGATCATTTGGAAATAGTGAAATGCGGTCTGGTGTGACATAGGTTTTAGAAAAACATTTTCTTTATCGTGCCAACGTTTCGATCTTTATTGAGATCATCTTCAGGTCCTGGGATTTATAAACATTGTTTAAACTTTACAATTACATGTAGGATGTGAAAAAAGAGAAAAAGAATTTATACAATGCTAACAATTTTAGATTAAATCAAATTTCACGATTTCCAAATAATCATTAACTAACAGTCACTAAACACCACACATTTAAGTTATTAACTTTATTGACATAGCATGATATTATACTATAATAATAAAGTTAATATAATTCTTTTTTATTTTATTATTATTTTTTAAATGGGTTTGCAACAGTATAGGTCAAATCAACCCCAAAATATCCTATTTGTAAGTATCCTGGGTTTGAATTTTTGAGATTTGAACTTGGGATCTTTACAGTTGCTGTGTCAACGATCTAACTGTTGTGGCCGCCGACTCCCCCTTTTTTCATTTCTTCAGTTTTTCAGCATTATAAAGATAGCTTTTTTTCTAATCTTCATGATAGTATGAGCTTTAATGTTAAATCACTAATATTATAAAAAAGTTTTCAACTAGAAATATGTCACTTAAACCTTGCATTTCTAATTTTTTTTACAAAATGTTTATAAATGGACCCGTTTCCCTATTACATGATTCCTTCCTGTTTTTTTTTT
The DNA here is from genome assembly GCF_000648675.2 of Cimex lectularius. Classification (NCBI taxonomy): domain Eukaryota; kingdom Metazoa; phylum Arthropoda; class Insecta; order Hemiptera; family Cimicidae; genus Cimex; species Cimex lectularius. The sequence goes on along the minus strand of NW_019394221.1, from coordinate 95,052 downwards.
TTCTCAAAAATATAGTTTGTTCGATGATATGTTTACGAAGTATATTTTAATAATCCCTTTCCGTTCTCTTAAATGCTCACAAATGCACATTGTATGAAGGCAAGCAGAAAAAATGAGCTTCTTACAATTTGAAAAATACGGTTACAAAAATATTTGTAAAAAGATATTAAGAAACTGTTTTTTTCCTTCTTTCGTTTTCCTTTTTAAGTTGAAATGAATACTACTTAAATAGTAAATGTAAGTTTGTTTTTAATTCTTCACACCCTATATAATTTCAACAAAGACACTAACAGTTCACAAAAACTACCCACTTTGGACTCACAATCCTTACAACTAACGATTAATTCATTTAGTACACCGGGGATTGGAATAATTTCTATTATATTTTTAATGGGATTAATCGCAATAATTCACGATTAACACTGAATGCTAAACATTGTGTGGCAAATGATTTATTTGGTGTTGCCTTTATACACTTAAAACGTTTATATTTACTTTATTTGTTCTTATATTTTTTTAGAAACTTACTTTTATTTCTCTCGTTGTTATGAAGTTTAATTAAAAGTATGTTTAAACATTTTTTTTTAAATATATCAACTATAAACATACTTAATATTAACAACCCCTCCTACGGAAGAATTAAGATCAAACGTTACACATTTATCTAAGTCATAACTAAAAAAAATAATTATTTATAAGATTTTTTTTTAACTCATCACATATGAAATCACATCGAGTATTTTAACACTTTGAGAACAGGTAAAACATCGATTTTCAGTACTCATGGATCAACCCCAACCATTAAAAACATTTTCATTATACAATTGCTTTATGATTAAGTTTTTTAAAAATAAATATTAAATTTAACACATTTTTTCTTATTATTTGTTTTAAGACGTCCAGTTTAAGAGTAATTTACTGTAAAATAATTAAATTTTTTCCCTATAAAGAAAGAAGATAATATTTTATAAGAACCAAGAATTTTATTCAATGTTAATTCTGTTATTTTAATTAATTTGAAACGTTTTTTAGCTATTTATAATTTATTTTGTAAGAACTTCTATTTTGGGTTGTTCTATTGGTTGGAGCATTGAAATTAATCCATAACTACACAATCATCCTAATAAAAATCACAGGTAACAACTTTAATTCTCACTAACATTTCACATTTTTACTATACTATGCTACTACTAGTTTTAATTGGCACTAGTTTGTTTTTTCAGTATGAGACCGTTTGAACAGAAAATAATTAAACTTTTGGTCCAAACTTTTCAATGACCAATTTTAAGTTACGTTTATGATTGTCATCTGAAATGAATTTTGAAAATCGCCTATTTGGTTTTGTTTCTAACATATTGAAAATGCTTCAGTTTGAACCAGGCGATTTCAATGTGGTACATACCTTCGCCCAGAAACGACAATAATATGAACAAACAACATACGCCGACAGTATATATTTGAAACCAAGTCGACAGAAGGAATGCGGAAAACGTGCCGAATATAATTGCCGACCAAAAGAATACGGACAGATGGAGCGAATTGCTCAAAGGCCTCGGCCACAAATTGATTTTACGGTAGGAATCGAATTTCCCAGACTCGTAAAATTGTATCAGGGTGTCCTCTTTGTCTTTCCAAATGTTGCTTAACCAGTGTTTTAGTTCTTCATCGTCTACAGGCAGTTGGTCAATTGGATACCTGAAAATAAAGGTAAAACAAGTATAAAGTATATATATTATTAAAAATATTAAAGCAATAATAAGAGCAGTAGTCTTAAAGCATAAGAAGTTAGACACATAAAACAACATAAATTGCCACGCTAAAATTCAATGTTTGCCAATATAAATAAATGGATGAATTTATATTTTAGTGCGGTGGCTCCAAGTTTTGTCCACAACACTCTCATGTATGAAAGAATTGCTATAATATTTTTCAGGAAAATACATTAATATAATTGTATTATTACACATTTTATATTTACTATTAATAATAATAAATGTTTATTTAAAATTTACATTAAGATAATCTACTGAGAGGAATAAAAAGAGGACATCTTTTATTATTTACTCTGCTTTGTTTAATCCACTTAGAAAATACTGTTTTAAAGAAGTGGAGACATAATCCCAAATAAACCGCAGTTTTACAATAGGATTATTTTAAAACTCTTAAAATTACTAATCTCTTTTGAATTTGTTTTGATGAAAAGATCCTTCCTGATTTTTTTCTTGTTTGTTCATCGTTCTGTTTGACATGAACTGGGAGTCTTACTTATGCTAAAAATGCAAGAAAACACATTAATTTGTCTGAGAATGTGCTCAAATGCCTCCTGATGAGTATATAGCTTTCAGGAAACTATTGTCCTGGAGATTTTGGAATTTTTTCTGTTGAGAAGTTTTAGAACCATGGTGATTTGTACACAAGCTCGCACTAACTCTAACAGTTGTGAGATATACTGGGGGTAGATGTTTTTCCATTTGAACCACTTATTGGAGAATATTTTAATCTTACATACCAAAATGTAAGGCCTCGTACTGCAAGGATTGGCAAACATTATTTCAAAGTGCTTCCAGTTGTTGCTGGGGATAGCTGGCATTTAATTGATTTAATATTATTCCTCAGGACTTTATGAATACCACATCATGCTAGATAAAATTCAATATATCTTAAATACAAGAAGAGGAATCACAGCTTGCAATTGAGTAAAAATGCAATTTCTGTTATTTTACATTTCAAAGAGTTTATGATTGGTTATAAAATATCAAATCTATTTAATTTGTAATTTAAAATGGTAAATTACTATTAAACAAATGGTTTCTGCTTTAAAAAATAGGTATTATTTTTAAATTGTAAGATTTCTCTGTGATGATACAAAATTTGGTTGGTTCTGGTCATCCTAGTTTACATATCTTTGATAGGTTTGTATGCTAGAATAGTTGGCCCAATGGCTCCACAAAAATCACCAGGCCCAACTCTGAAGAAATGCATATGACAGACCGATCCAGTGAGGAAAGCAGACTAGGATGATTAATAACAACAATATTACTGGTTTTTTTTGGCATATCTTTTATTTTGGGTATTTTAAAGTGTGATAAAAAGTATTAAGGGGGTGTCGGTGGTGGCAACGGTTTAGGCGTTGACACGGTGCTCAAAAATCCATTAGCCCTGCATTCAAACTTGACATACTTACGAATGGGCTTTTTTTTTTCAAAAGTATCGGCACTGCGAGCATTCATATAACCTTGTAGTTGAAATATCCTCTTTAAAAAAAGTAATAATAACAATAAATAGAAATAGAAAAAATAAAATAGAAAATAATGAATGCAGAAAAGAAAGAGGTTTATAAAGAGCCTGTTTTAGTGGTTGTAATAAAGCGCAGAAGGCTGGGACATCCAGGATGGAGGAGGCATGTTTTACAAAAGTGAAAAAGAGATTCAGGGACATCCTGGAGGAAGGCATATTACAATGGGTGGGACAGGGATTTGGATCAACCTTTATTTTATGATTATACACTCCAACATATCAGACACTTATCCGCCATTTATTGTCTTGGCCCTGGTTTCATCAATTTTTTTTTTTGAAACTTGAAATGTTTTGTTTTTTAATATTTTTATTTTGCTGTTCTACTTACTCAAATCAATTGTGTGAATATGTATCATTTTACAGCATTTTATTTTTACGTAGATTGCAATAAAACATTGTAAAAGCTCTCAATGTTTATCAAAAACTAAAACAATCTAAAAGCCAAATATTTTTCAAGTAAACTAGGTCATACATTTCTTCGTGAAACTAATATGAAATGTTGTTTTAGCACTTTTAGATACCCCTGAATATAAATTTTTGTTTGAATTTATAATTATCCATTTTTTGAGTCCCTAGAATTTTTCCGATTTTTGAGAAGTCATTATTGGAAATGTGATAGAAACAGCTACAATTCAAAAATAGCTAAAAGGATTTTGACATCAAATATTTGAAAGAAGACGAGCATAGCTTTTTAAGAAAAAAAAAATTCTGCATCTTGTTTCAGCATATAAGAAATAAAATGCTCAAAGGACCAAAGTTCTCACTTAATATCTTCATACTCTTTACCTACCCATACTTGATAATTGTAATAAAGAATACTGATAGACACAGCCAAATATGTAATAATTTATAATTATTTATTATTTAAAAATATATTTAAATCAACTACAGCAGTTGTTTTTCAAAAATCCTTGCTTAGCCAGATATTTTTTTAATAAGCATTCTTCCAAGATATACATTTTCCCATTTAAAGTCATTTCCCATTTTAGTATATCATAAACATTTTTCTGTTGTGTCTGATCTCTGTTAATGTATTTGTTGGAAGATTTTAATTTTTTTTAATGAAGTGCAGTATTCTTCTCAGGGGTATTGTATCTATGTATATAGTAGAAAGGTATTCCTAGGTATCATATCATTTCATTGTCACTACATAAGATATGTTCTGTTGTTGCTACATATATAGTTTCCCATTAAGTTAAAAAATCCATAAGTATGTACCCATATTATCTATTAGTTTTTAAGAAGATTACAATTGCGTCGAGAAGTAAAAAATTATAATTCACGGAATTATTATTTTTCAATTAAAAATATCACAAACCTTCTGATATTAAAGTGAACTTGCTCTGGAAAATATCCTCTAAGGACATCAAATTCTGTCTCAGGTAGAGTTCCTGGGTATGCAACACTCAAATCATAAACAGCATCCAACTGATTAACTGAAAAAAATTAATTAATTCTTCTCTTTGTTAGTTTCTTGAAGCTTTATGTACCTGAACTCATTTTTTGCACAAGATATGTAAATCCTGTCGTTTTAGGATGTAACACTTGCTTATAGTGTGGCAAATGGTATTTATCAGCATATTCGTTACTCCGTTGTGTGCTGTTTTCCGTCAGATTTGTCCCTTCGGGAAATATTAAAATCTGAAATGTTTAAATAAAACAAAGATTGGAATGCAAAATAAATAAAATTATCTGATTCCAACTAACCTGATAGGTATGTTCTAATTCTTGCAGGTACTCTATCATACTCGATAATAATTTCTGGTCTGTTTCCCATTTTCGGTGGATGAAGAAAAAACCAGCCATTTGCATGACCCAGCCTAGAATTATTATTTATTTACATATACAAACATAAGATAAATACAATTTACCTGGGCCTGGAGCATGTCTTATAGGCGATTTTAAAACAAATTTGAGCCTGTGAGCTGGAATCACTGTTCCGTAGTGTAAAGCCGCCCAGAGAAAGTTCCAATCTAACCTTGTCCTGTGATTCATGACCAGTACAGATCTATCCCAAGGAAGAATAGCATCCCCATTTATAACGAATTCCGTTCCAAACAATATTTCCATCAACGCCTGAAATGTTTTTTAAATAGGCAAAACAAAAATATAATTGAATCATACATACCACAGGGTAGAGTTCCCATGTTGCAAATATCAACTCCATGGCTTGCCGGTATGCTTTTTGATTGAAAAACATTAATGGCAGCAGAGGACAGCATAGTATGAGAAAGCCGCTCAGTATGCTGAAATACCATAGAAAACAGTAGACTATACCTCTCCACCTGCTACCTTTCATTTTACACCGTCTCCTATAATAAATTCAAGTGGATCTTTAAAGAATAAACAATGCCTGAAAACATTTGCTGCATCAATTTTGTCAAAATATAAATAATAATTATATCTGGCATTGGGTCTATCTACACTCGCAGGTTTCATTTCATTCAATTGTGTTTGATTGTCTGGCCACCTTCAGTGAGGAGTGTAGACAGACCCAGTAAGTGACCAAGTGCTAGTTCAACACATGTTCACTGACTCGCAGATAAAAATTATCAACTTTAATAATTATTTCAATTAATTGTTCTTTTTATCTAAGGTCTTGGTTGGGATGAAATAGCTTGTGTCACGAATGAGATCGAACCCACGACCTTCGGCCGAATAATGCTCTAACCACTTGAGCTATTGTGACTTCATTCCACTCGGACACCAATTCCTGATCTCAACCCTCCTTTGAATTTTCCCTCTTTTTGCTATTTTTCAAGCCGAAGGTTATGGGTTCGAATCCTGCGCTTGACACTAGCTTTTTCATCTCAACCAAGACCTTAGATAAAAAGAATAATTAATTGAAATAATTAATACGGTCAATTATGATCTCTAAACATAAAAGGTTTAATAATTATGTTGTCATCAACATTTGTCTAAAATGTAAATTATAAATTTGGCCTGTCTATCCTCGTTAAGTCGGTCTGTTAGAGAAGATGAAGCTCGAGGACTTTATAAAAATCATCCAGACCCAACACTGAATATGTTGGTATGCTCAACAGACCTACCCAGCAAGGATAGGAAAACAAAAATGATTGGTGAGGGTAAAATTACAGGCTCATCTGTCCACAGACCAACATAAATATTTTCTGGAATGAAGGGGTAAAAATAAATTGACAATTAAAAAAAAATCTATCACATATCACATCATCTATCACTTTTCACTCAACTGTGAACTGAGTGTTTTCTTTCAGATTTGCCTTATCCATGATTTGAAAATAAAATTATAATATTCAATACTGGTATTAATTATATTGGATATAACAATAAAGTGATTTTCTTAACTAAAGAAGTTCAATTTTTGATTATTATTGCTAAAAGTTGGATTTATCTGGTTTATCTGGGTCACACTGAATCCAGCTGCACTCACATCAATCAAACACATTTTGGCATTGTGCCACCTTCAGTGAGTGTATACAGACCCAATAAGTGACTCAGTGCCAGTTCAAAATGTGTTCACTGACCACCATCAATTTTAATAATTATACCTTCAATCAACAGTTGACTAAGATGAAATAAATTGTTTAGATAAATTCAGCGATGCCTAAATAAAGTACATGTTTTTGGCTTAAAGTCAAATTTGTTTTATTCATTATTTGAATATATTTATGCAGCATTTTGATATAAATTGTAATATTGTTGATATGAGTGACAATTATATAACTTTCAACGTTCGTAAAAGTATGCAAACCTTTAAAAAAAATGTAATTATCGAAAGACCTTAAGAACATATTTTCTGTAGTTTTTTAATAGGAAATGAAGAGAAACAAATATAAATAATATATAAAACTCACAACCTTTTGGATTTTGAACAAAACTATTATTATTTTATAATTAAAGCCAAAGTGAATGAAGTTGTCCGTTTTGCCGAAAAGTCATGGTTGAGAGAGCAACAAAAGAAAGGCCCATTAACATAATGATTGTTTTAATTGTAATCATAACAATAAATTCTATATTAAAACTCATTGATTAAGCCAAGTCGAAAGTAAACCCTTTTTAGAACTTTTTTGGTATTTTAGATGTTCCACTAGCTTGTTTGTTTACATATTTGATACAATTTCTGAAGGAATAGGTGTCTGAGATCTAGTTGAATTAGCCGAATACATGAAAAATCTAACTTGGAACACACAAACCTCAACCAGTAGGTGAAAATCAAAAAACAGGTTAAAACGAACTTTTTTAGTATGTTAGATGTTTTACGAGTTTCCAAAAGTTCTTTTTTACATAAGATATGAGATCAAAAGACCTTAAGGATATATTTATATTAGTTGAAATACATGAAAACTAACTTGTAACACACACCTCAACCGGTTGGTGAAAATTTAAAAACCAGTTGAAACATTTACTTTTTTGAAGTATTTTAGATGTTTCACTAGTTTCTAAAAGTTTTTTTTTACATATTGGGTACAATTTCTGAAGTGTTAGGTATCTGAGATCTAGTTGGAATAGTCAAATACATCATAACTCTATTTTGCAACTCACACCTCAACCAATTGGTAAAAATAAAAACTGGTTAAAACAATCTTTTTTGGTAATTTAGATGTTTAACTAGTTTCAACAAGTTTTTTTTACATATTTGGTACAATATCTGTAGCGATAGATATCTTAGATCTATTTGAAATATTCAAATACATCAAACACTAACTTGCAACTCACACCTCAACCGGTTGGTGAAAATCTAAAAACCAGTTAACACGATCTTTTTTGGTAATTTACATGTTTAACTAGTTTCAACAAGTTTTTTTACATATTTGGTACAATTTCTGTAGCGATAGATATCTTAGATCTACTTGAAATATTTGAATACATCAAACACTAATTTGCAACTTACACCTCAACCGGTTGGTGAAAATCTAAAAACCAGTTAACACGATCTTTTTTGGTAATTTAGATGTTGAACTAGTTTCAACAAGTTTTTTTTTACATATTTGGTACAATTTCTGTAGCGATAGATATATTAGATCTACTTGAAATATTCGAATACATCACAACTCTAACTTACAACTCACACCTCGATTGGTCTATGAAAATTTAAAACCTGGTTGAAACATTTACTTTTTTGAGGTATTTTGGTATTTTAGATATTTCACTGGTTTTAAAAAGGTTTCGTACATATTGGGTACAATTTCTGAAGTGATAGGTATCTGGGGTCTAGTTTTCTTTGAAGTCTAGGTTTCTTTTGACTAATTGAAATAGTCAAATACATCAAAACTCCAACTCGCAACTCAGACCTCAACCAGTAGGTGAAAATCTAAAATCCGGTTAAAACATCACTTTGCTGATCTTTCGTAGAATCTATCCTCTTTATCAGAAATTCGAAACTATTACTATTAATTTACATGTTTAACAAGTATGTACATTTGTTCTCAATACAAAATTAAAAATTAATTGTACAGTGAACAAAATCAAACAACTGTTTTATATCACAAATGTACGGATATTTCTGGTCATGAGTGCTTTCTTTGATGATTTTTAATAAAAAATTATAATATTCAGGTCTGATATTAATTATATCACATAAAAAATTAAAGTGATTTTATAATGGCATTATTGGTAAAATGTGAATTTATAAATGTAGAGAGAAAGTTAATAATAATTTTTACTGTCATTATATTTTGATATTTAAATAAATTAAATATCAATGCATGAGATGTTATATGTTTTTTTGCAATAATTAATGCATGCCATTGTGTTATAGGGTGTTAATTTGAGCTTAAATTTAGATAGTTTGAAGCAACAGTTACTATTAACAAATCTTACATGTTTATTCCTTGTCTAAACACGAGTTTATTTTTGTATCACATTTACTTTATTAATGCTGTGAATTTATACAATTCATCTAGTGAACTTACTTGTTTTAATATTGGCTTACTGTCAGAAACTGATGAGTAGTGAGCTTTTACATCCTAGATTAAAATGTTTAATCACAAGAGTTGCACATTCTTCAACGTTTATTCACATATCGTCGCATTCGCGTTAATATAAAATCTGTCTTTCAATGGGTAATATTAAAAAGAAAGAATTGATAGATCGTACTTTTACACAGGGAATGTTTGTATCGGGAGTGACATGTGAACGTCTGGGGGGTTGGGAGGGGACACCTTATTGATCCAGCATCCCCGCAGGTCCAGTCGTTTTATGCACTGCTCCTCTTGCAATCCAGTTTTCAATAAAGTCCACGCTCGTAACTTGGAAGTCGCGATTAAATACTTTACCATTAGCCGGGGCTTCGCCTTTATCTGATTAACGAAGGGAAAACCTTGGAGAGACAGTTATTCAATAGCTTTCAACCCTAAAAAACCGATTCGACCATCCATCGTCCTTCGTGTGTTCTATTTTTGTTCGCGGTTTGCTATGCGTCGATAATGATATTTCCATGTGATAAGACGGATATTCACTTTGATACAACATTTCCATTGTAGATTTCATATTTTGTTAATAACAAGCAAACATCTTTGTTCAACAACAATAATAATCTTTTGTTGTTCAGTCTTTTTGAACAATAATAAACATGGAGTGCTCTTTCACAAAACGTATTATTTATTGATATGACAATTTTCATTGTATGTATTCGACTGACGCCATTTTTTTGTGACAATCTCTTACGTTAAGAAAAAACGACAGTAGATTTTTCGTATATTTACAATCACAGGTTCAAACCTAGGTAAGTATGTTACAGTTTTCCAGTCTGAAATCATCGCGATTGAATAATGTGTCAGTGAAATAAAAAGGCTAGAAATACATTCCCGGAAGATAGCCATTTTCTCTGACAGCCAGGCAGCAGTCAGGGCCTTAGCCTCAAGGCAAAGAGTGTTTGGAACTGCCGGAACTGACGGAAGTCAGCGACACTAATGACCTGACCCTGGCATGGGTCTCTGGACATTAGGGGCATAGAGGCAACGAAAAGGTTGTCATGTTGGCCAAAAAGGGACATGGACTCTCTGGACCTAGAACCTACTGCGGCATAGCAGCCTGGCACAAAAGAGGATACATCTTAAAATCAATCCTTAATGAGTCCAAAACCTGAACAATACCACAGCGAAGAGATTCATAAAAAGACCATCCGCAAAACATACAAAAAATTACTGGAAGGCAACCGCAACCGAACCAGGATTCTGGTTGGACTCCAGACAGGGCACTGCCATTTAAGAAAGCATATGCACCGGATAGGACTACAGACAGAAGAAACACTGTGCAGATACTGCCAGGAAGAGGAGGAGACCGCAGAACATATTTTATGTTTCTGTGAAGGTCTATGTAGTTGCAGGTTCTTGCAACTAGGACAAGAAAAACCACAAGCAAGATCCTACACCCAGGAACCGCTGGCAAAGCTGTGGAGGCTGGTTAATAACCTGAAGCTGGCCAGTGAGTTATAAATAACAGGGAAGCACAATAGATCTACTCAGGCCGAGGTGCAGTAGGCCTTGTGGTCGTTTCTTTTATCCCTATCATAGGTTCAAAAAAGTTTTTAATTAGGATGAATATAACAATAAGGAATTTAAAAAAATACAAAGATTGGTAAGGCTTTACTTTAAAGGGCGATGAATACTTCCCAATTCCAGCAATGACAGTAGCACTGTGATTGCCACCATTGCATACATGCACCCGAACGATGGATGAAAGTACAAACATGCTCTTAGAAAAAAATAAAAAACTTGACAAAAGAGAAGGCCACTATTAAATTTAAAAAAAGTAAAAATATCCTACACACTGCACTTCTCTTAAGATAGTTGAGCACTGTGATGTTCCTTTTAGCTTACTCCCCTAGGCGATAGTCTTCGTCACCACCGCCACCAGGAACTTAGGAGAACAGCTTAGAAGAGAACACCAATTGCAATGTTGTTATGTTTACTGATGGGTCGCGTTTTTGTCTGTATGGCGATAACAGGCGCCGAAGAGTCTACCGAGAACAAGGGGTGTACATGCCCAAGGTTTTGCTACCTTCAGTGCAGTTTGGAGAAGGCGGTGTAATGGTCTGGGCTGGGACCCTGGAGGACGAACTGGACTACATATTGTTGAAGGGAACCTCACCGCAGACCGTTATGTTCAAGAAATTAACGATGAATACAACCCTCAAACCAGGGCTCTCGTTGGCAGGGATTTTCCATTTCTGGATGACAATGCCAGACCTCATAGAGGCACAGGTGTTCATCAATGTTTTGAAAAGCGGGGCATTTTCCATCTGCCCTTTCTCCCATTTTTTCCAGACATCAATCCCATTGAGCACATGTGGGATGCGTTGCAGAGAAGATTTTTCGATCACTATCCGCAGCCAGTTGACCTGCAACAACTGAATGCAGTCTTGCAACATCTATGGAGTGAAATTCCTTATGAAATTAGTGGCAACCTTATTAACAGTATGCCGAACAGGTGCACAGAGGATTTTAGCTAATATAGGAAATTATACACGGTATTAATTGTTTAAACAAATTATTGTGTCCTACAAACAAAATTATGGAATTAAAATGATTTATTTTGTTATTTTCCAAAATCCCTTAATTAAATTTTCCTTCAGTAAAAACATAATAATTGCTAATAAATTTTAATACAATTTGTAATAAAAATGCCAGGGAAAGTAAATACTACAAAATTGGCAATATCCATATTCATTTTTGAGCAGATTATATGTTACTTTAGTAAGTTTTTGTTACTAACGTGACAAATCCGACGACCAGCAAAGCAACGTAGAACTACGTTTCTCACAAAACTCAAATAGTAAAGGCGCGCCATGTCAGTAACTTTCCACAGCCTTCTGTTACAACTGGTTCAAATCGAAGCCCAATCATCCGTCTAAAGTAGCAAGTTTATTCAAAGAAAATTATTATTTTTTTCTTCTGCTTTCTTAAAAATAAATAAAAAACTGTCAGGTTATTAAAAGTTTCATTGACGGGAATAGATGGCTATTCTTTTGTTGGTAACCCTGCCTTTTGATCTTTTTGACAGTGTTCGATAGCCAGTGCTGAAAAAAATGCATATTGCTCAAGGCTTATAGGAATTCTAGTCTTTGATTTATTTCCATAGGTACAACTCCTGAACCATACCCGGTTTTGGATGCATCTGTATACCAGATATATAAGACATTAACTGAGATTCTTTTTGGTTCATGGCGTTGCAAGATTCTTGCCAGAACCTTACCTGCCTGAAGTTCCTCCAAAACTTGTCTCTTCGTAAGTCTGGATAGAACAAAATTCTTCTTGGGCAGCAATGGGGGGGGGGGTCGTTTTATTGCTCCAGAAGTGCCTAAACACGGTAGCCTGGGGGCAGTACTGAGGATCCTGGCCAATTTCAGCGGTAATGTCCTCGTCCACCCAACCACCGATCTAGGCTATGATGTCATCAGGTTTAACAACTTCTCAATTTAAGTATTACAGCTTTTTCATTTTTATTAACTGTGTGTTGGTTTTAAGTTCTAAAAAGATAAAAAAATAATATCTAACGCTGTACCGATAAAGTTCTTTTCATTTTTATCGATGTGATACTTTGTTGTAAAGGTGCAGTATATCAAAAAACCTGTTCTTTTCTTGTAAGACTACGTTACAAATACAAGTTGTACAAGTGTTGTTATTTATCTGAATATTATTTATGTGTTTTCTCTACAGGAGGAAAACTTTTTACCGTGGGTCAGCGTTGGAAAGAAATTTGTGGGCCTGTTGTAGCTTCGGTCTGGATTTCAGAGGGTTGGAGAAGTTGACCCTCTTGTTTGTTAAACCCCTTAGCGAACTGTACCCCAAATGATCCCTAAGTTACGTAGCTTTGGAAGTCTTAATTTAAATTATTAACGCAATCTAATTAGAAGTCTCTCTTTCTCGATCAACCCCCGGATGATAAATTCAAAGTTTTCAACAGATTTTGAATAGATTGAAAGAAGAGGTTCAAACATCAAAATCTTTCCCATAAAACGATTTGTTAAGTTTTAACGTATCTTTTCCAGACTGAAACTGTCTGATGGGGTTGACACGTGTCAATCCTCTGATATAACAGTCTTTATCGACCCTCAAAGGTAGATACAAACTTTCTGCATACAAAGTTAGCTCTTCAGTCATCTCGTCTCCAAGGTAACCCCAGACAACCCCTATTCGAATACAAAGAGGTCTTTGTAATTACATTATGTACAATTAATCCGCCATTCAGTCCCCTGAAACTCTATATTTATAACGGGGTACAATTAAAGCCGGCTGTTTGGGATTAGGAGACAAATTGGTTAAGCGGGCCGCGTTTAACAACTCGAATGCTTTTCGAGTTAAGAACTCCCTTTTGTGATTTCTAATGAACATAGTTTTCACTTCGAATATATATTAGAACGTAAATCGTGTGGCAAGTTAAATGTTAAATTACTGTTTAGGGGATTTTAACTGCCCTCGAACGACTGGCGTCGGTGAGGCGGCAAAAATTGTTATACCCAACCACAGTGCATTAAATCAATAAATTCCAACCATTACTTTTTTTTAAATAAAACCTATACAAATAATATAATTTTACAACATAGTGAAATTTGAAACCAAACAATCATAAAACATCATCCTTCCATTACAACGAATCGGCTAATATTTTTTGTCTTCAACATCTCTAGGTGTCTGACTCTGTATGTAACATTTATTTCTCCTTTTTTGCTATTTATCGCTTTCTGATGCTATCTTTTCTTTATTTCTCTCTCAATTTCTACGTCTTTTTACAAATCAAAAATCCAACATGTTAATTAAGTGTGATATTTTATATGATTAAACATTTCTTTCTTTCACTCTCTCTCTCTTTACCTATATATACCTTTCTTTCTTTATTTCTTTTATCCTTCCAAATTTTTTTTATTACTCAAAATTACTCCCATCCTTATTCACTCTTACAAACAAAAAAAATGTATATATATACACACTCTCTCTCTTTCTTTCTTTCATTGTTCTCTTCTTCTTTCTTTTTTATTGTAACTGTACTTCCGTTACTCTTTCTGCCATGACTTTATTAGTTTTACTCTCTCTCTCTCTCTCTCTCTCTCTCTCTCCTTTTATCTATCTCTTTGTTTCTCACTCTCTCTCTCTCTCTCTCTTTCTCTCTATCTATCAATTTATATATCTGTCTCGTTCTTTCGTTTTTTTTTTTCATTTTGCTGATATTGCTTTCTTCATTTGTCATCACCGTTTTTTATTTCTGTCTCTTTCTCTCTTTCTTTTATCTTTCTAAATTTTCTTTTTTAGTACTCAAATTTTCTCTCTTTATCTCTCTATTTCTCTTTCTGCCTCTCTCTCTCTCTCTCTCTCTCTCTCTCTCTCTCTCTCTCTCTCTCTCTCTCTCTCTCTCTCTCTCTCTCTCTCTCTCTCTTTCTCTAACTATTTATCTATCTTCTTGTTCTTTCGTTTTTTTTTCATTATTCTGACTCTGCTTTCTTCATTTGTCATCACCATTTTTTCTCTCTCTCTTTTTTTTTTATCTTCAACTTCGCTTTTTATTACTCAAATTTACTCTCTCCCTTTTTATTGTATACTTATGTTTCTCTCTGTGATATGATTCAATCACTTTTGCACATGTACGCACACACTCTCTCTCTTTCTTATTATCTGTACATAAGATATCATTTACATCCACATTTATAAGTATTTTGCATTGTACATATGTCCTTCAAAATTTCTTCCCTATTCTGTTTATTTCTTCTCCATTTTGCTTTTATAACTCTGTGTTTTTGTCACCTGACATCGGTTCTCGAGCATAGCACTCGGTTACTTTGACTTCCATCCTTGAAGTTTTAAAAATAACATAATATATTATTTAAAAGTATCGAATAATTTTCACCTTAAAATTTGAAATTTTTATTCCCCTCAATGTGACCTTAAAATTTTTAATAGTCAAAAAATGTAAACGTCGTAAAAACTTTTGACACGGCCGTCAAAATAGATGGTACGTTAATACAGCTCAGTCAACCCGGTGTGGTATAACTCAGGTGCCTTGAATTCCCACCAGATTATTTCTACATAATTACCATACTTCAAAGTTCTTAGTACTGTACCCTTTTATTAAAATAAATAATTAAATAAAAGAAACATCGGCTAAATTAAAGTGTTAATATTGCACGTTTTTAAGTTTTTGCTAAATAGGTTTAATTTAATTTTGGCAATTTCATGGCTAAAAACTTATCCGCAGTGTTTCAGAAATGTTTTACGCTAACAGCTAACATCAGCTAAGTTTATTGGCAAACAATCATAAAACACCAAAAGCCCGTCCAAATAGTGGTTTAAAATTCTGAGAAACTATTCGTAATCGCTCCTTAGTTTTTGAAACAGCTGAGAATTTCCAGTGCGCAAATTAATTTTGAACTTCTTCCTTTTATCTTAGACATCCTTCAACTTAGGCAATGATGCAAACGGCTCTGATCAGTATATATTATGAACTGTACTATACGTTTTGTTTGTACACATGCAGGAGTTACAGGAGCTAGTGTAATTATTGCGGATTTGAAATAACAGAATAAACAGAGAAAAACTAATATGGAAACGGAGAAAGAAAAAGTAGAAGAACAAACAAACAAACAAAGATAAACTGAAAACAGCTGTGCGTGTGTTAAACATGAGTAAGAAGGAGGATAGGACTAGAAAAATGTCAAATGTGTAGAAGTCAGAGGAGAGAAAAAGAAAAAAATGATACAGAAAGTGGGATAGATAGAGAAAGAGTGATAAACAGAGAGAGAGAGAGAGAGAGAGAGAGAGAGAGAGAGAGAGAGAGAGAGAGAGGGAGGGTGAGAGGGAGAGGGGGAGAAAGAGAGAGAGCGAGAGAGTGGGAGGTAGAGAGGGAGAAAGAGAGATAGAGAGTGGGAGGTAGAGAGGGAGAGAGAGAGATAGAGAGTGGGAGGTAGAGAGGGAGGGAGAGATAGAGAGAGAGAGAAAGCGAGAAAGAGGGGGAGAGAGGGAGAAAGAGAGAGAGAGCGAGAGAGTGGGAGGCAGAGAGGGAGAGAGAGAGATAGAGAGTGGGAGGTAGAGAGGGAGAGAGAGATAGAGAGAGAGAGAGAAAGCGAGAGAGAGGGAGGGAGAGAGGGAGAGAGGGAGAAAGAGAGAGAGCGAGAGAGTGAGAGAGTGGGAGGTAGAGAGGGAGAGAGAGAGAAAGAGAGAAAGAGAGAGAGAGAGAGAGAGAGTGGGAGGCAGAGAGGGAGAGAGAGAGATAGAGAGTGGGAGGTAGAGAGGGAGAGGGAGATAGAGAGAGAGAGAGAAAGCGAGAGAGAGGGAGGGAGAGAGGGAGAGAGGGAGAGAGGGAGAAAGAGAGAGAGCGAGAGAGTGGGAGGTAGAGAGGGAGAGAGAGAGAAAGCGAGAGAGAGGGAGGGAGAGAGGGAGAGAGATTCATTAAACCTTTTATTCAACTTCACAAAGTTAGATCTTGAGGACCTTTATTCCACTTAACGTGAGATATGTCGTACATTATGCATACAATTTATGCAGACCATTTTGTTATTTACAAATAGAATTAAATAAAAAAAGTTTTACATAGTTTTTATTAAATTTTTCACGTCACAAATTTTTTTGGGGTATATAATTTTATGAGATAATATGTATTTATTTATGTAAAAAATCCTTATGGAACGCCTTGGTTAATAGTTTCTTAAGATGAAAATTCATTTTTAAATGTTTGTATGCACGTTGTTCGATTAGTAATATAGGATGAGAACCAATTAAAAGTGTTATTAGTAAAATTAAATTATTTTAAAATAGCCAATTATACTATTAAATGTATGTTCAAAACAATGATTGTAAGAATAGTGGGAGAGAGAGAGAGAGTGAGAGAGAGTGAGAGGAGATGGAAACGAATTCTGCATACAAATGTAACGGGCTCTTCACAGTTTCTCCTACTTCTTGTTGGTTAACCTAATCAGCCTGTGTTTTGTTTTTCTATTAAGATTATTGTTGACATTGACTCCATTGTCAACAATAATACAGTACTAAAATTTTCAATTGTCTAAATTTGTAAAAAAGAAAACCGGTTAAATTTTGTTTTAAACTCCAAGACAATGAAGTTTTATTCCGTTAGCAAGCCGTTTGGCATAGTAATTGGCCACAAAGAGGCCGAGATATCAAGTTTATTGCTCTTCCTTGCCTCATTATACCAAAGGGATAACAAGCGGGATAATGCCCTATGCTAATTGACTATTAGAGTATCCACTTCTTGGAGGGTTTAGGCGGAGAATTCGGGAGCGAGGACGACCACGGCTGGAGATTGAACTTCCCTTTTAAACTTACTGTAGGACGAATTTGCATACGGACCCACTAAACGGGAGATAGTAGGCAAATTGTTGGACAGGAACGAATTCGTAATTGATTTTCACTGGTTTTACTCAACAAGTTAAGATCAAAACTAAATTATCGTGAAATGTTTAGGAAAATTTTATGAACTAACAAATGTACTTGTATTTATTAAATGATTAAGCGAGTTTCAACCCCATTCGGGTTTTTTTCTTCTGCCAAGTCATCTGGTGAAAAGTCTTCATCATCCATCAATCATGCTCAAATTCAGGAAGGGTTGAAAATATAGAAGTTACCGGGTATAACATTACTTTTGGCTGAAAAAAACTTTGAATATTCTTAGAAAAAGGATGTTTCATGTCTTTTATACCGGTACTCTTGATAGATAAACTAAAGAATTTTTGTATCAACTTTTGTTTTAAAAATATTTTAAATTTTTGTTCCTTGCCTAATTGTTCAAGTCGTTACAAATAAAAAGTGTAGTTTTTGAAACATTTCAGTCAAGGAACCCGCGATCCGGGCGAGTAAATCATTAGCTTTTCGACGGAAAATCAATTCGCATCTTCCGATTTATCGTCCGATCTAAATCCAACGTCAGTGAATATCAGGAAAGTTGGATGGCATTATCTCAGGGTGGCCTCTTGTTTACTCCTCACCCTCTTTTGGAAAGGCAAACACGACCCGAGTTTACTGTGGGAATTTAGTGGCAGGGAAAAAGGGGAGAATCAGTAACAATGGAACTTGGGAGATAAGTGGAGAGATTGAGTATTCTTCTTTTCATAACAAGCAGTTTTTTTTTCATTAGAGCTGGATTTGTTTTCTGAAAACAAGGAGAGTTTATATCATTTTCAAATCTTCATCTTAGATAAGAGGGCTTTCTCGAAATACGAATTAAGAACGCGATTGTTATGGCATTTACATTTTCCAACTGGTTATTATGAACCCCAAAAAACGGTTATTACAGCTCATAAATAAATTATAACATTTCTGCAACAATTACCATATAATATTGTATAAAATTCACTAGTTATCGTGGTCCGCTTAACCAAATAATATCTTTCAATTAATTAATCTTTATGTAAGGTATTGGTCGAGATAAAAAAAGCCAGCGTCAATAGCGGGATTTGAACCCATGACCGCTGCTCTACCACTTGAGCTATCCACTCGGACACTAACTTCCCATCTCAACCTCAACTTTTGAATTTTCCTTCCTTTTCGCCATTTTTCAAATGTCGTGTAATCTATTTGATTCTCGGCGACAAATGAAATGGCCACGGAGAGCTTTAGTGAAGATATATTTATTTAACTTATTAAATTCACTAGTTATCGTGGTCCGCTTGACCAAATAATATCTTTCAATTAATTAATCTCTATTTAAAGTATCAGTTGAGATGAAAAAGTTAGTGTCACGAGCGGGATTCGGACCCACGACCTTCGGCTAAATACACCGCTGCTCTAACCACACCACGATAGCTCAAGTGGTTTGCAGTTTGCTTGTTTTTTGTCTCTGTCGATGTTCGTCTCTCTCTCTTTCTTTCTCTATACTACTATGGGCAATTTATGAACAAAGATTATCCAATATTTGAAAGTAAATAGGGCGAACAATGGAGGAAATATTCCCAAGGGGTTGAAAAGTAGTAATAAAAGGTCAAGAAACCGAGTTGATCTATCGCCTCTGGGAGTGCCCATTGGAAGAAAAAGAAGTGGTGTAAGTCGGGCGAACCTTTAAGGAAGTGAAGGAACGTCCATTACCTCGATCCTATCTCTGTTACCACCCCGCTATTTACCTCTCCTTTACTGCTACATTTTAGTCACAGTTTTGACAGGATAATTCATGATAATAGAGTGTAAAATAAAAATCTGAGGAGGTTTCTCGGCTAGAAATTATTTCACGAAAACATTTTTTTCCGTCAAAGGACGTTGGCACAATTAATTGTATTCTTGCCTTTCTTTGATAACAAAGTGTCAACTTAGTGGGGTTCTAAAAATGCTTTAAATTTTTAAACAGTACTTTTTAAGAAGAAACTTTAAAACTTCTCTTTTTCTATTATACTTTGAGTTAGTCTCTCTCACACATACATTCTCTCTCTCTCTCTCTCTCTATCTATCTCTCTCGCTCTTTCTCACACTCTTTCCATGTCTATTCTCCCCCAATCATTCTCACTCTCTCACAAAACTCTCTCTCTCACACTCTTTCCATCTCTATTCTCTCCCAATCATTCTCACTCTCTCCCAAAACACTCTCACTAATTTTCTCTCTCTCTCTCTCTTTCTTTCATTATTTTGGCTTTCCTTTCTTACTCTTTTTTTTTAAATTGACATCACACTCTTTTTGTTACCCCACATTTTTTTTTTTTTTTTTTTTTTTTTTTTTTTTTTTTTTTTTTTTTTTTTTTTTTTTTTTTTTTTTNTATTTTTTTTTTTTTGGCGTTATGAACTATGCATATTAGCCATGTGACAAATTCGTATATGTGTGTTCAAATTTGGGGGGTTATTGGGAAAAAAGGGCCAGGGGCAACGGTGGGAATCGAACCCACGACCGCGGCTACCCCACATTCTTACACTATTCTTTTTCGTATTTCAATTTTTCTCTCTCTCCCTCTGTCTGTCGGTCTGTCTCTGTCTCTGTCTGTCTGTCTGTCTGTCTGTCTGTCTCTCTCTCTCTCTCTCTCTCTCTCTCTCTCTCTCTCTCTCTCTCTCTCTCTCTCCAAGAGACATCCAAGAGACATAACTTTGAGTGAATAAATAAAACATCAATCAATCTCTTTCCCTTGCCATTTATATTTGCCCCTTCTCTCTCTCTCTCTCTCTTTCTCTCACTCTCATTTTCTCTCTCCCTCTCCCTCTCTTTATCCCTTTTCCTCTATCATTTTTTATTTTTTAATTCTTTTTTTTAAATAGCTATCACATTCTTTCTGTTACTCACATTGTTTCACCTCTCTTTTTCCCTTTTCTTAATTTCTCTCTCTCTTTTGTCGTCTTTATTCTTCCCTCTCTCGAACCGTTTTATCGTTCATACTATATCTCTTTGTCTCTCTCTCACTCTCTCTCTCTCTTGTTCTTTCTCTCACTATTTATCTTTCAATCTTCTAATATTTTTTTCATACTCCAATTTTCTCTTCCTCTCTTACTCTCTTTATCTCTATTTCTCTTTCATTCTTTTAAATTTTTTATTTTAATCTTTTTTTTAAATTGCTATCACACTCTTTCTGTAACTTACATTGTTGCATCTCTCTTTTTACATTTCTTCTATTTCTCCCTCTCTCAAACCTTCTATTTCGCTTCATACTATATCTCTTTGTCTCTGTCACTCTCTCTCTTGTTGTTTCTTTCTCGCTTTCTCTTTTAATCTGCTTATTTTTCTTTCTTACTCTCTTTTTTCTAACTCTTATCACACTCTTTCTGTTACTCACATTGTTGCACCTCTCTTTTTCCCTTTCCTTCTATTCCTCTCTCTCTTTTTTCGTCTTTATTCTCCTCTCTCTCGAACCTTCTTGTTTGCTCATACTATATCTCTTTGTCTCTCTCACTCTCTCTTACTTGTTCTTTCTCTCTCTTTTTTGCTTTCAATCTTCTAATTTTTCTAATTCTTATTACACTTTTTCTGTTACTAACATTCCTGCACTTGGTCTTTATTCTTTCGACTCTCGAACCCTTTATTGCGCTCACACTTTCTCATTAAATTAGGCAATTTCAATTTCAATGAAATTTCAATAGACAATTTGAAGTAACTACATATTTAGTTCAATGAAAAACAAATAGATGTAACATATTTACCACAAAGGGTATTCAGGTTATTCGAAGTAATTAATGTTCAATAAATTAGAAGTACAGTAAACTTAATAACCATTGTATTTTACATTAGATGTAAGAATGGTCCTTGAGACCAAATCTTGTGTGATTGATAAATAAAGCGTTCATCATCATCATTTCTCTCTTGTTATTTCTCCTTCTCCTGAACCTTTCTCTTTTTCATTTTCAATTTCTTTTTCTCTTCCTCTCCCTCTCTCTATCTTTACCTCCCTCCTTCTCTCACTCTAGCTTTTTTTCATTCTTGTTTTTCTATTACCCAGCACACTTCTTCTAATTCTCACATTCTTGAACATCTCTTTTCTTGTTTTTTTCAACTTCTTTCTCTCTCTATATATATATATCCCTATCTTTTCTTTTCATCTGTTCTGTGTGGTTTTATATTTGTATTTGTTTGTCGTGTGTCTACATGTTTACTACGTGTATTTTATTTCTACCTGTATTTTTCTTATTTGTTTATTCACTTCTTGTTCTTTATGCTTTCTGTTTCTATTTAATTAATTTTAACTCTTGTTAAAATTTAGCCGTTCAAAAACATATAACATTTTATGAAAAGTTAAAAATATTTATGAGCTTAATAAAACACCTTCCGATAACACATATTTAATAAATAACAGATAAAATATGAATAATATTCGAGGATCCTACGCGAAATTCCTAATCCGTCCATTATCAAAATTATTCTTTTCCTTTTTTACTAAACCAATTTATTTCAACATCCATTGGACGCTTTATTAATATTGAAACTCGGCAATTAAGGCTTATTGTTGAACCATGACCAGATGGAACAGTGTGGTGCGTTCATTACCATCCAACCCTTCAAAACTCCTGCGGCACTTGACGTCTCCACTATTAATAGTCAGACGGTTACCGGTGTCTCCTGCGATAACCGCTGGAAATGATGAATCCCAGGCCCTGATTAGATTAGTAAGGGTAAGATGAGTTGGGCCTTGTTACTCTCTGATGATTACGTCGGGAGACATCGAGCAGAGTCATTGTACAGTCAGATAAGCGCCTTCATCAACATAACATGGTCAAATATAATGAACTTTTGTCATTCTTCCTAAATAAAAAAATTATGTTAGAGATGATCTAAAAGTCGTTGGAATCAAGTGTACACAAGTTGAACTGCGTGTACGACATTGATCTAAAGTAGAAACTTGATTTAACAAGTTGTTTAATCTAACAACATCTAATCTTTTATATTTATTGTCAATACAACAGTATGAATAATGTAAGTTGTGTAAAGAATCTGTATTATTCAGAATAAATGAGAAATCTTGAAAGGGTATTTTGATTAAGATGAAGCAAAGAGGGTTAGATTTTCTTTAGAAAACATTGTCCTTCTGATAAGACCCTAAAAGGAAGGAGGCATTGGGATGAGCTATCGGCAAACATTTCTCTTCATACTCAGCCAAATTACATATGAATATTGTAACGGAGTATATCAATTCCTCCCGTCCTCCTGGAACCTTTTCTCCGAGATATCATCCCCTTTTTGCAGGGGTAGATCACGGGCCCGGACGGACGAAAACGGGCATACGAAGCATTTTATTATCCTAAGAAGATGCGGAGGTGTGTTTGCAAGGAAATGTGTGTAAGGGGATATTATTAAAAATGTTGATTGATAAATAGTGAGAAAAACCCCGCCCCGAGGAATATTGAATACTCTGGGGGAGTGAATGTGACCAGACTTGTATGTTTCTATCGAGTGTTGTGTTTGTGTTAATTTATTGGAATGAATGTAATTTATTAGCGTGAAAGGAAGGGGTTGATTATAACCCCGCCCCGAGGAATATCGATACTGTGGGGTTAGTGTGTGACGTGTGGAGAGTAAAAGTAAGTTATTAGCGAGAGTGGAGTGGGTTCAAATATCATTTACTCTGTGGGAGGGGGTGAATGTGACCAGACTTCTATGTTTCTTTCGAGTGTTGTGTTTTTGTTAATTTATTGGAATGAATGTAATTTATTAGCGTAAAAGGAAGGGGTTGCTTACTCTGATGAGTGTGGGACGCTTGGAGAGTAAAAGTAAGTTATTAGCTAGACTGGAGTGGGTTCAAATATCGAGTACTTTAGGGGAGTGAATGTGATCAGACTTCTATGTTTCTATCGACTGTTGTATTTGAGTTAATTTATTGGAATGAACGTAATTTATTAGCGTGATATTTAAGAATATATTTTCTTTAAAATTCATTAAGCATATTAATAATTAATTTTTCTGCTGTTATTTTTTAGTTGTACAAAAATAAAAGTCATTGTCTTCCGGTAAATATAATGTTTTTACAGCCAGAATAGTTGTGCTAAATAATCATATACAAATAAAGTTGAAAACATTTTGGGTGTGTTTTGTCTACATTGTGTTTAAGTTATTTTATTAGCGTACAACCCCGCCTCTAGGCATATCGAGTACTCCGGGTGAGTGAATGTGTCGAGATTTCTATGTTTCTATCGAGTGCTGTGTTTGTGTTAATTTATTTGAATGAATGTAATTTATTAGCGTGAAAGGAAGTGGTTGCTTATAACCCTGCTCCGAGGATATCGAATACTCTGGGGTGAGTGTGTGACGTCTGGAGAGTAAAAGCAGGTTATTAGCAAGAATGGGGTGTGTCAAACCCCACCCAGAGGAATATTGAGTACTCTGGAGAAGTGAATGTGATCACACATCTATGTTTACGGTGATGCTGTATGTTTTGTTTCTATTCTGTATTTGACAACTTGACAACATGAGTTAAAAACCAGAGGCTAGCATTTTTAGGATATCGTCGTGGTACACAGTTAAAAGCAGAGAGTCAGAAACCAGGTCGAGACGATCAAATTGCGACTGCAGTTTGCGCGAAAGAAGAGAAAAATTAGGAAAACACCCAGAGGACCGTGATGACCTCAGCTATTTGTCGGCCTACAAACTTTCCACTTTATTATTATTATTAGCGAGAAAAAAATCCCTTCTGCATACAAAATTTAATGATCCTTTCAGTTACTTTACCTTTTCCTCTGGCCAGGAAAGTTAATGAAACACACATATATTTCCATTTATCAAGATTTTTCTTGATTGTTAAAATAAACATTTTCATGTCCTTTAACATAAATATTGCTAGTCGGCCTAATTTATAATGGACTGGACGCCGTGAAAAGACAGTGAGGGATGGGCTTTCCTATCGCACTTTCTGTCATCCAGCGTTCCCTCCGATCGCTATCCGGCCAACGTACTTATCACGATGACAAGCCACAACATCATAACATGTCTCAACTTTATTACATTTAATTCGGGAGATTTTCACTGTATTGAAGGCGACTCAATCGAAAATAATCTCCGGTCGCGGCAAAGCACTTCCTACCTTGATCTCAATGTTTATATTAAATATTCAACAAAATCTGTTTGCGACCCTCAAAAAGAAAAAAAATTAATAATAACGACTTGTATGATGAAACCTCTTTTATGATGCTCCTGAAAATTTTATAACAAAAAGGGGAGGATTACTCCACACCCCGCTCTATATGGATCCATCTCATCCCCAGGTTAATTTTCAATAGAACAATTTGTATATTAATTGAATAATTTATTACCTTTATGTCCCATCACACAATGAATTAAAAACGGATGGAATCATCTGTTTAAAAATTTGTAATCGATTTACAGTTCTTCTTAACTTTTTTGTATGTTTATTAATATATTGTCAGTGTAATTATTTCATTGTGGCTTTGTAAGATTTTTAAAATTCGATTGTTAGTGTGTAAAATATCAATATATCATTATTTAAAAATTAAAACGCTTTTTTGCTGAAAGATATTTACAACAGTACAATTTTGTTTTGATGTAGTTTTTTCTTATTCGACCGCTCAGTTAATAAAAAGTGATGAATAACTACTAATTTTATTTTTTATTATGATAATTAATGTACAAATTAATGAGGGATGGTTATATGAATAATAATGAGAAATTAAAATTAAATTATATTAAAAATACGTAAGTTTCATGATTGCTAGTCTAAAATATCGATTGTGGATATCTCCGACATCTGTTTTCTGACAGACCCTATAACTAATCAACGGAGTGATACTTCGTGAGCTTTATAGATAGGTTAAAACTTTCTCCCAGTTGGCTATGCCATCAAGTACTGTATTAATTGCTAAACCAAACTTGCGTTGTTAAAGGGAAGTTGAGGTGGTGTACTATTTGAAATATTGAATTGCCCTTTGATAATAAACTAGATAAACTATTCACTGGGGCTGAAAGCATCGATTTTTTTCTTTAATGAGCAATGTAGAAACCGACAATTTACAATTAAACTTTTGCTAACAAAAGTTTAATATTATTATTTGTGTTATCTTTGTTCTTTTGCAACAACGGTACAAATTGAGCGTATTGCAACAGTAATTCTTTAATTCGTAAGATGATTTTTGTTTGATTAAATAATGGTGAACAGCAGAAAAGCAATTTTTGATTATGAATATACAATGTTTGAAATGTAAAAATTCACTCAATGATATTAGTTTTCACGCTATCTTTAGTGAGAAATAGTTCTTAAAATGTCGTCATATTATATATAATATATACATATATATATAATATGATAGAAATAAAGATTATAGTTTATTTTTGCGACATCACCCATGACTTGCTAGTTCATAAATCGTACAGATTTTTTCGTGATATCCTGGATTTCCGCTATTTCCCGCTGAGTCGTCAGTACAATTTTATCTTGAGCTTATTGTGACTTTTGCAGCAAATCTAGGTTAAAATTGATGTTTAATGTTGTCCTGCGAGTCGGTTGAATTGGCTGTATGACACTGTAGTAAACAAGTCTAGGTTAGTTTAGATTCGTAAGAGAGGGCTACAAAGTTAACAAAAATTAGTCATGAATGATATCCATTGTAGATGTCTTTTTGACGTCATGGATTTCTACTATTTCCCGCTGATTCCTCACTATAATTTGAACTTATTATTAGTTTAGTAGCAAATCTAAGTAATAGTGAAATAAAACAGCTCTTAATGAGCGCAGTATATTACTCACCCTGACTAATACATCTAGGTTAAAGTTGATGTTAGCTTATTATTAGTTTTGTTTAAATCTAGGTTAATGGTGATGCTGATGTTATGTCTGCAGGTCGGTGAACATATGTATAATATATGTTAATATGAGAATGAGTCAGTATATAGACCGTGAGTGTAGTCAACAAGTTTAGGTTAGGTTAGGTTCGTATGAGAAGGTTGCAAAATTAACAAAAATTAGTCATGAATGATATCCATTACGGATGTCTTTTTGACATTATGGATTTCCACTATTTTCGCAATAACTCAGTACAATTTGAGCTTATTATCAGTTTTGTAGCAAATCTAGGTCAAAATTGATGTTGATGTCATGTCTGAGGATCGGTGGATATATGTTGAATTGGCACTATGACAGTGAGTCGTATATAAGCCGTGAGTGTAGTCAATATGTCTAGGTCAGGTTAGGTTCATTTGCTAAAAATCTAGGTCAAAATTGATGTTGATGTTATGTCTGAGGGTCGGTGAATATATATTGAACTGGCACTATGACAGTGAGTCGTATATAAGCCGTGAGTGTAGTCAACATGTCTAGGTTAGGTTAGGTTCATTTGCTAAAAATCTAAGTCAAAATTGATGTTGATGTTATGTCTGAGGATCGGTGAATATATGTTGAATTGGCACTATGACAGTGAGTCGTATATAAGCCGTGAGTGTAGTCAACATGTCTAGGTTAGGTTAGGTTCATTTGCTAAAAATCTAGGTCAAAATTGATGTTGATGTTATGTCTGAGGATCGGTGAATATATGTTGAACTGGTGCTATGAAAGTGAGTCTGTATATAAACCGTGAGTGTAGTGATCAAGTCTAGGTTAGGTTAGGTTAGTATGAGAAGGCTGCAAAGTTAACAACAATCAGTCATGAATGATATCCATTACAGATGTCTTTTTGACGTTATGGATTTCCACTATTTTCTTAATAACTCAGTACAATTTGAGCTTATTATTATTTTTATAGCAAATCTAGGTTAAAGTGTATGTTGATGTTGGTCTGCTGATCGGTGAACATATGTTGAACAACTATGACATTCAGTCCGTATATAAGTCGTGAGTGTGGTCAACAAGTTTAGGTTATTGTTAGTTTTGTAGCAAATCTAAGTTAAAGTTGATGGTGAGGTTGGTCTGCGGGTCGGTGAATGTTGAACTGGCACTATGAAGTCTAGGTTATGTTCGTGTAAGAAGCCTGCAATTATTTTTCGAAAGCAGGTTAAACATACCAGCTCCAGTACCCTGTTTGGTCTTTCGTTCATGTACCAAATAGAGACAGAAGTCCTTTCTATCACACTGCTCTTTTTAATATTAAAATAATTTGGCACATCTTTACAAAGTCATACCTAGAAATTATGGCGACTTCCTTGTCCGTTATTACATCTTTTTGAACTTCTCTTAGTTAGGATTGCTTAACATTGTGAGGGTGGCTTGCAGGAGCATAAACCTATATTCGACGATCTGTTATGCGCTGGATATTTCTCATAGTAATAGTAAGTATGCATTCATTTGTGTACCACCCCAGATCTTTGCTCCTCTCATTCTGCAGATTTTTTTCATCACACAATTGCTTGTAACTGTCTTAGTAGTATGTATAAAGTCTTTTTATTCTGTTTAAAAACAGTTTAACAATAAATTTTCTAGTGCAAGGAAACCGGAAAGAAAAAGTTCTATTTGTGTTTCCTCCAGTTTCCCCATATTTCAACATAAAATACTTTATAATGTAATTGTAAGTGTTTAAACTATATGATGCAGCATCATTTATTGTTTTTTTTAAAAAGAGAAATAGGCGATTTTCATCCTGTGCATGACATAACAGATATCATTGTCGTACTCTAGTGTAAGGTCTGAAGCGTGAAGTGTTTCGACGGTTAAGAAAAGCCCGTGGGCTTTTGATTTAGAGAAGGAAGAGGGATTGTTTTGAGAAAACAATAGCACCTAGCTGTATACCGAGTCCCTTTGTTTTAACGTATTCGACTCCCGCAGTCGGAAAAGTGGTTAATTATTCCTAGTGTTACTGTAGATAATGGGAAAAAAGAAGAAATTACAAACTAAGAAAAAGTTAATATTCAAACAATCATGTTTGCAAATTTTGTTGTTTGTATTCTACCTTGTATTCTCCCACACAAGCCTATTTGAAAATTAAAATTTAATTATGGGTTTATAGTAATTGAAATATTAAATATTTATGTTATAAGCCGCCTCTGGCGTGCTGACAAATCAGCAAGTCTATTATTTTAGACACGATATCATGCCGAGAAAAATTACAGCGCGTCACACGACATGGATTGCCAATTCTTGACCGACTTGCATGCCACGGAGTAGTTAGTAGGGTGTTTTTTTCTAAGTCAAATATTGAGACTATTGATATTTTTCCTTTTTGATCCTACTCGTATAACGCGAATCCGGTGGAATTTTTATTCCTTCGTGAACGTTTTCGCAGGGTTAGAGGCCATTTCTAAGTTGGAACAAAGCTTTATAAGCTTGTGAAAACTTTATAAAAGCAAACACTTACAACTTAGCCAACTTTGTTATTAGGTTTTTTATTTATTCTTTCTGCTTGTTTGATGTAGCTTTAGAAATAATTGGAATTTTGTTGTACTCTTACCTTTATTGTAACATACAGAGTGAATTGTCGTGGCGGGTTGTCAGGATGGGAATGAGTAGCCTTGGGTGTGGAAGGTTTGGGATCGGAACCGGATCAGCTGTTGACAAAAGGAATTTTGAGGTCTTTGTGGTTAGTGCGGTTAGTGACATAATAAGGTACTTTGACAATTTGTCTAAGGACATTTGTTTGGAAGGACTAGATGCCCTGAATATTGGATGGCTTGGCCAGTCTTGTTCAGTGTTAGCTTTGTCTTAGTTGCCAAAGTCGATTTTGACGTAAGACTTCGCAGTAGACGTCTTGTATTAAGTTGTTGCTTTTTAAGTCTTGTGTGGGGATTCCACGTCAGTCTGCTGTCGAGATATAGTCCTCAAAGAGAAACCTTCAACAGGAATAAAACTAAAATGGAGAGATAGTAACAAAATAGTGAAAGGCCCTCCGATTCTCATGGCTCCAAGAGACGACAAGAACATTATTTAATAAAAACTTGCAAATAAATCTAGGTACCAAAAAAGAATGGGAACGAGAGGGAAACACCTCCTTTAAGAATGGCACCATCGTTTTGTATACGAGTGGATCTAGAACACAAGAAGGTACGGGGGCAGGAGTGTTCGGTCCTGGATCCAAATATTCAGAACCCATGGGAAAATACACCAATATCTTCCAAGCTGAGAGTCACGGAATCGACTCAACTCAACCTGAATAAAGGGTACAGAAACAAGAACATAGCTATCAGGTAGGATAGCCAAGCAACCATGAAAGCATTCGGCTCAAATATCATTAGGTCAAGGATGATCTGGACTGCCAAACCAAATATTAGGAACGCAGAACAAGGTCAGCCTCTGCTAGGTCCCAGTATACATGGGAGTAGAAGGCAACGAGAAAGCAGACACCCTTCCAATGGAAGGAGCTGATACACCGCTGACAGACCCGAAACTTTCTATGGCATAGGAACCCACACTATTAATGAGTATCTCAGATAAAAGGACAAAAAGAAAATGAAGGAACAATGGAATTCAGTCATTGGTCACAGGCAATCCAAGAATCTCTTAACAAATTTCGGAAGAAAAGAAATTACATAAAGTGTCAAAGGAAGCAGGAATGAACTGCGAATCCTAATAGGATTCTTCACAGGACACTGCAAGCTAAATGGAGATTTAAAGAAGATTGGAATAATCCAAGACGGCACATGCAGATTCTGCAAAGAGGCAGAGGAGACACCAACACATCTACTAACCAACTGCGGTGCTATACTTGCACGCAAGAGGAAGTATTTTGGGATGTACAATGTGACCATAGAAGAACTTCAACATTGAAACCGGGCCTACTAATCAAGTTTCTTGAGAAAATAGGACTCACCGAAGTGATTTAGGCAGAGAACCAGGGATACAACAGCTCTTAATGGGCGCAGTATATTACACCCCGAATACTACATCTTCATCTATAGTCACAGGTATTAGAGTCGAGTGGAGAATGGTATGTCTTTGTTGTTGATGCACAATGGAGGGCCAGAATGCTTTATCAGTGTAAAAGTACACTGAGTGCATTTTTCTTCGTTCAGTCCTGACCTCCATGCTTAACACCAGTCTTCGATACGCTCAAGGTGTTGTTGGTTGTTGGAGATATCTTGGACAGAATTCGGGTTAGAGGATAAGATTGCGGAGTCGTTCGCGTAGGTGGTGATAATAGTGTCAAGATGTATTGGTATGTCTGCAGTATAAATGATATAAATGATAGGACCAAGGATACTACCTTGCGGTACACCGGCCTGTATCTGTTTGACTTTCGAGAATTCATTTCCGCACTTCACTCTGAAACAGCGATCAGTTTATCAGTAAAAGATAATAATGAGATAGTAGGAAGCGCTTAACCAGGATAGAGAAGCTTGACTTAGGATAGTGAAGGCTTAACTATTTTAAATGGCAAGATTCTCATCTATGTTTTTTATTTATTTATTTACTGTAATTTTTGTAGAGGGGTAATAGTTTGTAACTAAAAACTATTTATGTATTTATATGTAAAAATTGACAATTGTGTAATTTAAATTATTTATTTGCTATATTTATTTCAAAACTTAGACATAGGTATGTAAAACGGTTAGTGGTTTATTAAAATTTTGGTTTAAATTGAAAGGTACACCTAGATAAGCATTATTGACATAATTAATCTTTATATAAGGCGTTACGAGTGGGATTCGAACCCACGACCCTCGGCTAAATACGCCGCTGCTCTACCACATGAGATATCGTGACTTCGATCCTCTCGGACACCAGCTTCCCATCTCTATCTCACCTTTCGAATTTTCGCTCCTTTTTGCCATTTTTCAAATGTCGTGTAATCGATTTGATTCTCGGCGCCAAATGAAATGGCCACGGAGAGCTTTAGTGAATATATACTTCATTTTACTTATTAAATTCATTACATTTCATAGTCCGATTGACCGAATAACGTTTTTCAATTAATTAATCTTTATATAAGGTGTTGGTTGAGATAAAAAAGTCAGCGTCACGAGCGGGATTCGAACCAATGATCTTTTTATCACGAACTATAATGAATTATTCACATATTCAATTTTTTCTTTTCCACATTTTTCATTTTTTGACAGCGAATTCAACAATTGCGATTGGATATTGTACAAGCCTCATTAATTTTTAATAAATAAGCTCTGATATTTTTAGACAAGTTAAACCTACTTAAGACAATTACAAACGTACGTTTCGTAACGGACTTAGCCGTAGGAAGGGCTCATAAACACCTGATCCATTTAAATATCTTAGGACTAAGTATCATTTCCGTAATGAAATAGCTTCCCCATTACCGAAAGTGAATGAATTCCGTTGTGAGACCATATCTCTAATATCTTCGTAATTACCGTGCAGGAAAACTGATCCGGTAGTAACTCAATACGGTTAATTAATTCTCTTTGTGGATTAGTTTCAAAGAAAATTTGTATTAATTAACCGGTGTATTTAGACTATTTTCTTATGTTTTATTCAATTGATTTAGACAATAAAGAAAATACTAGGGGGGTAAATCGTGAAGTAAAAGAAGAGAAAGCATGGGGAACGCTCAAGATCGATCTATTTTGATGTATTAGTCATAGGTACGGTCTCGTCGGTTCATCTCTTATTCATGAGAGTACCTTTTATCGGTACTCTACGCCGTGTGGATTTGCTCGCCATTTCTTGCGTGAACTGTCTACACTGTAGAAGACAATATCCGTTGAAAGTTGGGCGTAATAATATATTTTAAAAATGGGCACCCTTTTTGTATGAAAATCCTTGCTAGGAAAGATCAGGAGCAGAATAAAGCAACTTTCCTTTTAAAACACTTTTTATTATTTGTACTGCGTAATGTTGTTTATTTATGGTGTTTAGTGACCGTTGAGGATTATTTGGAGATCGTGAGGTGCGGTCTGGTGAGAGTAGGTTTTAGAAAAACATTTTCTTTACCGTGCAAACGTTTCGATCTTTATTGAGTTCATCTTCAGGGCGCAAAGTGTTTGTTTTCCGTTTAAATGTGTCATTCTTGTCGTGTTGAGAGTGAAGATGATCTCAATAAACATCGAAACGTTGGCATGATAAAGAAAATGTTTTTCTAAAACCGAAGTCACACCTCACGATTTCCAAATAATAGTTGTTTATTTAATTTTATATATTTTATTAAATACAACTCAAAAGCTCCATATGCGAACAGTCCAGAGTGAAAACTATAAATTATATATAAATGTATAATAAATAAATAAATAAAGAATAAATACAAAGGAATTAGTTAAAATAAGCTATAGATCTAGAACAATACCGCTTTCCATTTTATGATGCATTTTATGTATGTGAATATGGTGAGGTCATCTTGGATAACGTCAGACAATAAGATAGTGCTGCACAGTGTGGCTAGGGCGGAAAAAATTTGACTTTTTGAAAGTGTCGATTTCGAAAATCTGAATAATGATTCTCACAGTATATTATCCAAAGAATCTTGGTACACCAAAGATTTGGGCTGGAATCTAACTAAAACTCCCTAAAATGTGGTCCAACGTCAAGAGGTTGGTAATTGTGAGAGGATTTGAGATAACTTGTCAGGAATGTTACGTCAACGCGAGGTGAGAAAAAAATTTAAATTTTTTTTTCCTTCTCTTGGATTTCTAACAATGCAATATAGCGGTCATAACATGAAAAAAATCGAACACGTTACAGCAGTACAACGTAAGAATTAGTCGACAGAAATGGAAAGCGGTAGTCCTTTTAACAAAACAAGCTGCACTTTTTGCCGCAATGAGGAAGGTTTCTCTCGCTGTAGACATGTTAAAGTTTACATTAAGACAACAATCATCTGCCCCTTCCTGCCTCTCCGGTCTTAGCACACTTCAAGTCGAAGTCACTATAGCTCAAGTGGTCGAGTAGCGGCGTATTTAGCCGAAGGTCGTGGGTTCGAATCCCGCGCTTGACACTGGCTTTTTTATCTGAACCAAGACCTTATATGGAAAGAATAATTAATTGAAAGATGCAACTTGGTCAATTGACCACTAAAACGTACATGAATAAAATATTATCTTGATACCGCATTATTGATCTTTTTTACCAATTTCTGTGTCTTGAATTGTATTTCGTCGTGGGTTTTGGACAACCGATTCTGGTCCTTGATTCTGGTGAGATCAATGAAAGATAAAGCCCGAAGTTCCAACTGATGACTAACGTGATTTTTTTGAAAAATCGTTACTCGTTTCTATTTAGGTGATCATCCCGTGGCCCTGGGACCAATTGCAATCGACTAACCACCCCAAAACATAAAAATCGACGGTTCACAATTTTTGACGAAAAACTGGGTTTGGCCCGTGGGGCGAAGGCGGAAAAAACCAATTTTTCTAAAGCGGGCATTTGAATAATTTAATATACATTTCTTATAGTAAATAAGTTGTAGAATCAACAAATGATTACTATCCACCGCTCAAAATTATATTTCATTAAAAAAAATAATATTTTTATTTAAACGAGGGTTCGCAGCAACAGAGGTCATATAAACTCTCAGGGTGCGGGTGTTTTTGAAAAAAAGCCCATTTGTAAGGCTGCAACATGTCGGGTTCGATTGCAGGGCCACTGGATTCGAACCCGGGACCTTTACATTACAGTGATGAGCGCCGTGTCAACGCCTAAACCGTTGCGGCCGCCGACGCCCCTTATGATTATGTAAGACATGTTTTCGATTTTTGGATTTTGGACAACCATTTGAACAGTTTGCTGTAGTCTAATCGATTAGAAAGCGCTATCATCGAATTCAGCGCGCTAAAAAAACAAGCACACAAAATCTGGTGAGCCTAACTTGAATAGCATGCTTGTTACTTTATAATTTTTAAATTTAATAATTAATTTAATTACTTAATTTTTTCCGCTTTTTGGCGTTTTGTTCCACTGTGCGCCGTTCAAACGGGGGAAAAGTGGGACATTCCTCAGGATGCGCTGAGGGACCGTTACATTCTCATTTTTTTTCAAAATATATAATCAATAAGGCATAAAAAGAAGTTTGACATGTGGAAAATAAGGATAATTCATGCAAAACCAGAGTTACTTAATAAAGTATGTAAAAACACTTTATGGTACTAACAGGAAGAAAACATTTTACGACTTGTCGTTACGTGCTTGAAACAGCGAAAAAACGATGTTACAACCATAAATTTACTTATATCATTAACATAAATTTATTATATAATATAATTATTCACACCACAACTTTCTTCCATATTGGGAAAAAACAGAAAAACTGGTAAAAGTCAAATTTCTTCAATACCAGTGATTATTTTATGGATCTTTTTACAGAGTTGACATTATTGGTTATATTAATATTAGTTTTTTCGTTAGGTTATATTATATTAGAGTTATTATGATTAATAAATTAATACATATCAGCTGTTGTTTGGATTTTATTGTTCTAAAAAAAATCTATCTACTCAACAGACAGAATATGATGATATCAAGCGGACGGTCGGATCATGAATATCATCAATATGAAACCATTGAAATATAAAATCATTGTTTTCTTGCTAATTTATAAATAATAAATTTATTATATAACATAATCATTCACACCACTACTTTCTTCAATATTGGGAAAAAACAGAAAAACTGGTAAAAGTCAAATTTCTTCAATACGAGCGATTATTTTATGGATCTTTTTACATAGTTAACATTATTGGTTATTATGATTAATAAATTCTACTCGTGGAATATCATTCTTTGAAAAAAATCTACCTGCTCAATAGACAGAATATGATGATATCAAGTGGACGGTCATGATCATTAATATCATCAATGCGAAATCATTGTAATATAAAACCATTGCTTTCTTGCTTACATTTTTTTTTCTCTGAAGAACTTCAAACGCCAACCCCCCCATTTAAAAAACCCTTACATATTCTCACCCCCTTTGCTTTTCCACCCTAACGGTAATTTAGGTACATTATCATGTTGCAATAAATTTCCCGTATATAATTAAGATTAAATTATTTTTGTTAGGTAGATGAGGAGGAAGGGCCCAACATTGCTCAGGTTAATGTGTACGCACCATAATTTACTACCGGAAGCAGTAAATATCTTCTGGATAAATTGTACTTATTTAAACCAATTTAAGAAGAATGATATTTAAAAAAGTTCTATTTATTTCTTGGCATATCGATGAAACAATAAATAAACAAAGTTTGGTTGTTTAACATTAAAATCTAATTTAATAAGAGAGTAAATATTGTCATTGATGCTGGTCACTTCCCCTTTTATAAGTCAGTAAACAAGACGATATTTCTTTTAAACGCTACCCGCACATGACTTCCACTGGTCTTTAATTAGTCAATAAATATTTAGTGGTTTAATCTCAAAGGACAGCTTAATTTCAGATAAAATGTTGTCGGTAGTTTCCTAGGAGAAGAGAATTGTCCTGGGACACTTATATATAAGGAAGGGGATAAGGTAAGGGTAATGCATTAAGGGGTGGTGCGAATTCCTTACCACCTGACAACAGTGCTTTACTCTAGATAATCCATTCCATCCCTCAGGCCACATTCCAATCATTCAAGAAAGTAAATTAATATTTATTAATGAATGGTTAAAAAGGTTATATTATCAAAGTATAAGTGTAAGCTTAAATTGGACTTTAATTTACTTGGAAAAAAAAATTATGACTAAATTCTTAAATTGTTTACCTTTTTGATGAAACTTAAATTGTTAAAAAAACATTTGTTTCTAAGCAATAACTAGTTGATTAACTTAAAGATGCATTAGCCTATTAAATTGCATAAGATGTTTGTATTGACACATAAACCTGTTCATCCCCAAAAATTCGAAGAGTTTTATGGATAATTTTGTACAACCTATTGAAAATGCAGGCTATCAAGTTGAAATTTTGCTGTTTACTCACCAGATCTTAATTCGATTGAACATAAATGGGCGCAGTCAAATTTTTTGAATCGTTTCTTCCACATTTCAAGTCAAAATGATTATTTGGAAATCGTGAGATGTTTTAGAAAAACATTTACTTTATTGTGCTAACGTTTTGATCTTTATTTAGATCATCTTCAAGGCTCAAAGTGTGTGTTTTCGTGTAGATGTAGTAAATCGTTTTACATATCATGAGAACTCCTGGAAAACATTAAAATAGAAAGCTCTGCGTTAAGGAAACCGTGGACAATTTTAAACAAAAAGTTTCCAGCAGATTTTTGTAGGAATCGAAATCTATAGTCAATTTTGGGAAAGAACCGTTCCATCTGTTCCGAGGGTCGCTGGGTGGTAACAGCCAAGTTGAAACAGGACACGACAGTGACAGTACCACTTATGGATATACCAGAAGAGATATAAAGTCTAACAGATGGAATGTCGGACTAGCAGATGTTTTGGGAAGACTAAAACGAAAGTGGAAGTGAACATATGACGCGAATTAAAGAAGAAATGTCGTGTATAAATTGTACTAGCATTGAAAAAGAAACAGATGAGAAAAACATTAAATTGAAATTAAAGTATAATGTCTTTTTTACGTGGACTGCACCAAATATAATAAAGTTATTATACATTTTTTGAGGTATTGAACAGAAGACAATATAATGTCTATGCTAAAATATAAAAGCGAAGAATTCATGAAATAAATGGTAGAAAATGGAAATTACTTAACACTTTTTGAATTTTTATTTCTACTAACATCTTTGAAATAAAAATGCATGTCAGCACGTATTCGTACCGATACGAGTTCATTCATTTGTATTTATTTTCTCATGATAGATCAAAGCGTGGCGATACGGTCCGAAAACATGACCAGCTTGGCCGTTCCAGCTATCAGGTAGTATTCATTCCATATCTACATTATATGTATATGCCGCTCTGAGAAAGAGAGAGAGAGAGGGAGTGAGAGAGAGAATATACAAAAGAGAGATAATGCAATCTTCCTGTCACACCTATCTTCAACGTATCCTTTTTCATTATCAGCCGCACATTTTAACGTCGGAAAGATAACGTTCTTAGGAGTTTTACATGTTTCGAACTGTCGGATGTGCATAAAGAGAATAATTAATTGAGGAAAATTTAAGGAGAGATTTCAAAAAATCACAAATCAAAAGGTGAACACGATTTTTTTTCCAATTTTTTACATCTTAACAATTTTATACAGAATAAATAAATACTATGAGCTTTAAGTAAGTGGGGAGTCGGAAAGCTGTTAGCCATGATTTCCGTTTTGTAAAACTATAAAATAATTTTTTATAACGAGCTTGTCCCACTTTCGTACAGTATTAGGTGCTGAAAGAAAATAGACAGCGCAGATCCGGCGACCACGGCTTGCCTCTCCATGTTTATAACCTTGACGACGCTGATTTGATACAAAATTAATGCGAAGGATGAAAATAAATGTTTTGTGAAAAAAAAGCAAAATACTATCGTAGTATGCCTACCTCTAGTGGGAGGTCGGAAAGCTGTTAGCCATGATTTTCGTTTTGTGAAATTGAAATTTTTTTTTACAATGAGCACTTTGATACAGAATACGGCGTCGAAAGAAAACAAACAGCTCAAATTCTGCAACAACGGCTTGCCTCTCCCTGCTTATAACCCTAACGTCGCGCCATGTGTCTATTCGAGAAATTGCACATGGTTTGAAAAGTCAGCACTTTAAAACTAGAAAGGTATAAAAATTGAACGATATGGTGGCATGGTTTGTTACAGGTAGACATTTAAGTAAAAAATCAATATGAATGATGAAAAATAAATGTTACAAATACTATCTACTTAAAGAAAGTGAGAAAGTCGACAAGCAATATGGGTTTGGTGATTGATTTTTCAGAATAAGCTACCCCCGGCATATACAGTTTACAGAGTTTGAAGAAAATAGACAGTGCAAATCCTGCAGCAATGGCTTCCCTCTCCCTGCTTATAACCCTGAC
Source organism: Cimex lectularius (assembly GCF_000648675.2). NCBI lineage: Eukaryota > Metazoa > Arthropoda > Insecta > Hemiptera > Cimicidae > Cimex > Cimex lectularius. The sequence goes on along the minus strand of NW_019394221.1, from coordinate 56,643 downwards.
TTCGCGCCATTTGTCTATTCTAAAATTTGCTCATTGTTTAAAAGGATGACACATATATTTAAGATATGCAAATTTAACGAGAAGGAGTGATATAAAAATCTAATAAAAAACGTGAGATGTCATGATGTGTTTGGCGGAACTACAAAGTAATTTTTCAGAAAACGTTTCTCTCAGCATATAATATAAGCTCGACATCGGAAATTTTTTTTTACAATCATCGCTTCATCTCTGATCTCCTAGCTTTATTATTTATCATTGAAGGCCGATACCAAACTCGACTATAGTATACAGCGGTAAAAAAATAGACAGCTAAAATCCTGCGACCATGGCGTGCCTCTCCCTCCTTATAACCTGACGTAGCGCCATGTATCGATTCGAGAATTTGCTTATTGTTTAAAATGTTGGCACTTTTAAAACTAGAAAAATATGAAAATTGAACGATAAGGTGTTGAATAAGTCAAATGATGAAAAATAAACGTTAAAAAAATACTGTCTACTTTAAAAAATTAGAAAGAAGGCAAACGGTCATTCATGATTGGGATTTGGTGAAACTACAAAATGATTTTTCAAAATAAGCTTCCCCCCAGCGTATAATATACAACGTTTAAAGAAAATAGACAGTTCAAATCCTACAACAATGGCTTACCTACCCCTGACATCGCGCCACGTATGTATTAGAGAATGTGCTCATTCTTTAAATAAATGACATTTTTTAAAAAGAGATATAACAATTGAAACGTAAGGTGACATAATTTGTTATAGGTAGACATTTAACTAAAAATTCAATAGGAATGATAAAAAAATAAACTTTTTAAATAACTAAAATTCGTGAAACTACGAAATATTTTATTAAAATAAGCTTGTCCCATCCTATAGTGTACGAAATTTAAAGGCAATAGACTCAGAATCCTGCCTTATAACCTATAAGGCCTTATAATAGACCTCTCCCTGCTTATAACCCTGACGTCGCGCCTTCTATTTGAGACCAGATTAAAATTCACAATTCAATAGAATGCAATAAAAATGGTGAAACTACAAAATAATTTTTCAAAATAAGCTTGTCCCATCATATAGTGTACGAAATTTAAAGGAAATAGACCCCGAATCCTGCGTTAACCGTTACCTCTCCCTGCTTATAACCCTGACGTCGCGCCATGTTTCGAAACCTGATTAAAACTCCCAATTCACAAAAAGTAAAATTATTGTTGTTGCCTATTTTAAACCAATTAACAGTAGTTTTTTTCATGTGGATTGTAAGATTAATAATTTTTATATATTTTTGTTGAAAATTTGTTCAAATGACTGTTGAACAGATGAAAAGGTAATGTATTTCTTTAATCTGGTTTTGCAATACCGTTCTACTTAGAGAAACCATTGCCAGGGGATCGATGCAGGGAAAATTAAGAACCCACCGTATCACAACTCAGCAGAAAATGCACGTGTTAATATTGGTAAAACCGAAAATAATTGTTTTCTCCCCGTTAATAATTTATCGTAAAATATGCCCGCTATAAGGAAGGGCGTAATGCAAACTGGCGGCGGGATAAGCCAGGGCTAAAGGTTAATTAGCAATGCACCCTCTCGTCCGATGGAATACACGGCCGTAATCAAAAATATACGAACCCTTCAAATTAACCGCCTTCTAATCCTGGGCAGGGTTTCTATTTTTAAATGGGCATCTTTAATGTGTTTCGAAATTAAAACGAACTGCAATAAACGGAAAAGGAAGAAATATTTCCAACACCTTTCACCGATGCGTTTTAATAGAATCGCAGGATGAGCCTAATGGGATTACATTCATTTATAACGGCCTCATTACTTTCAATAAACGGTTTTTTTTGTTTAACTGCTTTTTTTTGCTTCATTGCATTTTTAATTAAATAATACCAGTGATAAAACTGCAACAGGGCGAGAAAAATAATCAACCTTGGAAAAGTTGACATACAAGTGAAACAAATAATAACACATAATTAACACACAATAAAAACTGCCTGGAAAAGCGTCCACCAAAAAATGAGCTATTCATTCTAAAAAAAGAGTGTTTTTTATTTAGTAGTTGAATACCAAATACTAACTGGCGGAATTAAACCACCATATCAAGAAGGAATTCGAATTATATCGTAATTACAATAATTACAAGAAACACGGAAATAAATTAAACACTAAACACATTGTAAAACACGAAACAAATGAAAACCTTTCAGAAAGGTGTGGTGTGTAGTGACCGTAAGTTAATGATTATTTGGAGATCGTGAGATGCGGTCTAGTGTGACGTAGGTTTAAAAAAAAACATTTTCTTTATCGTGCCAACGTTTCGATCTTTATTGAGATCATCTTCAGATGCTCAAAGGGCTTGTTTTCCGTGTAGATGTGTCATTCTTGAGTGTTGTGTTGAGAGTGAAGATGATCTCAATAAAGATCGAAACGTTGGTACGATAAAGAAAATGTTTTTTAAAATCTACGTCACACCAGACTTCATCTCACGAACTCCAACTAATCAACTCACCAAAACCGCCCATAAAAACGTGAAAGGTTTTTGACCAACCTTAACAAAATGGAACTTGGATCTGGATATAATTTTTGGATGGAATTCACGATAATGTCAAATTAAACTACATGTTATATTTAAGCTACGATAATTTATCATTGAATGAAATCTGATTTCGATTTGTGAATTTCTTTCCAGGCCAAATGCAAAAAATTTCACTAAACTGCATGAATAGGGATATCGCCAAATATGTAGTATTTACTTTTCCTAGCATGTTTATAAATTATATTTTTTTACAGAAGAAAATTTAATTAAGGGATTTTGAAAAATAACAAAATAAAATGTTTTAATTGCATAATTTTGTACATTGGATACAATAATTAAACAACTAATACCATGTATAATTTCTTCTGTTAGATAAACCTCTGTGCCCCTGTGAGGCATACAGTTTATAAGGTTGCCGCTAATTTCATAAAGAATTTCACTCTATAGATATTGCAACTCTGCTCTCAGTTGTTGCAGGTCAACTAGCTGCGGCTGGTGAACGAAAAGTCTTCTCTGCAACCAATCCTACATGTGCTCAAGGAGATTGAGGTCTGGTGACAATGAGGGAATGGGCAGATGTGAAATTCCCAGGTATGCTATACATTGATGATCAACCTTTTTAAAAATATAGTTCCTACTCACAGTAAGTTGTTTTCAACGATCCGGATTTCGAGCTTACAGCTAATCATCAGGTTGAAAGAGCACTGAAACCTGATGATGAGCTGTAGGCTCGAAAACCGGATCGTTGAAAACAACTTACTGTTAGGAACTATCTTTTTCCAAAGATTGAGCACTCACTCCACCATGTATCTTTTATATTGATGAACGAACAACTCTGTCTTTCTGAGGTGCGGCATTGTCGTCCAGAAATCGAAAATCGTTGGCATTGAGATCTTTCGTTGGAGGGGTGTTTTCCTCGATAATTTAACGGACTCCGGTTGTTGCCTTCAACTATATGGAGTCCAGTTCGTTCTCCAGTGTAAATCCCAGTCCAGTCCATTATATGGCCTGCTCCTAACTGCACTGAAGGGAGCACGAACTATGGCATTGTACGCATCCCCTGTTTTTAGTAGTTTCAGGTCCTGCTATTGCTGTACAGACAGAAACATGACTCATCAGTAAACGTAACTGCATTCGCATTGGTGTTCTCTTCTACGCATTCGCTGCTTATTCTCCAGGCTAACTGTAACCTTGAGAACCTGGCAAACACTTTGAATCAGTAGACAGTTGGGCAAGGTACGGATTCCGGTCCTACTCGTAGTGGAACGTGGTGAGACACCTTGAAAGTACCCCGGGGGTAAATTTTTATCCTCTGGACGGTGGTAATTATTCCACTTAACCAAAAACCTGTCGGAAGTACCTACGCCACGGGCAGGCATTCATTCGGGTTTTCGATAGAGCTGCCGTCTCTATCGAAAGGGAGTAGCTTCTGCTGCGACGCTGGTTGGACGGTCTGCCGACCCAGCACTGCAGAAAGGCCAATTGGGTAAGAGACTTTTTCAAGCTCTACGCGAAATCCTACTGTATTGCACTTTCCAACGCAGACGGAAGCGTTCGCCTCCCTTGTTGAGAAACGGTCACCTGCTCGCAATGGGGACCGATATGGCCTTAGGGCTTGGCGCAGTCTTAAAATATCCTCATGTCCTTGTCAGAGCGTGGAGCGATATTGGGAATGCACCATATTCTCTTGAGTTGCCGCAGGTCGTCTCAAAGGGGAATACAATGTTAGGCCAACTTCCCACAAACGATTACGAATCGTTGTGTTGTAGAAGGCCTTATGGAAAGGGTTCCGTCTTGCAGCAATGACAATATTTCTGTTCCCCCTTAGCGTCGTAATGCGTTGAGATCCATTACCAGGACTGGCAATAGCACTTCCAGTCTTTCGGAATCGGGATAAAGTCCGAAAGACCATACTGTGTGAAACGCCAACTGCTTCTGCGATATCCACTTGCCGGTGACCTCGATGACTCCTTCTCACAATAAAATTGCAAACTCCTGGTTTGAATTAACTGGGTTAAAATGAAGGAAAGAAAAGACGATTAACATTTGTTTGTATTGTCTATTTTGTTTTATCAAACTAACAAGAATATGTCGGTTAATTTAATTAAAATTAATAGAATAAGAATAAATATCCCTATTCATTTTTGAGCAGTTTGTGGACGATCTGATGGACCTTAAACATTCCATTAAATTGTTCTTTTGATATCACATCACTTAACGCTATCTTCTTTGGGTCCAGGTTTATTTGACTGTCATACCAAATTCGCTTTTTCTCCCTTGCTACTAATCTCCTAAAAAAAGGATCGTTATCGAGCCACTCTGGAAAGCAGATTACAAACAGAAACCGGTGTCTCTTAAATTTCTGTTTCTTAACGAGTCAATAATCGAGTTACTACGCCTTTTACATCTAGGGGATTAATTTCTATTTGATCTTTACTAGTAAGTTTTCTAAGTTAACTGCATACTCCATCAAATATTTTTCATTGAGTATTAAGTTTCTTCTTATATCAAAAACTTAAAGAGAATTTTAATCCTACTCATATTGTAATTTTTACGTTGATCATATGTTCAAAGTTTCGAAAACAGTCATCTTTTCAAAAAATATGCTATTTCTGAAAAAAAAACACCACAACGTCAGGGTTATAAGCAGGGAGTGGCACGACTTTGTCGCAGGAGCTTTTTCTACCTGGAGATTATATTATTTCGTTTAATCTACTTGTTTACTGCTGGCTGTTTTCTACAACCTCAGATGTTATATCAATCTTTGGAAAATAACACACACAGACGTGTGGTATCAATTTCTGTTTCTTATTGATATACTACCATCGACTCTATCTATCCAGGATTATTTGCGATTAGATCTTAAGTTTTCCGGCTTGGAAAAGCCTTAATGTGTGTTCAGAGTACATGCTAAAAATCTAGCAAATCCTGTACACGTTCTTTTATTAACAGCTAATTAAACAATTAAGCTGTCGATTTCTTTAAACACTCATATAATATATCAAGCTGAGGTAAATGACACACAGACACGTGGGGTATCATAAAATTCTGACTCTTAACGTGCCAAGAATCGATGCTTAATGAGTGATTTTAGTACATTCTAAAAATTTGGCAACTCCTTCACACGCTCTTTTATAGACAGTCCAACGTCAGGGTTATAAGCAGGGAGAGACTCGACGTTGATGCAGGAGAGTTTTCTAGCCACAGATTATTTTATTCCAATTGTTTCATTCTATTTCAGTCTATTTCTTTTAGCCCTCTTACAATATACATAAGGAACGTACGGTATAAAATAACTACATCAGCTAAGTCTTGAAAAACAGGATGCGCAACGTCAGGGTTACAAGCAGAGAGAGGCACGACGATGATTCAGTTAGGGTTTTAGCTGCAGATTACTTATTCCAATTTATCTATTTGTGTAAGCTGGTTATTTTTTACAAACTTCTTACTTTACAACCTTCTTGAAAAAAAAAGTCCGTTTGCGCAATGTCAGGGTTATAAGTTGTGAGAGGCACGACGATAACGCAGGAGAGTTTTCTGGCCACAGATTATTTTTATTCCAGTTAGTTCATTTGGCTAAGCCGTCCATTTCTTTAATCCAATAAATAACTCCAATTGCTAATTCTTGGAAAACAGGTTGCGCAACGTCAGGGTTTTAAGCAGGGAGAGGCACGACTATGATTCAAATGAGGGTTATAGCTGCAAATTACTTATTCAATTTTATCTGTTTGTCTACGCTGGTTACTTTTTACAAACTTCTTACTCAACCTTTTTAAAACCCCAGTCAGGTTGAGCAACGTCAGGGTTATAAGCTGAGAGAGGCACGACGATGGCGCATGAGGGTTTTCAAGGTGCAACTTTTACGTAATTGGAACGTTATTTCGGTATTTTGCCACTGTACAACAAAAGTTATTTATAACTAAAAACATATAAATGCAAATAAATTATAATAGTATACTTTGACAAAAAGGAATTAATAAAGTTTAAGGAATTTTGTCCTGATTTTCGGACAAAAACTAGTTGCTTTATTTAAAATATTTATCAATAATTGACAACACGAGTGAGTAAAAGTTAAAATTAATAAAAACCTACATTCACGTATAAGAGTTATTAGCCCATTATGAAAACTTTATATTTGCATTCCTTTTGGCTCAGTTTCCTTCCCCCTTGCATAATTTGCATTTCACAGCATCCTGTACCTTTACTTTTCACCGTGGCTATGAATTCTGTCGAGTTGACTAATTTCTTATTCTCTGCATTCCTTTTTATCCGTAAGACTAATATTTTCCTAAGAAAGAACGACGTTAATCACGGTGTCGTTGACAATTGCGACCAGATCAATTGTATAAAACTGGTAAATCCCCTGAATACGAAACACAAAATGCAGTCTGGTTAACTTGAAAAGGCATCCGGAGTTGACAGGCAGACTAAACCTCAGCGATGAAGGGGTGAGGAAACAATTGTTCTCTCCCTTTGTATTGTTTTACTCCCAAGTGACCACGTCCCCAGTTTTCTGTTTGACAGCGTTAAAAGCATGAACAGGAAACTTTTTTTCTCTCCCTAATGTGCATTACACTCAAATTAACAATTTAATTCTCAAAAATGTATGCGATATGTTTGGGTTTTATTTCTGTTAAGCCTATTAAGAAATCTGTCCAACTTGATCGTCCAAAGTTACAAAAAAAAAAAAATACTGCAGATTCGAAAATATCGCTAAGTCAAGGGCGTAAATCTCAACATTTAATGTTATATTAATCCATTTATGTAAACGACACTTTATTTCTTTATTTTCTATAATAACTAAGTATAAAGATTAATAGTAATCTTTATGTAAGGTGTTGGTTGAGATAAAAAAGTCAGTAGAAATGATAAATGATGGAGTGAGTGTGGTGTTCAATACTTTTTAAAAGGATAGTTCCTACTCACAGTAAGTTGTTTTGCAACGATCCGGATTTCGAGCCTTTTAGCTCATCATCAGGTTGAAGGACTTCTACAACCTGATGATGAGCTAAAAGGCTCGAAATCCGGATCGTTGCAAAACAACTTACTGTGAGTAGGAACTATCCTTTTAAAAAGTATTAAAAAAGTCAGTGTCACGAGCGGGATTTGAACCCACGACCTTCGGCTAAATACGCCGCTGCTCTACCACTAGAGCTATTGTGGCCTCGATCCACTCGGACACTAACTTTCCATCTCAACCCCACCTTTTGAATTTTACCTCCTCTTGAAAAATGGAAAAAAAGGCTACAACTCCGCCTCGGTTTTATAATTTTTTGTTTAATTTACAACCTAAGGTACGAATAAGAGACTAGTATTTTAGGATATCAATTGAGTTTTCATATAAAAGCAGAGTCAGTAACAGATTGAGCGAAATGTCTGCAGGTTGAAAATACGTGAGAAAGACCAGAAAAAAGAAGTAAAAACCCGCACAAGGCCGAGATCATCTCAGCTCTTTGTCGGCCTCTAAACTTTAATATTTAATATTAATTACTTAAGTTAAAGGGATTAATAAAGTATATTGAATAGCCAAATATTTTAAAAATACCTCGAACAGTCCCTGAATAACAATTATGACTGTCGTCGTTCTACAACATGATTCTTTTTTCCACCCATGTGTGCAGAGAGCCTTTTCAAAGCAACACGAGCGCAGAGTTTCATAATCTCTTTGGTCTACTTCTTTTCCTTTTATGTTATTGGGACCTCACGATACGGCCAAGCGATTTCCTTTATATGTTTACATTTATACTATTTTCCATTCGGCCTGTTCCGTTATCCATTGTATCACTGTTCTTTTTCTCCGTATATCTTTAACCATTCTGACCGTTTTTAATTTATTTTGCACTGTTTTTTCGAATAAATTTATTTAAAATCTAACTATGTTCAAGATATCTTTTGTTTATAAATTTTTACGTGGGGGTAGCGAAATGTAAACGCTGGATAAAAAATATCAGATTGAGGGGGACCTCTGAGACCGAGATCGTTAGGGCGTGAGGGTCTTCTGTTTGTCACGTACTGATTTTGATTCTGCTGGTTCGAATTTTCCATCAAATTATACCAAAATTGTATACAATTTTCGCCTGTGATATAAGGTTTAAATCTTACTCTTACAAGCATCGTACTGCTATTATAAATTTTAACTCACAATCAAAATTAGACATTGATAACTTCAATATATAATAATAAACTTTTAATTTACAAGACAATGGCCTATCTTGGCGTACGGTGGTGACGTTTAGGATTCAACCAAGGATTCTAATTCGGAAAATCCCCAATCAATTCAGTCAAAATTTTTCTGCCAAATTTTTGTTCTTGTTATGTTTCAAACCACACCATTCATATCGACCTACACATCACGTTCGACAAGACATAAAAATCCGCTATAAAAAATTACTTATTTCAATCATTTAATATTTTTATGTAAGGTTTTGGTTGAAATGAAAAAGTTGGTGTCACGGGCGGGATTCGAACCCACGACCTTCGGCTAAATAGGCCGCTGCTCAGTCACTTGAGCTATCCTGATTTTGATCCACTCGGACACCAAAAGAAAAGTGGCAAAAAGAGGGCAAAATCGAAAGGTTGTAGGTTGAGATGGGGAGATGGTGTCCGAGTGGATCGAAGTCACGATAGCTAAAGTGGTTAGATCAGCAGCGTATTTAGCCCGAAGTTCGTGGGTTCGAATCCCGGTCGTGTCAATAACTTTTTCAAGCACAAAAATTGAAAATCTGGAATTCTCTTCTTTTAGAATAAGTTAGCAATGTTTATTTCTAATGACAGCATAAATGAGAAAAATGAGGATGAAATGGGCAGCATTTTATTTTAGGCTTAGAAAGGAAGGCTCCAGATTTGGAATGACCTTTTTTTCTTCGATATCCGCCTAAAAATTCATAACTTATCTGGATTTGAATTGAATTTTGTAATTGAAAGCTGGATTCTGTATTGTTTAGATTATATGAAATACACAAAATTTTTGTTTCTAGAGGATGATTCAGACGTGAGACCACGTGTTTTTTTTAATTGCCCGATGATCCACTTATAAATTCAATAACTCCAATTGATTTTTATCCAAATTCAACATCATTGAAGGATTTGCAAAAAGCTGTATTTCTCATATTTTAGAATACGTCAGGAAAGTTTAGATTTTATGACAGCATAAGTGCGAAAAATATAAGATGAAATGGGCAGTTTTTTTTTTTTTTTTTTTTTTTTTTGGTTTACAAAGGAAGGCTCCAGATTTGGGAACCCATTTATTTCTTCGATTTCCACCTAAAAATTCATAGCTCATCTGGATTTGAATTGAATTCTCGAATTAAAAGCTGGATTTCTATTCTTTTAGACTGTATTGTTCAGGTTATACGAAATACGAAATTTTTTCATTTTTAGGGGATGTTCACCGAGTTCTTTTCAGATGCTTGATGATCCACTTAAAAATTAATAACTCCCATTGATTTTATCCAAATTCAACATCGTTGTAAGATTTAGAAATATGTATTTTTCATCTTTTAAAATACGTCAGGAAAGTTTAGATTTTATAAAATTAAGTGAGAAAAATTAGGATGAAATCGACAAAAAGATCATTATTAGAGGAGGGCAAAGGACGGGGATCACTGATTTTTTTCTCCGATATCCTGTGCTTCCAAAATTTTCAAAAATCATAATTCCTCTGGATTCTATTAAAATTCAACAATTACAATCTTTGGGAAGCTGAACATTTTTTGTTTCAGTCTTTGTGAACAAGTGAAAAAAATAAGGTTGAAATTTCAAAAATCCTTCCAATGCTTTATTTTATATCTCCGGTTTTAATCAATTTACGAAAGTGAATTTTGTGCCATTATGAGTTGTCTGTAGCGTTCTAAATCCCTACAAAGTTTCTTGTTGATGGTTCCGTCTGTGTTGTCATATTTGTGAGGTTGAAGTAGTCTCACTTAATGCAATTTTTGTATATTATTTCCTTAACCTATATAAGAAATCAAACCGAATGATATATACTAACATTGATGAACTACACAATAAAGACAGAAAAACATATTAATAAAAAACTATGTAAAGTCCTAAAAATATTTTCCTCGGTTCTAAGGACCAATGGCATTAAAAATCCCACGACAACATTCTCCTTGTTAGTAAGTTAATTTTACCAATTGCTCTTTTAAGGTAGTTCGCCTCACTTAGTGTTTCATAAAAATAACCCTTCAGAAATTCTTATTTGAAAAAGTCAGAATAAATATTGTACATTTTGTAATAAAACATTGTGCCAACATCTCGCAGTTTATTGCTATGGTTTAATCTCTAATCGTGAGATGAGTAAATCGTTGCTGTTTCTACGGTAAATTATTGCCTGTTATACGTGACGTTTAAAAATATACCCGCTTTAGCATATGTGCGAACCCAAACCGGGTCGTAAACAAGCCTTTACAGCTTTGGACATCCATCAATGATGTTATTGTCTTCAATGCCCTGCGACAAATCAAATAAAATGTCTTAATAAATCAATCCTTCTCTTGAGAACTCGTTGATTTAGGATGGTAATTTCCTCGCTTTGAAGCTTTAAACTCGTCTCACTATTAAATTCAATCCATGTTTGTTTCATTGAACGGAACTGGTTTGGAGATGAACACACAAAAAAGAAAAACCGGACATTGGTATATTGTTGTTTATTTCAAACTATATGTATTTTTATCGTTATATTATTTAAATCATACTTATTTTAATGTCAATACATCTTTATCTTGCTCCATAAGTGTTCTATCGGATCCATGTCAGAGCGTGCTGGCCAATTCATTGTGGTAATCCTATGTCCTCCAAATAATGGGCGACAACTCGAGCTACATGAGGTTGAACAGAAAGTCAATAATGAAGTGAAAGGAACCGTTATTTGTTGCTTCCTTATGAACACTTCCTTAAGAACTTCCTCAATGTACCTTAGTGCAGTCAAACAACCATTCTGTATGATACTCAGATCGCTCAGATCGGGTATGAACATTTACCCCATACCATAATTGACTGTCTTTGGAAAAAACTGTGACTCACGCGTGGCCATGAAGTTAAGCATTTTCCATACACGGACCCGGTCATCTAATTGCCTCAAACCAAACCAGTACTTACCTGTAAAGAGAACTCCTTTGTTCAAGTGTCAAAGCAAGATGATGATTTGCGATTAGTCGCCTTTCTACTCGATGTCTCTCGAGGAGTAGATAACCTGATGCAGGTCGTCCATAGACTATTCCCACTAAGCATTGTGATGATTGTATTAGAGCACACTCTTTCATTGCCGTTTGGAGTTTACCTACCTAGGAAGCCAACAAATAACGGTTCCATAGTACGGCAAGAGCAATAAAACGACAGTCTCTAGCCATCACACATCGCAGTTGACCTCTACCTTCTTTTCCAGTGGCCCCAAACCAAGTAGGCCATCGAGGTAGGGGACAAGGCATACTTAAGCTTCTCCCGGGCGAGATCTTTTAAGGAAAAAAATAATTAATTTTTTACTCAAATTTATGTTTTCATCAAAGAAACAATTAAAAACCCAATTAACTAACTCGGTAATTGGCTCTGGAAAGAATTAAATTCAACGGAATTTCTCTATGGTTAATCTAAAGAGTGTAAAAGGATTAGTAATCCTATATAAACAATAAGTTATTTATGTTGTACCTACGTTTTATGACTACTAACTATTTAATCTTTATACCTAGTTATTATGGAAAATTAGCACATAAAAGATCCGGGATTTTTTCCTTGTGTGTATATTATTTGACGAAAGATGGTACTTAATGGATACTTCCATTTATAACCATTTTTATCTATTGTTCAACAGTTTACGACGTTACTTTTTATTATTTCTAATTTTTTTCATTGCCTCGGAAAAAATTTCTAATAAAGATAAATTAATGGCGATTGGGTGTTCTATAGTTCTACCCTCCATTTTGCACAAGAGATTACTTTTACTAAAAAATCATGTTTGTTGATATTTTATGTGGCTTTTAGAAACAATTAAATATGCTTTCTAACATGGTTCCATTAGAGTTTCATTGCCGTAGAGTGAAACGGGGTATTTTGGAGTTTAAATACAAAAAGGGCAGTACTATAGAATTTCCTAGTTGAAAGCTACAGTACTACCCCCACAGTGTTTATCAAAATCTTTTATTCCATCTCGACCCCTTAATTTTTTAAAATTAAAGTGGACATTTACATTGTTAGTTACTCTCTGTTTATATACCAAAGTAACTGACAATGCAGTTCTACTTTGATCGAATGTTACTAGTGAGACACGAGATAAGGCTCTTCTGTTTGGTGTAATCAGGAAAAACCAAGAAATTTTATCTACCGCAAACGAAGAGGAAACCCGTGTAATATTAATTCCGACGTTCATATTAAGCCCGAACAGCTAACGATGTTCTAAAAAGTGACGGTAGTGGAGTGCAGTGCTTTCAAAACAAAGGGCATATCTCATAAGCCTAATTTTCCCGTTTGCAACGGAACCATGACTCTCAGGATCCGCAAGGATATATACACTGACAGGCAAAATATTTCCACCCAAATGATTTTTTTTTTTCATTTTATCGTTAAAAAAATGCTGCCCTTAATTTGTCTCATTGTTTGTACCAATAAATGTATGTTTATTCTATATTTTAAATTGACAATATCAATTAGAGTACAAGATGATACAAGATTAAGACAATTAATCCTTTGTCCAAAACAAAGATAAAGGATTTTTCAATGTTTACGTTTGAATTTAAAATATTTATTCAGTATCATTTGAATTCTGAAGCAATAAACTTTATACTTTTCATCTTTTTTTCTTAATTTCAATTTTTAAATTGAAAAATGCCACTTAGTGCTGTGGATGTTGCGCGTGGTGTGGCACTTATTGATGACGGACGTTCCATCAGGTATGCGGCTATTGCCATCGGAATTCCCTATGAAGCTCTGCGAAACGCCGTTAGAGGATTTCGAGAAAATGGGTCCTAGCATAGAAGGCCCGGTTCTGGACGCCTTAGTGTAACAGATCCACAGGATGACCGTTTTTTTATTTTGTGTGATGTTCAAGCTATTCATTAGCTCCAGGAAGTTCCAGGTGTCGAAATTTCTGAACACACTGTACGAAGAAGATCAAATCAGTATGGACTGATGGCTTGCCCAGTAAGTGGACCTGAATTGACCAGAACACATAGTTCAACGGCTCGCATTTGCTCGAGGACACAGCCATTGGGTTTTGGACGATTTGGTCTGCTGTACATTTTTCAGATGAGTGTAGATTTGCTCTATGATCTCTAGATGGGCGTGAAAGAGTGTGTAGAAAGTGAAATAAAAGGTAAGAAGCTTGTAAATTCCCATTAGTTAACCTTTTCAACATAGATCAGTGATGGTTGGCGAGAATTTCAATGAAGAGTTGTACATAGTTGGTTGTTGTTCATGGAGGATTTTTAACGGCCACTCGCTATGTAAATGAAATTTTGGAACATCGTGCGTTGCCTATCCTCGATGAAATCATCGACAATCCTATTCTAAAGCACGATAATGCTCGTCCACATGTTGCTCGCATAGTACAAACGTACCTTCAATAGCATAATTTCAGGGTCTTACCCTGGCCAGCCCGTTCTCCAGACTTGACCCCCGTGGAACATTTATGGGATAACCGCAAAAGACGAATAAGGGCATATCCATCACTTCCTCAGACACTCCACGATCTTGAGAGGACTCTTCGTGAAGAACGGGCTAACATCCAGCAAAGAAACATTCCAAGACTGTGAAAAGTATGCCGAGGCGTTTTCGAGATGTAATTAAGGCAAAAGGAAATACGCGATATTGAAAAGATAGTTAAAAATGTAATTAAAGCCAATTTTATTTGTCCGCATTTTTTTTCATTTTCCTTAACAATTTACTTTTTTTATCTTTTATAGACAAAGACTCCATTATGAAACCTTAAAAACGTGACTTTGATTAACATAAAAAAACAAATCAAGTTACAAGTGGGTGGAATTTTTTGCCTATCAGTGTATATAAACCAAGGATAACTGTATTGTTGCTTTATTTATAAAACGTTTCCTCAGCCATGTACCTGCCATTTATTTGTCATATTTATTAATGTTTTTTAAAGTCAGAAGAGTAGTAAATGTTTTGATGTATTATGACCGCCATCTAAGATGAGGCATTTTACCAACATAATGACATTGTAACTGTAAGCCAACGTAGTTATTTATTTATATTCATCCGTCCGGTTGTATATTAATTTATGTGAATAATATAATCGTTGTAGAGCCCTGATGAAGATCAAATAAAAGATTAAAAGCTCGGTAAAGTTATAATAGTAATTCATTCTTAAAAATACCTCATCCTTGATTTCTATAACATCAACATCGGTTACCGCTGCCTTCTTATAACCCTGACGTCGCGCCATCTATTCGAGACCAGATTAAAATGCACAATTCACTTCAAGGTAGACATATCTATAAAAAATCAATTAGATCGATTAAAAATAAACGTGTTTAAATAAATACTCTCTATTTAAGTAAGTGGGAAAGTCGGCAGGTCGTTAGTCGTAATTTGCGAAAGATGGGACTACAAAATAATTTTCAAATTAAGCTTGTCCTAGCATACGGGGTTAAAAGGAAATAGGCTGCTCAGAATCCCACTTCGTGCTCCTGACTGTTCGATAATTTCCTTATGGAAATAACGACACTTTTAGAACTGGGGGTATGAGGATTGAACTCGTGAGATATTGTTACTAA
This sequence comes from Cimex lectularius, assembly GCF_000648675.2. NCBI lineage: Eukaryota > Metazoa > Arthropoda > Insecta > Hemiptera > Cimicidae > Cimex > Cimex lectularius. Next base: position 41,388 of record NW_019394221.1, on the reverse strand, counting down.
ATCGAAACTCTTCCTGTAAGATTATTATAATTGCAGGAAAACAATAGTGTTTCATTTTTAGACTTTGCATAGAGACAGTATATATACATTTATATACATATATACACAATATATATATAATGATAGTAGTTATGAAAATGATTAGAAACCAAAGATAACCATATTGTTTGTAAAACGTTTCCTCACACTTGGATCTGCCATTTATTTGTACTATTTATTAATGTCTTTTAAAACTGTTTTGAAGTATTATGACCGCCATCTAATGTGGAGGCATTTTACTAACATAATGGCATTGTAACTGTACGCGAACATAGTTATTTATTTATATTCACCCGTCCCGTTTTAAATAAATTTTTGTGAATTTGTTGTGGAGCTGTGATGAAGGTCAAATAAAAGATCGAAAGCTTGGTAAAGCTATTAAGTAATTAATTGTTATAAATACCACATCCCGATCTGACATTAATATCTGGTCGGAGTTAGTTGATTGTCTTCGTCGCTATATTTCCCAGATGGTTGTATTAAAAACATTTTATACATGTACAAGTTTTACAAACAGTTTTTCACCCTTTATCGCCGTTTCGGCCGTGCTATATTCGCAATTTAAACAACCGTCAATTTTCCCGCTGGAGAAAGTTTATCAGCATGCTCGCTAACGGTTGCTCATCGATTTTCTTCTATCAGGGCTCGTAAACAGTCGTCGCCTCGAGTAGGAAACTAACTTTTCCTACAAGGGTGTTTTAAACATTGACATGCCCAACTCAAATACCGCATGTATTTCGTGTTGTTCCCTACATTTTGACCTTGGTATAAATATACAGTGAAATGTTACAAGTAAAATATTCAATGTCAAAAACTTAAATATTTCGACACCTTATATACCCAGTAGGAAATAAATTGTCTTTTCCACTATAGGCATTTTTTTACGTCAAACGCGTTTCGGTCTAATATAGACCATCTTCAGTTTCTTTTTTATATAAAGTGGTTTTGACGGTTGTTTACATTATTATAAGTTCAGAAGTAGATGTCTGGTCGACTACCGACTTGGCGAGTAGTCTATTAAAAATGGGATATTTGGAATGGATTTCATGGACCATTCTTTAAATGAAAAAAAAGAAAGACCCAGACATCCACTTCTGAATTGTAAGAATGTAAAAAACCGTCAAAATTACTTTATATAAAACAATGTTGTAACATCCAATCTTGATGACCTATTTCATGAAATTATTATGACTAATCATTTAAAAAATATATATAATAAACGAAAAATATTTTATGATCTATTCTGTTTATTCTGAAAATTATAATGACGAATGTATAAAATGTTATAGTGTCCATTCTGATTTTATGGAACGCCATAATAAGATGTTGGGTAAGAAATAACTTGTCTTGCCCCACAATAGTCATTTATTACGTCAGATGCGTTTCGGTTTAACATAGACCATCTTCAGTGACTTTTTTTTTTATATAACGTGGTTTTGATATTTGGTTACATTCTTGTAAGTACAGAAGTGGATGTCTGGACCATTCATTTTTTCTAAAAAGAAAGGTTCGATTCCAAGTAGCTCATTCTTGACAGACTCGTCAATTCTTAGCCGTACGGACATCCACTTCTGAACTTACAAGAATGTAAAAAACCGTCAAACCACTTTATATAAAAAACGTTGTAACATCTAATCCCGATGATCTAGTTCATGCAATTATTACGACTAATCATTTAAAAAAATTATATAAAAAACGAAAAATATTTTATGTTCTATTCTGTCTATTATGAACATTATAAGTCGAGTATATAATTTTTTATTGTGTCCATTCTGATTTTATGGAGAAGAAGAAGAAGAAATAAATTGTCTTTCTCCACAATAGGCATTTATTACGTCAGAGGCGTTTCGGTTTAACATAGACTAACCTCTGTGACTTTTTTTTAATATAAAGTGGATATGACGGTTGTTTTCATTCTTATAAGTTCAGAAGTGGATGTCTGGACCTTTTTTTCCTTCAAAGAACGGTTCGATTCCAAATAGCCCATTCTTGACAAACTACTCGTCAAGTCCGTAGTCGTCCTGACATCCACTTCTGAACTTAAAAGAATGTAAAAAATCGTCAAACCACCTTTCGTCTCTTGAGATCAACACAACAACCTGTTTCTTCTAAGATACAGGGTTCAAGACAGATACATAATTAAGGAAGATTTCTCAATTACCTTAGGTAATTTTCTCAGAATGAAGTGATCTTTGATCACATTAAAATTTTTTTTTACCAAAACGAGATTGTTTTCAAACCGCATGTAAGCTGCAGGTTTAACAGTCGGACCCAGGTGGTTTACCGGACCTGACTTTCTTGAACTGTATGTTCTAACATGTACTTAAAACGACTCTGTGACGGGAAACGGAATTTGTACGTGCACGAACCTCGGCCGGTCATTAAAAGGAACTCGGTAAAATATTTCCCCCCTCTTTTCAACGCCCCCCCTACAAAAAAAAGTTACATTCGGCCCTTTATTATGGTACGTTTGATACCTTGGTATTAAAAGAGCTTCCGAGTCGTTTTCAAGGGCGGGGTGTGGCTTGTAAAAAGAAGTCCCTCTCTCAGGCCAACAAAGAACTTTTCTCCAAACCTCTGCACCTATGCCCAACAAAGCTGAATGATAAGTCACAGCAAATAGTTATTAACAAAAAATTACTGTCACCCTCAAAACATTTCTGAAAGAAACGCAAGTTTCCAAAGTTAAGAAAAAATTGATAAAATTCAGCATTATTTTAATATTACAGTATTGATTAACACTCCTGGCCCTATTGCTGTCCTGATTACCTGAGATATTACGAGCAAATAAACTATGTTATAATTTTTTTTCTAGAACTAATCAACCTTGGTAATGTAGGGACTGATTCGGTCATCATAGAAATTTGAGATTGCCTGTAAAAAACTTAAATATGTCAATGTGTAGACATATTTAAGCTTGTTTCGCTCTGATAATGACTTTAAAACAGGTTGAAAGATTGGCAGAAACAACAGAATTTGCTTTCTTCTTCAAGTCCATACCTTGGTTACTACTACCATCTCCAGAGTGTCCGTGAGTGAAAAACTGGCTGATATTTCTAATACAGCAAACGAAGTAAGGGATATAAGCAGGGAGAGGCAAGCAGTTTTTTTCAGGATATGAGCTGTCTATTTTCTTTTAATCCTGTATAATATTTACCAGGACAAGCTTATGCTGAAAAATTATTTTGTAGTTACACTATACATAAATCATGTCTACCTGGTTATCGACTTTTACACCTACTTAACCTAAATAGTATTGTTAAAAATCATAGGACATCTTTTGGGTCAATTTTCATATCTTTCTCTTTAATAATAATCGTTTCAAAAAATGAATTAATTTTCAAACAGCTTGATGGTGTAAGGGAAATAAGCAGGGAGAGGCACGCTGTTGTCTCAGGATATGAGCTGACTATATTCTTTTAATCCTACATAATATATACTAGGACATGGTGAAAAATTATTTTGTAGTTACACTATTATGTCTACCTGGTTACCGACTTTTACACCTACTTAACCTAGATAGTATTTTTTGAAAAAGAAATCTTTATTTTTCATCATTTCTATATATTTTTTACTTAAATATATTATTTTTTAGATAACTGATTGTTTGATGTTTTACTATAACAAATCATAGGACAGGATCTGGGTGAATTTTCATATCTTTCTACCTTTAATAATAATCATTTCAAAAAATGAATTAATTCTCGAACAGCTTGATGGTGCGAAGTAAGGGATATAAGCAGGGAGAGGCAAGCAGTGTTCTCTGGATATGAGCTGTCTATTTTCTTTTAATCCTGTATAATATTTACCAGGACAAGCTAATGCTGAAAAATTATTTTGTAGTTACACTATCATGTCTACCTGGGTATCGACTTTTACACATACTTTAACTAGATAGTATTTTTTGAAAAAAAACAAACTATTTTTCATCATTTCTAAAAAAAATTAATTTAATGTATTCCTTTAAATAACTGATTGTTTGATGTTTTATTATTGCAAATCAAAACAATTTTGGGTCATTTTTCATATATTTCTAGTTCTAAAAGTGCCATGATTCAAAAAATGAGTAAATTCTTGAGTAGTCAATTGGCGGCGCTATGTCAGAGTTATAAACAGGGAGAGGCAAACGTTAAAGTAGGATTCTGAGCAGTCTATTTCCTTTACAACCCGTATTCTGGGTCAAGCTTATTTTGAGAAATTATTTTGTACTTCCGGTAAACAAAAATCTTGACTACTGCTTGATGACTTTCCCACTTACTTAAGTAGATAGTATTTTTTAAAAAGCATTTTATTTTTCATCAATAGTATTGATTTTTTTTACAAATCATGGCCCCTTCTAGTTCAGTGTACATATATTTCTAGTTTTCAAGGTGTCTAACTTTCAAAGATTGAACTAATTCTCGAATAGTCACATGGCGCGACGTCAGGTAAAAAGCAGGGAGAGGCAAACCGTTGTCTATTTAATTTAAACGCCGTATATCATATGCTGGGGCAAACCCATTGAAAAACATTCCTTTGATTAGTTTCACCAAACGAAAATCATGACTAACCGTTTTCCGAAACGAACACTTATTTAAACATTTCTGTCTATGTTATGCTTGTATTTCAAGGCTAAGAAAATAAATGTGATATTGTATTATTTTTTGTACGTTAGTATTGCATTTAGTATATTAAATCGTAGCAAACTGTATATTTCAATAACTAAAATACACACAGTATTGCCAGTTGGTAAATACAGTGTCAGAGCCAGTAGCAAAGTAAATTAAACGATTGTTAGCATGAAACGAAGTTAATATTTGTTTATTCCACCACAAAAATCTGTATACAAATATTTTGGAAAACAAGAGATCCCACGACCTTTACATCCCCTAAAATGATCTTTTTGTCGATTTCATCATTATTTTTTTCACGTAATGTCATGAAATCTAAACATATCTCTCGAATTCTAAAATATGAGAAATGCTGCTTTCCAAATCCTGCTATAATATTGAATTTGGAGAGAATCCGCGGGAATTATGAATTTTTATGTGGAACATGGAGCATCTGAGAAAAAAATGTGTAATTCCAAGTCCATACCATCCTCTATAAAATAAAAATTTTGATTATTTCATTGTTATTTCGCAGTTACACTATCGTAAAATCTAAACGAGGCAGATACAATCTAAAAGAAGAGAAATCCAGCTTTCAATTCCAGAATTCAATTCAAATCCAGAGGAGATATTAAATTTTAAGCAGACATCGAAAAAAAAAAAATGTGATTCCAAATCCGGAGCCTCCACTAGTAAGATGGAAATGAAAATGATATCCATTTCATCGTTATTTTGATCACTAATAATTTGCAGAAATTTAAACATAGATTACATATTCTAAAATGAGAGAAATCCAGCTTTTTAACTTTTACAATTAAATTCAGAGGAGTTATAAATTTTTAGCTGGAACACTGGACATACGAGGAAAAAATCGGTTATTCAACGTCTGTAACATCCCCTAAAAATGAAAATTTTGTGTATTCACCCTTATTTTTGTTACTTATAATATCATATAATCTATACATTCCTGACCTAGCCCAAAATAAGAGAAATCGAGGTTTTCAACTTTTACATTTTAATCCAGAGGAGTTATGCATTTTTAACTGGAACAGTGGACATTGGAGGAAAAAACTCGATTATTCAACGACCGTAGAATCCCCTAAAATGAAAATTTTGTGTATTCACCCTTCTTTTACTAACTTATCACATCAAATCTATACATACCTGACATACAACGAAAGAAATTCAGCATACCAACTTTTGTAATAACGTCGAATTTGGAAAAGGTCCAGAAAAGTTATGAATTTTTTATTGGTACACCGCACTACAAAGGAAAAAATGCAATTAAAAATCAATTTATTTGCTAGAAAAATTTGTGTATAAGGGTTTTGAAGGGTATTTAAAATGGATTAGTATCATTTAAGAAAAAAAATTGGTCTATTTTTTAATCTGAAATAAAGTGACCGTCTATTGATCGAGTTATCTAAAAATATAACTTCTTCATCAGGACTTTAAAAATGTTGTAATTAATAACTTACAAGCTTAACAAATATTGACGTCTATTTAAGGTGTAGAAAACTGTGGACCTCGAAAATTATTATCAATAAATTCAAAGTCCCCATGATCTGATAACGTATATACATTTAATCATGTAGGCTTTCTTCTGTACATACTTTATATATCATTTACTTTATTTGCTCCTTTTCTTGGCTTGTTTTCAAGTTTCCTTTGTGTTTGTTTTTTAATGAACCTTCAACCAAGAGAACAGGTAAAATTTGATTTATAATGATAATGAGGAGGCTCGGCCATCCGAAAAATCTGGGTCCTGACCATGCGTTAAGAACAAAAAACAAAATAAACTGGTTTAAGGTTCATTAAAAAACCTAGAAAAAACAAAAGAAATCGAAAAAGAACAAACCAGAACAGAGAGAAAAAATAAAATGATATCAAGATATTCCTGAATACTGATTTATATAAGTTCAAATCTGCACATGGACACACATACACACGTGTACAGAGTTAAGCTTAACACTTCTTGCAGTCCTCCGGCAATTCCAACTTTTCTGATTTACAATAAATTACCGACAGGTCTCGAGAATCACCCACTTCGGGTGGACAGTCCGGGAACTGATTTCTGCCTTATCCGTCCAGGTTGGGCTCCAGGGGCTATCAATAGCTAGGTAATTGAGCTCCAAACTTAATCAGTCTCCCATTCTCCTTTTAGTCACTCTTAAATACATTATTCTTATTTACATGTCATTCACTCAGTTAGGGCAATTGGAGTAATCGATATTCATCCATCACCCTTTAAATAATTATATGTCTAACTAAACTAATTAAGTGTCGATGGGTACTCAATATTCCGCTATTGAACACACTACTCAATCATGCCAATAAATACATTCATTCCCAACACGCTAAGAATACAAAACTATCATTATTATATAGTATAAAATAACCCTGATTCATCAAAAATTCCGAACAGGGGACTCAGATACTCGCTGCCGCGTTTAATCATAAATTTCGGTGCCATTCCTAAACAATCTATATATTGAGCAACATTTTTCTATGGGGTTGATTCACATGAAATGTCCGTTTACAAGGTAAAGGTTTAAAAAAAAATAAAATTACTATATAAAAACAAAATCATTTTATTCGAAATATTTATCTTCATTTTCTACACATTTTTCCCAACGCGTGTCCAACTTTGTTATGCCGGCAGTGAACAATTCTGAGCTTTGAAATGAAACAAAATATGAAAACGCTTTTTGGACTGGAATATCATTTTTTAAAAATTTTCCTCTGGCGAAGTTGTCTAAATTCCTAAACAGGTGAAAGTCTGTTTAGACAAGTCTTGAGAATAAGATGAATATTGAAGAGCTTTGTAGCCAAGCTCTTTCAATTTGTATAGGGCTCCAATCTTCGTAGAGGTGATTAGGTCACTAATGACCTCTACGAAGATTGGAACCCGACATAGATTATCTGCAGGTCGATCAAACATGAGGCCTGGCGTGGCGTGGAGTAGTTTTAGACCGATTTACAAATGCAGGTTGTTTTTATGAGTAATTTTTTATGCACCTCGTCAATTTCCTTTCAATACGAAGTAATAGCCTCACCTTTAGGCAAAAAGGAGTAGTGTAGGATTCCAGCCATGGACCTACGGTCACCATCATTTTCGACGCTTATTGTCATATGCAATCCAACTTTTCATCGCAAGTGATTATTCTTTCTAAAAAAGGCTCGTTTTTTGCCTGGAGAGCAAGGAAACGCATGTCTCAAGGAACTTTAACTGCTGTCGCTCAGTGAGCTCATGAGGGACCCATAGATCAAGCTTTTTGACTTTTCTTATGTTCCTTAATTGCCTTGACACGGTAGCTGCACTAGCATTTAGTTGTGCTGCGAGTCCTCTGATTGTTTGATTGTGGTTTTCTTCCACCTGAAGCATAAGGACATCGTTGTCAATTTAATTTGGAGGTCTTCCGTGAGGCTCGTTTTCCAATTCGGTATTCCCTTTCGAAAACTGATGTTTCTTGCATCCTCAACTGCCGAATGACCGAGTTTAAACTCGTAAAGGAATGTTACACGAAACGTTAAAAAGCGTGTAATGGATTGGGGAGCTCATCATTATTGACAAAATCATAAATTAATTCTTCATTTTATGTAAGTTCTTGGTTGAGATGAAAAAGTTAGTGTCACACGCGGGATTCGAACCCACGACCTTCGGTTCAATACGCCGCTGCTCTAACACTTCAGTATCGTGACTTCGATCTACTCGGACACCAACTCCCCATCGAAGGTCGTGGGTTCTGAATTCTTCGACGCAACATGTAAAACATATAATATTGACATATAAACAATAATAAAAGTAGCATGAGATCTTGAACAGCTATCATCCAGTGATGATAGCCGTTAGTACATCAATACGATGAGTGAGATGGACTCCGTTCTAGGAGACCGATGTCAAATGTTAAGCTTGTCACGGGGCCACCGACCTGGTGTACATCCAAGAACACACCCGGGCAATACTGCTTTAGCTCAAGGGATGTGGAAAAAACGTCTTTTATGCGATATTTTATGTTATATTGGGTGGCATCTCCGAAAGCCGAATTGGTGAAGGGGAATTGTGTTTGTAAGAATTTCCTTGGACAAGCAGATCAATAGGACCTTTCCCAGTATTTGCCAATAATGGGCAAAAGACTGTTGGGTCGGTAACAGCTAGGAAGGTGATTTGGTTTATTAGATTTTGGGAGCATCCGGATGAAAGAAAATTTCCAACATGTGGGGAAATTGCTTGTACGTAGAACGGCGTTGAATAGGTAGGTTGTAAACATAATGGCTTTTTTAGGTAGTTGGGATAAGATGATGGGAGTGAATAGGCGGTAACCTGGGCTTTTATTTTTGGAATGGTTTAGGATGGTCTTTTTGACTTCATCAGAAAAGAATGTTCGTCAAGTTGATTAAGGATTTTTCAGAATACTTTTTTATCTTATGTTTTAGGCATTTTTAGCCTTTAGCATACGTTTTTTCTAACAAGAAATATTTTTTTACTTTTCAATATAAAATCGACAGAAATTAACGTACCTAATAAGGTTATAAATTAATTAGCAATACTAAATTTGTTAATAAAATTTGAAGAGAGTATAAATTTAACTTTAATCATTTGTTTAAGTCGTGAGGAGCGGTCAAGAATGAGTTAGAAAAACACCTTTTTTATTTTTTTTGCCAATTTCGACCTTTATTTGTGTCATCTTCAGGACCTGGGTAAATTACAAAACGTATGTTGATTGGAAAAAATACAATTTATATTTACATCTTAGAAATTTTTTTTCCAATCAACATATATTTTGTAATTTACCCAGGGTCTGAAGATGACCCGATTAAAGGTCGAAACGCGGCAAAAAATTAAAAAGGTGTTTTTCTAAACTACCTCATTCTCGACCGCTCCTCACGACTTAAACAAATTATGAAACAACCGGTCACTAAGAAACCCACGTTTAAATTAAATTTAAAAAGAAGCTTTCGAAAAAAAAATCCAATCTCAAAGATAAAAAGAAAATTTAAATTATTTTATTTGACCCTTTGTTCTTTTGTTTTCTCTCACAGAAGACATTCGTTTGCCATTTACGGGAAGCTCTGGGCAGGAAAGAGAAATAAGCATCTGAATAGATATTTTAGCCAGATTCAACGTTAATAGGTCGTCCAGGCTGGCAGTGGGAAAATTGGCCGATTTCTTTGTTCTCTGTGTTTCCAACAGTCCAATTTAAATTCTGGAGTCGATTTGTCCGGTTGAAATGATTTCTCAATGTGAAAAAAAGAAGCTTTTTTATGTTTTCAACCGAGTCCTATTATTGATAAAGGTGGAAAATTATTTTAAAAATATCATCGTTCCATAGGACTTGGCACTTTTTGACTGGAGTCTTTTTTTTAAATAGAACAAATACATTTATCTGGCTGTTCACATAATATATTAATAATGAACATACAAAATTTATTCTGAGGAGGAATAGTTTTGTGCTATCTTTTTCTACAAAGGTTCATTTGCTTAATGGCTCGTAACTAGTGTAGATAATTTTTGGATAAGCTTATCTTTAAAATGGATTTTTAAAATGAGTTTTTCCCATAGTTTAAAGTATAAGTAATGGGTAAACCGACTTTCCTACTACCTCTGTCAAAATGGTTTTGTTACAGGACGAGTAGACTGCAGCTTAATCCATTTTGAAAATTCAAGGAAGCAAATCGGTCCAATTCGGCTGCGGCTATCGGTTGTATTGATGTTTAGTCGAGTTTAGTACCGCAGTAATGGTACAACGCCATAATTTGACTTGAGTAATTTGGCTTGGAAACACGCAATGTTTGTAAACGAAAGCTAAGCTGACATAAATGTTTATCAAGACAGTTTTGAATATCACCAGTAAGGCTGTTTTAAATATAATAAAACATAACTGTACAAAACATCAGTTATGCTATGCATTTAAATTTGATTGAACTATTCAATCATAAATAATCGCCAAGACCGCACGTTTCATATGCTCAACGACATTGAAGTGTAAAGTACAGTTTTATCCACATTGGTAATTTATTAGGTCTCAAGAGGTTGATTGATCATTGATTTATAAAAGCTCAATTCTGCACAAGTATGTTCATACATACACATATATACAATTCAGGTTATCACATAGATGCTTCGGCGCTCTGGGGACAGACCTGGGTCTTATCTATCCTGAAGCAGAAATAATGATCCTGTCAATAACTTATTTCGCCCCTTATTTATGTGTTTTTTTTGTTTTACTTATGCCCATTCTCTTTCATTCTTTCCTATTTGCATATCATTTTCGTCAAGGAGGAATTCTTCCATCAATATTTTAATCTCATATTACACATTCACTCTAATAAATACTTCAATTATTCTTTTACATAAGGTCTTGGTTGAGACCAAAAAGCTAATGTCACGAGCGGGGTTCGAACTCACGACCTCGGCTCAATACGACTTTCGGCTGAGGTTGAGGTAAGGTCGTAGGTTGAGATGGGGAGAGCAGCGGCGTATTGAGCCGAGGTCGTGAGTTCGAATCCCGCTCGTGACATTAGCTTTTTCGTCTCTGTGGTCAGATCTGGGTCTTATCTGTCCTGTAACAGAACCCACCCTGGGACTCGTAGCCCACTATGTGTGGAACTACTGCGACGACGGGTGGTATAGTGTGATTTGAGGCTCGAGACCCCGAAACGGCTCACCTCGAGTTCTCATCCACGGCCCTTTTCTCAATCCGGGTTCCTTCATTATATCCTGTGACCCCTTCCAACCCTTGGTTGCAAGGGGGTATCCGGGCACAATATAAAGGTGTAGCCCAGAGGGCGTGGCAACCTCTCTCTCTCTAAAGCACAAGCTGTACTCGTGTCGGCCCAGGGTTGGCATGAGCGGAGGGTGCCTTAGCAGTGTCACACGAGGGCCAGTGCACCAGATCCTGTCTGCATAGACGGGGGAGGGTGTATGGCCATATGTACCACGGGGTAACTGAAAAGTTCCAAAATCAGCCCTAGTTACACTGGGAATGGTTTCGTGTCGGTACGTGGTGACGCCCCTGGCAAGAACTTAGACAGAGGCTGTCTTCTAATTGTGATCTTCGTGAAGCTTGCGTATGGCCAGCGTTATTACCTCCGGCTTCACGGGAGACGGCGGACCGGACGACAGCGTATAGGTGTTGAGGACGCGATGATTATGCTGAATAGTCCCTCGAATGCGTGAGTAAGGGAACGGAAACGGCTAGTGAATCGGTTGCTCTGACTCGAGTATGCTTTGCATTGTTGTGTGTATGACCGGCGTGGTACCCTTGGGGAAGCGAAGGATCGGACCACCTAGGCTTAGCCTATGGCGTTCCTCGAATGCGCATAGCAGGTGTAGGCTGAGCTCGACAGGAGGTTTTACCGTAGGCGGTGCTCATCTAGGGGGTGGTTAGCAATTCCACTTAAAACAAAACCGCGGCCGGGGCGGATCCGGTAGTTTCTACGCTATGGGAAGTCCCAATACTCTGGGAGATAGAGTCGCTTTCTCTATCTAGGGAGTGCGCGGGAATAAGGCTGATGTATTTCGGCTTGTTAGCCCTTTGCGCGCGGCATACGACCCGATGCATAATGCGGGCCCGAACATTCGGAGTGGACAAGCGGAGAACGAGGTTTTCTTGGTCCTTAGGGGCTGGGGCGCCTCTACACCAATGCTGCGGCGGTAATACCATTCCGTCGTATGCAGAGGTGCGTCAGCTCTCATCTTGAGAATCAAAACGTCCGATAAGGCCGGCAGGTGCGGACGTTAAAGATCCTCTTGTCTTGTGACGAAGAGTTCTCGGGAACCTCATGTCCTGTAACAGAAGTTAGGCTCCTGTCAATAACTTATTTCGCCCCTTACTTATGTGGGTTTTTTAATTAGGCCAATTCTCTTTCATTCTTTCCTATTTGCATAACATTTTCGTCAAGGAGGATAGTTGAATACTCGATATTCCTCCATCAATATTCTACTCTCATATTACACATTCTCTAATAAATTCTTCAATTATTCTTTTTACGTACGGTCTTGGTCGAGACGAAAAAGCTAATGACACGAGCGGGATTCGAACTCACGAATTTCGACTGCGAAAGGTCGTAGGTTGAGATGGAGAGTGGTGTCCGACTGAATCGAAGCCGCGTTAGACCCGCTCGTGACACTAGATTTTTCATATCAAGCAAGAGCACATAAAATATGGAGCCAAAGAACGACAACCAATTTAGTCAAACAATCGAGCAATCTTTCTCTAAATGGCTTTGGCATAAAAGTGTCTGTTGGTCAACCTAGTTTGGCCTATTTTTAGCAGGGTTCCGGGCTTAACCATCTCGTCTACTTTTTTGTTATCGCCTTAGTCGTCCGACGACGAAGACAACCCCCGTTTTAACAAGACGTTTCGGTTCATTATATTCTCCAACAAGACTATTATGAAAGAAGGACTTGACATAGAAAGCAGTCACCGGGCTTAAGGCATCTCAACATGACTTTTTGGATTCATAGAATGCTATTTTCTTCCATGTCAACTAAAAATTAAAACGCCCTTCTAATATTGTATTGTATATAGACCCAACATTGACCACAACCTCGCTAACTATATCTATACATTATATTGCATTAAATTGTGTAATGTACTAAAAGATCCTATAATTTATTCTATAAATGTGTATAAAATTTTGTTAGAAACGAACTAGTTTTTGCTCTATTTACTCATGCACGGTTATGTAAATACATTTTTTCAGCTAGCAAATTTAATTATTAAATTAAATATAATAAGTAAATGACACTTGAGAATTTGCATTTTGATATCTCACATGAATAATAATATATTAAATAAATATATGTATGTTTCTTAGAGACTGGTTGTCATAACTTGAGGTCGTGAGGAGCGGCCAAGAATGAGGTAGTTTAAAAAAACACCTTTTTATTTTTTTGCCGATGTTCCGGCCTTTAATCGGGTCATCTTCAGGGCAGAAAGTTTGTTGCTATTCTTTGGTGTCATATTGTACACAACACTTTCACACAAAACCAATATGACACTAAAAGAATAGCATCACACTTTACGCCCTGAAGATGACTCGAATAAAGCTCGCAATATCCGCAAAAAAATAAAAAGTTGTTTTTCTAAACTACCTCATTCTTGACCGCTCCTCGAGACTTTAACAAAACATATGATAATGAATACAATGTTAGCTGTGTTTATTAGATAAAGTGTGCGAACACAAATAAAAGCAATGTCGGTATTTATGAAAAATTGTTTTGCTTGACTCAGTTATTAGGCTTTAAGGTGCACCGGATGTCTTTGTTAGATTCTTCGGATGTTATTCCCCAGTAAAGGATGTTGCGTTTAACAATTTTTGCCTATCTTTTATCAAATAAACCATCATTTTCTCAGACAGACTGTGCAAGTTTAAAAAGTTTTTATAATAATTACTAAAATTGTATAATTTACTTATTGTATTTACTTCAAAACGAGATAGTTTTCATGTAAAAAAAAGGCGAAAGTTAAAATCCAATTTTATTTCAGGCTTAGTTTTATTATTATATATCACTAAACCATGGGGATGGCTATTAAAGAGACATAAACTTTTTCACCGGTGAAAAGATTTAATTAACCAGGAATAATTGATATTAATTTATAAAGCCTAGCTAAGACATTGAATATCTAGGATACAATTTCATAGAAAGTTTATTTATTTTTATTAACTACAAAACAATTCAAATTTGTATTTATAAAATTTGTTCAATTTTTCTAACAAGGGAAGGCTACGGTTGTGGAAACACCGATTTCAATTAATATATTTTTTTTTTTGGTGATACTATACTATTTTATACCACCAACCTTGATTGAATAGAACTTGCTGGCTCCATATAGAGAGCGCGCAGGAATTACCTCCGATATTAGAATTGTTCTTGAACATGGCAACAAGTATATCGGACCCTGTTCCGATTCTTGGAAGAAAATGGCTGTTTTACTGTACACGGTACTGATATTGTTGTGTAAATCAATGTGTTGTAAGTGAATGTATTTATTAGCGTGAATATGTGGTGTGAGGGGGTTGATGGTGGAATATTGAATACCCCCTTCGTCACAAACCTCAATTAGGTAAATTATATAGTACGTATACAGGCTGATGGAGGAGTATTGAGTACAGTAAAAATGTAACAGGGAGTGAGAGAGTAATTGGGTTTGGATCTAGGGACAGCGTGCGTTAGGTGCTGAATTGACCTAGCTGTTGACAGCCTCCGGAGCCCAACCTCTGTGCCTGGACGGATAAGACCCGAATAAGACCCCGGACTGTCCACCCGAGGTGGGTGATTCTCGAGGCCTGTAGGTAGTTTATTGTAAAGTACAAAAGCAGGAATTGCCGGTGACCTGGAGAAGTGATAGATAAACGCGGTTTTGGTTTTAATATGTAATTTTATTTATGTTTTAAGTTCAAAAGGGTATTAAACGACGGCTGTTCTCGTTGTCGTTTGATGTATGGCAAATATTTCTTTTCCTTTATTTGTAAATAATTTTTGCCAATAAGTGTCTTTATTAGTTGTTGAAGTCGTGAGGAGCGATCAAGAATGAGGTAGTTTAGAAAAACACCTTTTTCATTTTTTTTCAGACGTTTCGACCTTTATTCGGGTCATCTTCAGCGCCTTGTTTTGTCCACGTTTCAGTAAGAAAATCCGTTTATTTGTAGCTGCAGCTAGTTTCTTCTGGTTTCTTTCCATGTTTTTGAGTGCGCCAGTGGCTTGATGTACATGTTTGTAGGTGATATGTTCGTAAAAACACATGTTGGTTGTGTTGTCCCTCTCGGGTAGAAATGTGAGCTTTCTTTAGTGACCTGTGTACCATAATTTATTGAAGACGTGAAGAGCGGTAAAGAATGATGTCGTTTAGAAAAACACCTTTTTAATTTTTTTGTCAGCGTTTCGACCTTTATTCGGGTCATCTTCAGCGCCATGTTTTGTCTACGTTTTAATAATAAAATCCTTTGATTTGTAGCAGCTACAAACACACCGTTCCTCACGACTTCAACTAATTACGGAACCCAGGTCACTAAGAAATATACGCGTTTTTATTATTACTATATGTTTGTTTATTATCACTAAGAAACTTGCATCGGCTGTCAACCAGATAACTTTTTTGTTGAAATGCAGACAACACAAAACTCTGAAGATTATCTCAATAAAGATCGAAACGTTGGCACGATAAACAAAATGTTTTTCTAAAATGACGTCACACCAGACCACATCTCACGATCTCCGAATAATCATTTATTGTTATTGTTGTAAGTGCCTTCAATCAGTTTTTTAGGGATACAAATAACATTAATTTAACTCAAAATTTAATGGATTTATGTCATTACACAATTTTTTCTTTCAACTTTACACAATAAGAACAAATTTATCTAAATGAGTGAATAATTTCTGTTTGTGTGACGTCACGATAGTCCTTATAACAATTAAATCGTGAAATGAAGTCTTTCTAACCTGTTTTTATTTTTTTAATTATATAACAAGCTTATTAAAATTATATTAATTTATGCTAAACGAAAGATGAGATTTTTAAGTTTATAATAAACAATCAAAATTCAATTTTAATTAGTACAAGATTAATGTGATTGTATGATATATATTTTGCAATAATCATTCCCATTCAAATTATTTGATGATTTAATAAGTATTGTTATAATTCGCCAGGATAATGTAGTTATGGTTAGTTAGAAAATTGGAATTTTTTTACCAGAGAGATTTTAGTTTGATCGATATCTTCATGACTTGATAATCACCCGTTCAGTGAGGAACCTCACTGTAATACCAGTAATAAGGTGTTAAAACCTGGTGAAAGTGGAGTTTTCGTTTTTATCTTTTGACATGAAAATTAGATTTGAGCTACTTTTATGTGATTTGAAAAAAAAAGTCCAATTTTTAACTTTATTCTTGCCCCCTGCGGCGTCTGTCCGTCATAACTGGGCAAATAAATCATCTCGTATTTACATTTCAAACACGTCCAGCCTCCGTTGTTAATTATTATATTATCATCGAGATCAAAGTGTGAGCGTGTGTTAGTGGACGAGGGGGATCGCAGTCGATATTACACGGCGCATGCGTTTCTTCGCTTTTCAGACCAGCTCCCCATCTCTTTCTCATTTGATACCTCAGTAGTCAGTCTCAGTAGCGTTTTGCGTCTTGTTCGCGTCGGATGTCCGCTGTCGTATCTTCGGCGCCTCGTGTGTGTTGTCGATCCACCCACGCAATTCGAACTAGGCGGGAATTTTGACGTTTTAAACAAGTAAGTCCTGTGCATTGAGCACCGGTGGATTATTTATTTTTTTCTTATTACTTTTTCATCTACACGTGGTGTTTTAATTTAAAAATACACCTCGGCGGATGTCTGTCTGAGGACTCAATGTTTCCTGGTCACATGGCTTTGAACCGAGATAAAAAGCTTTTTTTTGTATCATCCCACCCAACCCTCTCACGAATTATATACTCGAATTAATAATTAATGCATCCGGGCATAATTCGATACTTTCATTTTTTTAATAGCACGTTTAAATACTGTCGTATAGAAGGGTCAAAATAAGTTTTACCTTTTATATATCTTCGTGTTTTCTCAACCTGAAAATATGAATATAATATAAAAAAGGTTTTCTTACTACCCATAGTTTATCAACTAAAAGACTTTTCGTTTAGTTTTATAACAAAGACAATAATTGATTAATCAATTGATCAATTTTGCCATACTTTCTCTCCTTTTTAACTTAAGTAGAGTCGTGAAGTATATGGGTAAACCTCCTAAAGTTTTTACCTCAATCATCTTGAATTTTAATTTTTAAGGGTCTTAGCAATACATAATTAATTATCTTTAACGTAATTTAATCTACTATGTTTTCAATATTATAACTGGATTTTTAAAATAAAAAATCATACCAGGATTGTGGCATCTTAATTTGTTTTAACTTTTGCTTCGACGGAATTTAGTGACATTTCTTCTGTCAAACCGTCATTATTAGAATTACAAATAAATTTTAAATTATTAACATCTCAAGCTGATGTAAAACTAGGAGAAAAAATTTGGTAGTTCTAATGTAAATATGTAAAAAGGCCTCATTAATGCTTAAATGCTAATAAATTATTGTTCATTATATTTTACTGCTCGTGTTTTGCACTTTTTTATTATTTTATCAAATTTTCTTCAGTTATAAAAATAAAGTTAAATAACGCAAAGGAGAAATTAACCCAAATTAGCCAAAATGTTCTTCGCGTATGTTTTGCACTGTAATTCAAATATTGGGTTGTCCGGAAAATAATGCAGGATTTTAAGTTTTCATTTAAAAAAATCTATATAAAATATTCTGTTTACGTTTACAGGATTACTCATTTGTATGAATGTCAACACTTATTAATCCTCTNGTATGGGAAATTATTTTGATTAAAGAACATTGCTTTAAAGTAACTAGTTTCTTTTTTTTTGTTTAATACCAAAATCCTGCATTATTTTCCGGACAACCCAATAGTAATCTAGAAACAACGAGCGAACTTTCTTCTGTCGTATAGAAGTGTCAAAATAAGTTTTACTTTTGATAATTTTAATTTTTTTTCAAACTAAAAATACGAATAGAATATAAAAAATGTTTCTTTACTATTCAGAATTTAGAACCTAAAAGATGTTTCGTTTATATTAATAACACAGTCAATAAAAGATTAATCAATTGATCAATTTGGCCATACTTTCTCTCCTTTTTAACCTAATTAATTATTTTATATAGAGTAGTACTCAGAGATATAAAACTATTTCTTTTTCTCTGAAACAACAAGCTATACACAAAACTTTTAGATGGATAAAATCGTGATGTAGATGGGTAAACCTCCTAAAGTTTTTATCTCAATGATCTTGAATTTGAATTTTTAAGGGTCTTAGCAATGCATAATTAAGTACCTTTAACATAATTTGACCTATTATGATTTCAATATTGTAAAGGAGAAAATTAACCCAAATTAGTCGAAAAGCTCTTCGCGTACGTTTTGCAATTTAATTCAAAAAAATAATGTAGATATGACAGGATGCTTAACTACATGTATAACTTTTTAAGAACTTTCGTTCAAAAATGAGCAAACTTTCTTCTGTCGTATAGAAGTGTCAAATAAGTTTTACCTTTTAATAATTTTAACTTTTTCACACTGAAAATATGAATAGAATATAAAACATGTTTCCTTACTATCCGAAGTTTACAATTTTGGTCATACTTTCTAATTGATTAATTACTTTATATAGAGTAGAAATCAGAGATATAAAACCATTTTTTTTTTTCAAAAACAATATGCTACACTACAAAACCTTTAGATGTGTAAAGTTTAAACCTCATAAAGTTTTTATCTCAATGAGCTTGAATTTTAATTTTTAAAGGTTTTTGCAATACATAATTAATTATCTTTAACGTCATTTAACCTACTATGTTTTCAATATTATAACTGGATTTTTAAAATAAAAAAATCATACCAGGATTGTGGTATCATAATTAGTTTTAACTTTTGTTTTGATGTGTTTTACTGACATTTCTTCTGTCAAATCATCATCATTAGCATTGCAAATAAATTTTAAATTAGGTATATCTCAATTTGATAGGCAAAAAATTTGGTAGTTCTAATGTAAATATGTAAAAAAGCTTCATTAATACTTAATTATTTTTCATTATATTTTGCTGCTCATTAATTGCATTTTTTATTATTTTATTATATGTTTTCTTTAGTAATAAAAATAACGTTAAATATTGCAATGGAGAAAATTAACCCATAACAGCTCATTGAGTAAGTTTTGCACTGTAATTCGAAAAATAATCTAGATACGACGGGATGCTTAATTATATGTATAACTTTTTAAGAACTTTCGTTAAAAAAACGAGCATACTTTCTTTTCGTGACTTTTGTCAGAGTTTTCATTTCACGACGAATGTATTTACTTTCCAACGTAACTGGTATTGAAGCATCTTCTTGATATTATGCATTCAAAACGGTATCGTTTGGCTTTGCGCTTTTACGTTTTGTTTTAGTACGTCGAATTTTTTATTTTTGTACCTTTTTTGTGGGTGTTTTCTTTGTCAGCTTCACTTTTTAGCTTTAACTAACAACACGACATCGATTTTTGGGACATTTTTTGGTGATATGTCCAATGATTCCCAGGAGCCGAGAAGCTTTTGTTACAAGTAATTTACTTAGTTTATTTAAAAACAGTTTCTGTTTTTGTTGTTGCAAGGTTATTATATATCAGTCGATGTGTTTGCCTAGTATAAGAAAATTATATTCCAGATTATATGAAATGAGATTAGTTATATAAAATATACAAAAACAAAAAGACGCTTTTAATAAAGTAGGCCAAAAATTATTGCTAAAAAAACCGGATTTATTTGAAGAGATTAGTTAAAGCTCTCATATACGAATTTTATAGCAAACAAAAAAAAAAACATTTTTGGGCTGGACCAGCCGAAGTTTTTACTCCGATGTCCCGCGGCCCACTTAAAAATGCATAACTATTCTGAATTTTACCCAAATCCAAAGGTATGAAAAGCGTCGGAAACCTGGAATTTTCCACTTCGAGTTGTCAACAACTTTTGGATGTAAAGACTTTATAAATGAGAAAATACGGATAAACTTTAAAAAAAAGTTCAAATGTTGTATGATATTTCTCCCGTTCTTATTTATTTACTGAGGCAACTTTTGTGCCACTAAAAGCAGGATATAGAGTTCTAAATACGTGTTATGTTGATAGGTGGAACGGTTTTAAAGTTATGATCATTTTTATGATTTTCTAAAAAATCAGAGGCATTTGGAAGCCCTGATTTGAAAATTTTTTTTTACATTCCCTAAACTGTGAATTCTGCGGTTTTTATGGGTGTTAGAAACGAATATCAATTTTAGTAGTTTCTCACTAAAAACATATTTTACACTACTCTGCTTAGTAGCTGGGTCATTATGTTGACAGGTAGGCTGTGGCTATCCAAAATATTGAAATACCAAATTTTTGGCCGTCCGACATTGCAAAATAAGTTAAAACCGTTTTCTACCAAGGAATAAGTTGAAATTTTTTGAATTACAATTTTTTGAGAAAATGGAAAAAATCTTTATTTCCTGTTATTTTTCGCCTTCAAATGATTTTTTTAAATTATAAAAATGGTGGTAATTTTAAAACGACATCCCCGAACTACCGGAAAATCTACAGGGCTTTAGAATGTTGTAATCTGCACGTAATAGCATAAACGTATGGCTTCAAATGTAGTAAATTTCTTAGTTGAGAATGGAACGAGTTTTCATTTGAATTGTAATTTCAATGATGAAGGAAATAAGTGTTTTCTTTTTTTTCCCCAAATTGGCCATGTTCCTGAATTTTAATACAAACTGATATCAGTTACATCGTAAATTTACACTACTATTTTAGAATGGTTTTAGTTAACATTGTTTTTATATATTTTTGTTTATTTGATTCTTATTTTTTATAAAACGAGTTTTGTATTTTTTGAAAACTGTTTTTATGTGTATAGGGGTTTTAACCTTTTTTACTGTTCGGACGAGTCGAACGATATTAATCGTCATATTTTCCTTTTATCGGATTCGGTTTTAATTTCGAATTGCCTCACATCGCCAACATCGCCTGGAATTTCAACTGTAAGCAATCATTTTTATCCTAGAGGGGGTCCGAAAGGTGACACTCCGCCTGAAGTACCAATAATAACAGAGGGCGACTACCCTCCGGTCCACCATTCAGCAAAGCCAACCCTTATTTATTGCCTTGGGGACTACTGATTCAGCACTATTTATTAAATCTAACGATAGCCAGTGCAATTCCTCAGGTCTGCCCTAAATATCCACTTATTTTTAAAAAGCTTCTTATTGAGATGAAACGTACTATTTTCCAGTTAATTTTTTTAATTCATGAGATGCTTTAAACAAACTATTTATTCTAATTAATTGAGTAAGCAGGGTATTTTAAATAATTGTTTAATATTAAATTACAAACTGTTTTTCCAGTGGCTCTAGTTTCATCAGTTTACAAGCTTTAGAATTGTTTCTTATATGTTTTTTGAAAGTTGAGGATCAAGGGTTATATATATATAATATGTTAAAAGCTTTTTTGTTATAATTAAAACATCATTTTGTCTCTGCAGTGAGGAGTGCGTACGGTTTGATGCCTTAACTTGTACCGCAAACTGAAAAACTCGAGCTCCATCAGAAAATCGTTTCTCCTTAAAGTGTATTTTTTACCTTTGAGTAAACATTTTTCCAAAACTCTTCTTCATATTGAAACGATCATTTTTCATTTTGTTTAGGAATAATGGGCAAACAATTGTAGCGTGGGATTGTTTAAAAAATAAAAACCAACAGCAGAGAAACATATTTTTTTGAATAAAAAAATTGTAAAATTTTGTCACTTTAAGCTGTTGTGAAAAAGTAACTATCCAATATTGTTAAAAACCCTTAGCTACGAAATTTATACTAGCTAAAATCTTAAAAGTTGGGTTGTAAAAGACTTAAACGATTTCGAGAAATTTTAAGGAAAATTACAACTTTTAGCCTCCCTTTTTAAATAATTTACCTTGAAAAATTGTTAAAATACAATCAAATTTCAATGTTTTACGCTTAATCAGAAAGTAAACACTCTCTTAAAAAAGAAATGGGTATCAAAATTTAATATTAAATGAGTAGATGTAGGGTTAAACAAAAGAATAGGAAAAACAGTTCGTCCAAAAAACAGTCGCTCTCCCCTTAACGCCATGAAAATAAAATAATATAACAAATTTCTCCGCTTATCGTCATTTATTGTAAAGCTTTACTATGTATTATTTTTTATCAACAGGCCTGGTAAAAAATAAATAAAAATTATAAACCATTTTGGAAACATTTCAACAAATCCTAACTTACACATTACACGCTCTATATTATAATTTGGGACTTTTCTCATTAAAAAAGTTAATTTTTATGATTATAATACGAAAAATTGATTTCGTTATTTTTACCAGCCCAAAGTTGATATTTAAAAGTCCAAGATGCCCTTGAAAAAAATCGTAAGAATAGTATTATTTACTAGTAAACGTGATTTCCTCATTGTTAAACATTCCGTAATTTAATTAAATTCTGATCTTCTGCCCAAAGCAAATATTAGTTAAAACTACTACTGTTACTATAGTTGGGAACAAATATTTGACAGATTTCATTATCTGTTTTCT
This sequence comes from Cimex lectularius, assembly GCF_000648675.2. Classification (NCBI taxonomy): domain Eukaryota; kingdom Metazoa; phylum Arthropoda; class Insecta; order Hemiptera; family Cimicidae; genus Cimex; species Cimex lectularius. Next base: position 18,577 of record NW_019394221.1, on the reverse strand, counting down.
TTATTATCTTGTTTATATTTATTTGTATCCAATTTTATGTTTGAATACTAAGTAATACTCATCAAAGATTGAATAATCTAGTGTATTGTTAGATCAATTGATATACCGTGTCTTTTATTTTTCAATTGCTTATAATAAAACTGGACAAAAGGAAAAAAATATGGCATAATTTAAGAATATTTGGTTATCTTCGTCCGATAAAAATAGCCGGGAGTGCTTAATTTCGTTATCTTCATGGTGTCAGGTTTATTTTCTCCCTTTTCTTCAACAGATTTGCTGTCCATTAGCGGAATGCAAATAAGTATTTTATTTACAAAAATAAAATAAAAAATAGATCGAAGAATTTGCGATAAATTTTCTTAATCTAAACAATTTACAAACGGACGAATAAAAAAAAAAGAGAGAGGATTATCTTATGTTTCAGTTCAACCGTAGAATGACTAATAAACACTCTCCGGTGAAACAATTTCCCCTCATCTATCACCATTTTAATGATCATTAATGATAAGTAAAAACTTGTATAAATTAAGAAATTTTTCTAGACTAGTGATTCATTAAAACTATTTACATAAGGTACATTACACAGACAAAAGAATTACAATTTTCACGCTAGTTAATTTAAAAAATCACTAACGGGTTTTTCAAGTTATCATATCAGTGAATCACAGTGCTTGATTGTTATAGCATGATGAATACAATTTAATTGACGTCAGCTATTACAGGAAGGATATTTTCGAACTTTTAATCAAGTGTCTAGAAGTTTTAATGATAAATATAATAGTCACCTTAAATAAAAAATTGTCTCAAAAAGTTAGCAATTAAAATTAATTGTAAAGCTAATGAATAATTACATTAAGACAAAAAAAAGTCCGTTGGGTAATCAATAATCCCATAAATAACCAAATTTCTCCTCATTTATCATGATGTGAATAATTTAATAATTGGAAGATTGTTAGTGAATATTTAACTTCAGTTTTAGATCTTTAAACAAGTTGAATCGGTTTTTTTCCTGACTACTTCAAAGCGTTATAATCCGTTAGTCAAATACATTTTAATGTAAAATGTTTATATGTTTGAACGATTTATAAAGTACTGAAGTTACTGTTAAAAATTGCAAAGGGAGCGGCCTTCAATTGGATTTGGAAAATGTAATTTTTTCATTTATGTATCCATTAACAAAGGGAGGATACCAAGTTATATAATTGTCAGGTTTACTACTAAATTGATCATCAAGATACAAGGTTTATAGCTGAGTTGACGCTCATGACTCTATTACTGGCATGTTTATTACTAAAGTATTCAAATAATAATTAAAGTACAATTATTGCTAGGTTTATTACAAAATCGATCCAAGTAAATTGACTATCAAGGTTCTCTAATTGTCAGGTTTATCACTAAGTTGAGATTAAGGTTTTACAACAATAAGATGTTTTTATAGTAAATTTAATTATTTAAGGCTTGTTTAGGCACAATAATTTCAATGTTTATTACTAAATTGATCATCAAGATACTATATTGACATGTTTATCTCTATTGAGGAAACAGGTACAGGTTTATCAGTATTACAACTGACAAGTTTATCTGTAAGTTGACAAGCAATGTTTATAATTGGCAGGTTTAAAACTAAATTGATAATCAATGTACAATAATTGTCACGTTTATCAGTATGTTGTTATTCAAGTATTAGAACTGGCAGGTTTATTACTAAGTTGGGATCCAAGTACTAAAACCGACAGGTGTTTTACTAAGGTGACGATCCAGGTACAATAATTTTAAGATTTTATTAGAAAATAGATCATCAAAACACAATCATTTTCACGTTTAAAGTTGATGATTAAAGTACGAAAATGGACAGGGTCATCTCTAAATTGACGATCGAATTTCTAAAACTGACTAGTTTATTACTAAATTGACGATCCAAGTACTAAAACTGGCAGATTTATCAGTAAGTTGATGATCCAAGTAGTAAGACTGTCAGGTTTATCATTAAGGATGATCCAAGTACGACATCTAGCAGGTTCATCTGTCAGATGATAATGCAAGTAATAAGACTGGCAGGTTGATCAGTAAGTTGACAATCCAAGCACTAAAACTAGCAGGTTCATCATATTGATGATCCATGTGCAAAAACTGGCAGGTTTATGAGTCAGTTGATGATATAAGTACTGTAATTGTCAAGTATATTACTAAGTTGACGAACCAAGTAGTAAGACTGGGAGGTTGATCAGTAAGTTGACGAAATACTAAAACTGATTTGTTTATCTGTATTTTGAAGATTGAGGTTCTATAATTGGCAGATTTTTACTATATTGATCATCACTCTACAGTAACTGTCATTTATATCATTAACGAGGGACTCAGAGTAAAAATTTATATAATGTTATAATGCCGTTGTACATTATTTATGTGTACAGTTCTTAACATTTAGGCGTTTTTGTTATGTATTTATTCAGGGTTTTTAGTAGGTATATAATTTTAAAAAATATTGTTACTCAATTCTGACAGTATCATCTGCGATTTTAAAATATATTTCTTGATTTCATCGGTTTATTTTATCGTTGTCAAAGCGTCATTTTGATTTTGTTACGATGATTTGTCCGATAACCTTTTGCAGCCTCGGCTTGATAAAAATTCGATTAGATTTCTTTGAGCCTTAAAAAATCCTTCTATTACAAAGATAACATTCTTCGTGTACAAAATCAATTAATCCGCACGCATTCCTTTGAGGTTTTATTGTTGTTTTTCGAATTCATATCGAATTGCGCGTCGGGTTTTTGTACTTTTTCTTTTAAAAAAGTGAATAAAAGATGGAAATACAAAAATGGCGGGTTTTTTTTACGGCTAAGTCATAAGGGGTATAAAAGCAGACGTATTGATCGACAACGGGCGACTTTTTATTGATTTATCGGGTGAATTAGTTCAATAAATAAAAACTCACAACGTAGGCAAAGGGGTAGAATATAAAAGACCCCACAGGTTGGAAAATTCGCTTCACGTAGGGCTATTTATAATTTTAATTAATCTCCAGGCGGATGTGATTGAAGAAAGAACCACTTGCTTTGGAAAGGTTCGCGTAATAAACATCCTCATAACACACTTAAGATAAGAAATAATGCTTTATTAATTTAGTTCATTTTTTAATTAAGTTCTGATCATTGTAATATTTTACAATCGACTGAACAAGAGGATCCGGAACTTCTTTAAAACTTTCTTTTCTCCATCTTTCTCCTTCTTAAAAGGTAGAAATACATAACACACTTAAGATAAGAAATAATGCTTTATTAATTTTGTTCATTTTTTTAATTAAGTTCTGATCATTGTAATGTATTCTTCTTAGTTCTTTTATTTAAAATTTGACACCCACTGATAAGAGTAATTACCGCAGAAAAATAAATCATGTCTGACGGCGAGTATCGTTAAGCCTGCTTGAAATATCCAACTTTAAGGGTCTGACGCTTAGTGGCTTATAAATTTATTACATAATTAAATTTATACCGTTTTAATCTGATATAATTTCAACTAATTCCTGTTAAATAGCTTTAATATGGTTAATAAACAAGTAATGTTATTATTACTGTAAATGTAAAATTATCACTTTATTTTACAAGTAGAAAATTGATACTAATAAGTTCTAAATATCAAGAAAATTAGATATATAAAAATTCTACAATTTATTGTACATATCAAAACCACTGCTCATCACTTCTTACAGACAGCCAAAAATTATTCATGTATTAAAATAATTTAAAAATTCATGATTTTCTTCCTCGTAACAGCTAGGTCCCACATGATAATTTCCTGTATTTTTGTATATAGTTTTCCGACACGATCTCACCGTTTTATGGAACATGTTCACGCACCGTTTTCGTGCCGGCAACACAGCATGTCTTAATTAGCATATGGCAGGGGGTGGAGCAAAGATTAAACAATGCAACTGTTGAGTGCAGCATCAATGAATCATCCCCCCAAACGTTCTAATCAACTGTAGACACGGATATACGGTGTAATTTCCAGTGGGATTAATCATATCTACGAGTTGATCGTGTCAAAAATGATATTAATTTTTAAATCTATAAAAACAACTGGGGCGATTGGATTATTGGAAAGTTTACCATTTATAAACACGAAGGGTAGGGTATTATGTTTAAATTTCGAGCTATGAGAAATTCATTAATTTTATTTAGTTGTTAAATTTACAAAAATCCGTCCAGTTTGAAGTTTCTAAGAGAGGGAGACAAGTTATCTCTGATAAAATATTTAACCCTCCCACATACTTCTAACATAAGTTTGGTAGTTCTCAGGGTACTCAATAATCCAATTCATTCTAATTTGCGGTAATAAATACATTCATACAAAGTATAACCTTTAAAACAGTGGCACAGTGCCTTGACAGCAAATTTTGGCCGGCTAGGTGTTAAAAAACACCTTTTTAACAAAATCCACATTTAAAAAGAATTTGTCCCCACCAATCTATAAACACGTATAAATAATCTACTTTGTGGTGTGTTGGTTAATACCAATTCTACCATATACCAACCAAGATCTACTCAAGAACTCACACTAATAAATACATCATACGAAGCATAACCTTTAAAACAGTGGCACAGTGCCTTGAAAGCAAATTTTGGCCAGTTAGGAACAAGTTAAAAAACACCTTTTAAACAAAATATACAGTTAAAAAGAATTTGCCTCCAACCAATCTATAAACACGTAATAAATAATCCACACCAATTCTGCCATATACCGACCAAGATCTAGTACTCCCACTAATAAATACATTCGTACAAAACATAACTTTTAATACAGTATATACAGTTAAAAAGAACTGACCACAATCAATCTAGTTTGGTGGGCCTGTTGGCTATTGTATATTCCGCCTTAAACCGACAACACAAACTCGAGCACTCCCACTAATAAATACATTTACCCAAAAAGGTTCCAAATAGTATACAGTTAAAAATAATTAACAACCAATACATTATAAATATGTAATAACTTACAGGTTAAAAACAACTTTACAACAAGAATACAGCTAAAAAAAATTATCTCAACCAATCTATAAACACGTAATAAATTATCGATTTTGGTTGGTCAGTTGGTTACTGCAAATTCTGCCATATACCGACCAACTCAAGGACTCACACTAATAAATACATTCATACAAAACATAACTTGTAATATAGTATATACAGTTAAACCATCAATCTAGTTTGTTGGGCCTGTTGGATACTGTATATTCCGCCTTAAACCGGCAAAACAACTCGAGCACTCCCATTAATAAATACATTTACCCAAAAAAGGTTCCAAATAGTATAAAGGTAAAAATAATTAACACCCAATAAATCTATAAATATGTAATAACTAGCCGACTTTGGTGTGTCTATGCTATATTCCGATTAACACATACTCACACCCTAACGCTAATAAATACAATCATACAATCATATTAAAAGGAAACATTTTAAACAGTAAGGTAAAAAATGGTGTACCATCGGGTTATTTGATATGATACTCACTCATACATTTGTCAAATTGGATCTGCCATACACAAAACACTCAAGCTAATAAACACATTCACTCAATAATTCATAACTACGTCCAAAATAACCTTTAAATGAGCAGTTATTTGATTCAGTTTTTTTTTTGCTGCAATCCTCCTGTGTTTCAGAAGTTCTTTGATTCTCGTGGATAGGCCATACTTTGCCCATTGCTAATATGTCTCACAGGTCTTTGAAAGACGTATTTTGTGACCGTTAATGAAATGCCCATATATCAGTCTGGTGTGGCCTATTCGCCAACTTATAAAGTACTTTATTTTATGTCCGTTCTATTCCTCGGTTTACCTGCGATTTTATTTCTCTTAATTTGTCCGTCGTTGCGTTCCAGCGGTTAAGACAATCTTCCAAACATAAAATTATGGTTCACACGGCATCATTGCCCCTTATAGCTAAAATTGGATGCCTATGCGCAACTTGTTTTTTAAACTGCTTGAATTGTCTGGCTTTGTTTCATCCTCATCCATTTAGGATTTTATTAGAAACAGTTCTTCGTGGATCGCCTGCTCGAGATCGTTCAAGACTCTTCGGGCTACTTTATCTGCAGTTTTCTTTTATGTCTTTTCCCAGTTGCAAGGGTATTGCCGTTACTTCTGCCCTGTACGCCGTACTCGTCGGACAATTTTATATGTGCTTTGTTCTGTGCACAGGGAATTTAAAGTTAAGGACGTGTGAATTTATTACAACGTTTGTACAGACGTTTGTTGTCTATAAATTAGGGTAAAATTATTAGTAAATCAGTAAAATTACTGTCAAAAATTACCTTGGATATAATTTATTATGTTTCGTGGTCCGCTTGACCATATAAATTCTTTTCAATTAAGTAAACTTTAATTAAGGTTTTGGTTGAGATAAAAAAGTCAGTGTCACAAGCGAGATTCGAACCCAAGACCTTCGGCTAAATACGCCGCTGCTCTACCACTTGTGCTATCGTGACTTCGATCCACTCGGACACTAACTTCCCATCTCAACTCCACCTTTTGAATTTTCCCTCCTTTTTGCCATTTTTCAAATGTCGTGTAATCTATTTGTTCTTGGCTTTAATGATCAGTATTAACTGTACTAAATTCCATTAAGCGCCATTGTTCAACCCTTTGTTCGAAATGGTCTCGTACCTGTAATTTTCAACTGGGATTGAAATGTTGAACATTCCATATGATGGGTTGTTGCCGAGTGAACCGACGTAAATCGAATCAGGGGGTTAATTAAAGTTGCTTTCAATTCTCTGACTTGCCTTTCACGCTGATCAAGTAATTCTAATACATGGAAAGGACTAAAATTTTCAATTTTATCTATAATTTCCCTTAATGCTATTCTATCTAGAAAGATATTTTTATAACATTTATCTTACGATGGACACCATTCCATGATAAATGTACACTAATCCATAATCAAACCGTCGGACATAATAAATCCACTTTTTCTACAAATTAACGATTATATATAAAAATTCACTGTTAAATTTATTATTTATTAATTTATTTAATCAAAGTCAAGGTCAGGTTAGATTCTAGTATAACATTTATATTGATTTATTGTATAATGTGAACTACTTCAATGTCAAACTGATTCTTTGTTGAACGTTCAACTGATGAAGACGGAGTCTCAAAGGATGCTTCATTTCCGCAATTGATACGATTGAATAATTGTTTTCTCTCCCAGCAACAATTTATTTTTCAAGTAAATAAGGATTAATGAATTGCAAGATTTTAATATTTTATATATTGTAAAAAAAATAATAAAAACATTTTCCACCAACGACTAAAAACCCATCAAATGCCGGGAAAATTTGAAATTCAATATACTAACTTAAAATTACAAATAATGTTCTATAAACTTGACTTGAAACTGCTGTAATAACTTTTCACAAGGTCCGCCGTTCATAAAAGCTTTTAATTACGACATTTACCAAAGGACTAAAATTAATTAAGACCTTGAGGAATATTAAACATAAAGCGATGTCTACGCTTAAATAATTTAGTCATTCAGATATTAAAAGACTTTTGTATTATTACAATAAACAAAAGTTTGCAAACTTTATTACATGTGTTATACATTCATTAGAAAGTATTTTTTAAATTGTTCATTAGATGGCGTAAAAGAAAATTAAGCTTTTTCCACTTGTCACCGTTTTTTTGACATTCAGCCCTGAAGATTATATGCCGATAAGATTCTTTGGATTAATACATTTACATGAAAGGATTTATTTCATCCATAACTTTAGAAGCATGTCGGGCACCGTGTCTGAGGCTTCTAAGTGCTAAAGTGCTACCACCTTCTTTTGATTTAATAAAACGGGGCCTTTTAGATCCTCCCCTGAGATAATATATTTTACTTTATTGCTAAGATTCACCGTGATCTTACCTTGATTTAGCTAGGAAAGTTGTGGAATTATGTCTTGCGGATCTCAGGTCCCTTTTGCAAGCGGTACTTACTGACTTTCCTCTTTTGATAGCTGTAATAGTTTGTGTTTTAACTTAACTAGATTTTTTTTTGAAAAATTATTTTGTTTTGGTTGAAAGTACTATGGAAGGTCGAATGTCAAACGCGTTTTCGCCATATGTAGTGGTCGTATTAACTAAGAAGCAGGTTTTGCATTAGCCTCAAGGCTGCAATAGCAAAAACCTACTCCTAGTAAATTTATCTCTTTAACCAAATCTCGACCGAGCTATAAGTTCATCTTCAAGACCTTATCGACATAACTTAGGTTACCAAGAAGACATGGGAAACGAACTGCAGCAATGACAGTTAATGAGATACTTCTTCTTAATAGGACCTAAGAAAAGAACAATAAGCCAAAAAGCCACAGTTCTTTGGGAATATCAAAACCCTGCTTCTTAGTATTCTCACCATAATCCCTACTTATAACCCTGAACAACGGCATGACAAATCCATTACTGAAGTAAGCAAAAATCCACACAAAAATAGATAGAACAGCTAGATTAAAATTACCGTAAGTGTCTAAGTTACAGGTTCATCTCGCTGACATCAACGATATAATCTAGGGTACCAACAAGATTCTGAAAAATGACAGCCAGTGACCTACTACTTATTAAAAGAAGTATCGAGTTAAGTGAACTGAACTAAGTAACTAGAAAAAGTACAACAAGCCAGAACACTGCAGTGCTTGAGGTATACCAAAACTCCGCTTACTATATTCTTTCTCATCCACTTTATAATAATATAATCGTGCTTATATCTCTGATCAACGTCACGACATACCCACTACTGAAGATCGCGAAAAGACAAGCCAATATAGCAACGAAATTTTCATTACAATTAGATGCAACTACATAGTTACAGGGTCATCTCACAGACCTGATCGAAATACCCTAGGGTAACATGAACACTCCAATAAAATTGCATTCAATGACCTATTACTATTACCTAATATCGAGTAAAACGAACAGAACTAAGTAAAAGAATAATACGCCAACTGCTTGAGGCCAACCAAAACTCCTTATATACCCGATTAATGTCACAGCAAATCCACTACTGAAGATAGAAAAAAAGTGAAAAAAGATAAAAACATCGAATGTAGGCAGACTACCATTATCAGAATCGACCTAGATGTAGTTGTAGATATATTAGGAGGAGTGTGTATTATACTGCGCCCTTTACGAGCTGTTGTATACCCTCTACCTAAAGCACATCAGTGAGTCCTATTTCATCAAGAAACTGGATTAATAGGCCCGGTTTCTGTGGTTGAATCTCTTCTACGGTCACGTTGTACATCCAAAGCACTTCCTCCTACGCAAGTGTAGCAGCAGGTTGTTAATAGGTGTGTTGGTGTTTCCTCCGCTTCTTTGCAGTTGGGTTATGCCAATTTTCTTTAAATGTCCATTTAGTTTGCAGCGTCCTGTTAAGATTCACAATTTTTCCTGGTTCCCTTGCTTCCATTGTTCCCTCATTTTCTTTTTATCCTTTTGTCTGAGGTACTCTTTGATAGAGTGGGTTCCTATGCCACATAAGGGTTCGGGTTCTATCAGCGTTAAAGCAGCCGCTTTTCTTGTTTGGGTGTCCGCTTTCTCGTTGCCTTCTACTCCCTCATTTCCTGATACCCAGCAGAGGCTGACTGTGTTCTGCCTACCTTATACGTTTAATTGGGTTTTGCAGTTCAACACCATCTTTGAACTATGATGTTTGAGCTTAGCGCTTTGATGGCTGCTTGGCTATCTGATATGATAGCTATGTTCTTGTTTTTGTACCCTTTATTCAAGTTGAATTGACTACATCTCTCGAGTACATGGACTTCAGCTTGGAAGCTGTTTTTTTCCCATGGGTTTTGAATATTTGGTTCCAGGACCGAATAATCCTACCCCTGTACCTTCTTGTGTTCCAGACCGTTCATGTACCAAAAGATGGTGCCGTTCTTAAAGGATGTGTTTTCCCTCTCGTTCCCATTCTTTTTTGGTACCTAAGTTTATTTGGGCGCTTTGGTTAAATTCAAACATCCTGTTCATGTCGTCCTTTGGAGCTATGGTGTAAACGACCTAGCAATAATCCTTATAAATTCAAATTTTTGTTTAAAAGATGAGAGAATAAGAATAAACTTTTGTATAGGTAATTAATTACTTTGGGTGCCTGTGTTTGTTTGTGCGCGCGCGCGAGATATATAGGCTATCCACCCAAAACTCATACATACATTATGTTATGATCGTACAGTAATGGGTGTTTTTCCGGGCGGCAACAAAACAGTCGTACAATAAAAGTTAACGGGATGAATTTTCGACGAAAGCAGGCCGGAAATGACGGAAAGCACGCCTGGGAGCGATTACGGAATTGCCATTGGAGCCCTAAATCAGGAAGTGAAAAGGAAAATATGAAAGGACATTAATAAATGGAAATGCTCCGTGGGAGGACAACAACGGCTACTTGTCATAGAGGCGTATCTCACAAGATACGCCCACTTACGATGGAATAAGATTCACTTTTTTCACGATCGAAGCACTTCAGAAGGAAATTCTATGGCTATCCTAAGGACCGTACGGTCCTACGGTTTACCCCTGTCCTATTCTTGACAAAAGTCCCTGTATATATTTATTGTATTGTATCGTTAAAGATCCGTTATAAACCATCTCAAAATAGGCAATGCTTCCTTGATCATTCACCTATTACTGTATTATTTAGGTCAGATGATTCAGATATTTCTCCAGCAATAAAGATCTAATAACTCCTGAATGTAATATATTTCAATTTAAATTACATAATAATATAAGTGATTGTACATCTATTATAAATATTTTACTATTAGTTATGTATGAAAAATATAAATCCAGATAGTTTTTTAAGAAATAGTTTATTTAGACTGAGAATTGCCTTGGATGTTGCTTTTCTGCAACCCCCTGAATTATTGTATTACCTTTACGTACTTACCGCACACACGTGTTCTAACTTATTTATGAACATCATTACTTTTCCCCACAAGAAGCATTATTTCTTCATGATGTACACTGCGAAATATTTTTTCCTTGAGAATTGGAAGTTTTGCATGAATGTGCTACTCAGGTCATCCCTTAGACAATTATTGGATGTTCTCTTTGGCTGGTTAGTGTTTTTGGTAGTGTTTTAAACCAAAGATGAGTTAATGTTGAGCAGCACCCGAAGTTTCTTGCTTATACACTTGAATGAGTTTTCATTGTTCGAGGGTATGACAATTCAGGTGTACCACAATTTCGCTTATGGCAAACTATGATTCTAATTGGATTGGAACTTACTCGAGTGGGAAGGTTGTCAGGGCAAAGGGCTTTCGGTGTAGCGAGCCCCGAAGCACTTCGAACGTTCTGTTTCATTACATCCAGGATATAAATGTTGTTAACATTAATCAGACCGACCCCCGTTCTCATTACATATTTTACATAAATATCAGTTTGCCAGAGTCGATTAATCAGAGGGGCGAGGGTGGAAGAATCGGCGTCCCTGCGCAACTTCTTGTCATGCAAATCGCAAGCTCCGAGGGCTTCAAATTTCCATGGTTTAGCTGTAGAGGAACAAACCACGGACAGTTGGTAATTTTTACCCACCTCATAAATACCAACTGCTCTTTTCTTTTTCTTAGTTTTGATTTTTTCTAGAACAAAATAGAGGTCTCTTTTGAATAAATCATACGGCCATTATGCAAAAAGTTTCCTCATGCTTAGCAGTTTTTTTTTATTGAAACACCTTCTATTCTAAACAGCGTGTAAAAGCACGAATACTACGCATACCATGTAATAATTACCTATACTATTGAAATTATCTATTAAATATAGCTTAATTTGGCAGTCAGATTAAAATTTTAAATTTCAAATTTTCTTAGAAACAATGAAAAGCAACAACATTTGGTATATCAATTTACCAAAAAATATATGAATACTTATAAAAAGTGGAAAAACTACCCTAAGATAAAACCTAAGACACTAATCGTTTGATAAACTAATTATACTTGATTATTGAGGATCGAAACGTCGGCACGATAAAATACGCAGAAAACAAACACTTTGAGTGAGTACAAATATTGAGCCTAAAATTTTTAGCATAGTATAAATTCACTTTTTCACATCACACATGGATTTGTATAATTTAAACAATGTTTATAACTCCCAGGCCCTGAAGATCATCTCAATAAAGATCGAAACGTTGGCACGATAAAGAAAATGTTTTTTTAAAACCTACGTTCCACCAGACTGCATCTCACGATCTCCAAATAATCTTTTAAAATGATGTGTCACGATGTAGAGGGTCGTATTTGAAATTTTAAACCAAATTTTAAACTAAACACCGCTCGTTTTAAAAGATTTTTTACGCTGAAAACAATGGTGCAATCGGATTTTAATCTATCGCATTGTTAATTTATCGTTTAAAGATGCAAAGATTTACTTTTTTATCGCTCTTCACCGGTACTCAGAGCGTTAGGTACAGCTTAAAATTGTACGTCCGAGCACATCTCTAATTTTATTTTTTTGAAAATATATGTACGACTGCTTTATCGATAGTGGTGGTATTCCGCGTCGTGCAGTATAGTTGTACTTCCAGAAATTTCCTGATCGCCCCACAATAAACCACAAAACGTTTTATTCCCCGTTGCTCGCAATATGAAGAGATACGGATCAGTTGCCGTTCCATAACCAAGAAACCGACAGCGAAATTTCGACGAGGAGCTGCATATTTTACTGTATGTTTAGGAAAAACCGACTTCCTCTCTATGAAATGTTGGAACGGTTTTAGATTTTTCAAAAAATAAAATTTGATATGTACTTAGAAATTTAAGCCGTATCGCTTTCATCTTTTTCGGGGACTTCGGCACTCTGATTATGATAGGCGTCTAACGTTCCTTGCACAAATGCCGATCTGGGAGGCTGCAGAAAATGTTCTTCCGTACATCCTATGGACTAATGAATACAAGTTCACCTGTCATGGCATAACTAAACCGTGGTAATTTTCGAACGTGGTAGGAGGAAAATGCGAGATTTTCATACTCATGAATGATGAGTATGATGTCATCATCAGGTGGTTCACATATTAGTTCACATCATGAGGAGGTTTTACCAAGATTATTAGATGATGTTCCTTTGCAGCAACGACAAACAATGATTCTCCAGCTTGATGACCCTCACACAATTCTTTGCAGGTGAGACGTTATTTGAACCGCTACCGGAATAGGTGGACCTCAGGCCCGATCTGTTTTACTTCCTCGGTCACCAGATTTAACTCCATTTGACTATTTTCTATGAGGCCATTTAGAAAACATTTCGCCAATAATAACCTAGCAACCACAATTGAAAAACTACGGCAAAGGATAGAAATTGTCAATCCTTCTTCCCTGACTCTATCGCTCTGAGCACCGTTGAAGAGTGGTTAAAAAGAGCAAATCTTTACGCAAGGTTCGAAGTTCAAGTTCGAACATGAAACGGGATTAATAAATAACGAACCAAATGACTGTTTTTTGAAAACGTTTTGCCATAACTTTCTCATTTTTTAACCAATTTAAAATTTTATTGCACCATTGTTTTCGGTGTAAAAAATTCTTTAAAATGATCTGTCAAGATGTATAGGGTAGTATTTGAAATTTTGAAGTTGTACTTGTACCCTATATAACTTTTCTCCAAAAACAAGGTAATGAACTAATTTCATTAAACCTGAAACAAGGAATTTGGAAAACGGAAGGACTAGAAGGAATACAATAATGTTCAAATTGTTCATCAGCATAAAAGCATTTTTACGTAGCATGAAAAGTAGAAAAACGGTAACTAGATTTTCCGTAAAATAATATATTAATTCGAGCAGAGCGGACCAGTCTTCATTGACCTGCACCAACATAACAGATGGATAAAAGTTGGTGGTCTTTTTGTAGTCATATATAAATCACAAATTTGTTTTATTTTAATGTCTATGCACACTATTCCTGGTAATAATTACGCCATATTTCTTAGCACATTCTTGAGTTTTTTCATACGTGACTTTTCTTTTAGGGCATACCCAGGCTGAAGCTAAGTTAACATTAATAGGATTGATCCTGGGTGTATTATTTTTCATGCACCACTTTTTGCATAACAATGTGTTTGCAAATGAATTGATTTATTCTGTTTCGTCTCCTTTTTAAGAACTTTTGCAAAACTCGGTAAAAAGGCCTAGGGCAAATTTTCTTTTTTTTGAGCTCTGATATTTTTCATCGGCGGGTTTAACAGTGTTAAAACTTGTTCATGGGTCGACTATTTTTTTAACATTATTTTTGAACAAATTAACATTTAATTTAATCAGCAGGAATTAATTGTCTTTTGGGGGGGGGGCGTCGGTGACCGCAACGGTTAAGGACATTGACACGGTAGAGGTGCCGGGTTCGAATCCAGGGAATAAATAATTACAAATGCGCAGTTAACGCAATTAAATATTGAAATAGCGGTTTTATATTTAATTAAAGTCTATTTGTTAATTTTCTTAAATTTTTAAATTATATTTTGGTAAGTTACCGCTAAAAATTGGCCTACTTTTAAGAACTAGAGCAATTTTAAATATAATTCCAATAAAAATCATCGTTATTCATGTTTTTATTGAACGTAATATAATTTGTACTGATTGGGGTCAGTTTAGGTATATTAAGATTTATCAGAAAAGAGGTATATTATGCAACCTGCGTGCCAGTCATAATGATTATCGTGACTCCCCCCCCCCGGTATAATGACATCAAATGAAATCCAGCTACCGTTCTAATTTGTACCCATCTTTTTCTTATTCACGATCCAGCCGAGATTTTTTTTATCATAATCAGATCTGTGACAGTTTTACTGTGTCACTCTATCCTGTTGATAATATTATAAAAGAACTTTCTTCACAAATCGAGGCAAAGTATTGCTTGTCAGTCGATATAAAAGTTTTTAACCGTGCGATTTTACACAGTTTTTTCAGACTTCTTTTTTCAAAGGTTTAAATAAAAAGTTAAGTTTTCATGATTGAAAATTCAATTAAAACGTCTTTTTTTCTTGTAAAATTGCGCGTGGTTTACATAATTTTTTGGGAATATTTTCCATACATTTAAAAAAAATATTATTTCAGTATAATAAAGATAAATTTTTTTAAAGCATAAACCTTTCGTTAATATTGATGTCTAATTTACATTAAGCTTTATTTGATACTTTAACAAATAGATTTTTTTTTGAGGGGCAATATCCTGGTTTTTATCATATTTCCAAAGTAAGAATTCCATCGTTGTCACTCATGTGATATTTTGTCTCAAAAAATTATTAGAGAGTTATTCTCTGATAATGAAATAATCTTTTTCCTTGTCAAAATTAAACAAAAATGACTAACAATCATTTCCGAATATTTTTCAAATATAAAAATAAGCAATCTCCCCTGGATGTTTTCGATATGTATAGTTAGATAATTAATTTGTAGGCGTGATAAACAGCGATTAACCGTTAACGATAATAGCTTTATAATAAACTTCAAAACAGGCAGAAATTCATTCTAATTTCACTTTCATAATAAAACTTCTGGTTTATCGAAATAAATATTTCTTTAAAAAACACCATTACAAAGTTTGTTTTTATTGTTTTGGAACTTTTTATGTTTTCCTCTAGTGGCTTTCCTTCTTGAAGAAAGATTACATCTGATTTTCTTCATCATGCAGATAGTTCATAGATAGATTCTTTGACCTTTTTTATTTTTTTTAACCTTTATTTTATTTGTCGCAGATTTCCCTGGAATTTGGACTATGTACATAAATTATTTCCTTAGAGACAATGCGTGAAAATAGTAGGTAAACATTGTAATCTCGCAGGACCTCTTTTTAAGTAAAACATATTTCAATGACATTTTCTTAAAACAATTGTTTAAAATGTAAAGCAATTACTATCATACATGCTTAATGTCTTGGACCAAACCACTATACATAACTTTTTACTTCTTATTTACAATTAAAAATTCACAGGCTATGCCAGGATTCGAACACATAATCGCTATGCTGACAAATACGAACCCCAGATCAAAGGTCACGCCCCCTTTATTTATATTTTGTCCAATCAACTTTGATTTGGTACTAAAGAAGGCAAACGGTTTTATTTGGCTTAGCTATCCTAGACAATAAAAGGATTTCTGAGATCTTTGGACATTTCATTTTTATGTATTGTAATGGATATACGTGATATCGGAATCATTTCTGTCGTTCTTTTAACATATTCCCAAAGCTTGTACAATTTATGTAATTCATTATTTAAAATGGTTTTTTGGGATTTACTTTGTAAGAGTGTTGTGCAGTTTTTATTATTTAATTTAGCATGAACGAATTTTGGGGTTAGATTTACTTTCAAACATTGGGAATTGAATAAAATGGTATTGGTAAATGCCAACAAAACCATTTTAAATAATGAGTTACATAAATCGTACAGTCAAAGAGATACAGAACGTTTTTATCAATGTATTGTACACATTAGGCTTGCGTCATTATTGTCTCCAGTAGAATGGGACGAATTCGATTATGATATGCGATCAAAAATTAAATTTATCATTGATAAAAAAACAAAGTATATTAGATAAAAAACTAAAAATACACTTAAAAATAAAAATACCCATAAAGATCCAAATATCTAAAAACTCCAGTTAAATTTTACCCAAGGGTTATAAACTTAACAAACATGGTACTAAATAAAGAAGAAAACAATTTATTAAACAAAGGCTTAAAATTTGTCCCTAAAACAGAATTGGATAGAAAAAACTACTATCCCTTGGTTCATCGGTGGATTGTAGTAACAAATACAAATATAAAATATAAATGTGCCGAAATAATTAAACAAAACTTGGTAAACTAAACGTCAAAAAATTAACTACCCCACGTACAATTAGGTCTATTGATAAAAAGTTAAAAAGTAACAACAACGTTAATTTAAAAGCCGATAAAGGAAATAGTATAGTTATCATTGAACATCAAAATTACGTTTCTAAAGTTGAGGAATTCCTAAATAATAATGAGTGTAAAGAAATACAAAAAGAACCACTTAAACTAAAAAATCGAGTTCAAACAGTCATAAAAAATATTGATTTTTTATTCTCAGATCATTAATATGCAGTTAAAAACTAATACCAATTAATCCGAAACCCCCAATGTTATACGGTACAGTCAAAATTCATAAGGAAAACAAACCTATAAGACCAGTAGGGTCCTTGTATAATTAATTCCCCATGCCATAAACTTGCAAGTACAATTGACAAAATAATTAAAACACACCAATTTCAAACCTACATTCGGCATTAACAATTTTTTAGAACTGATAAAAGAGTTAAATAACATCAATATACCCAACAACTGTGTTTTAGTATCATTTGACGTTACTAATTTATTCACAAATATCCCCGTTGAAGAATGTACTAAACTCATACAATGTTGATTGGGATTCGGGTTGTGGTCTTCAAACATACAATGTTATTATATCAACGCCCAAGCTTTCGACAAGTTGTATTGCCTTCTTCAGGGGATCTACAGAGACGTAGGGACATAATCATTTAGACAGTTATAAATTGTATAAATAGTTATAAAATATCAGTTTTTTGTTACTTACAGATACAAAGTCAAACGTAAACACATTGCACATTACACGATATGTATACAAACGAACTATATACATGTAGGATGAGGGAGGAGTGTAGAGTAATTGAAATCACTTGCAACACAAAAATACGTTTTATTATACAATAAAAATACAAGAAAGGACAACACGATGCTAAGCCGACACGACACATTAGGCATTCGACACTTGAAGTAACCTCCCTCTGTCAGCTGTTCCTTTTGTTGAGTTATCCCGCAGGGGGATAAATTAATGGTTGGAAGCATCGATCCTACATACATATATATAATAAATAAATAAAAACCTCTTCTTAACAGCCTCTTACATATATAGGCATTTTTTAAAACCAGTAACAATTACTTAATAAATAATATTGTTTTGCTACATAAATATCACAGGAGTTTGACTATAAAATTGTGTTTATCACGTTATCAGGTGGGAGGTTCCCCACACTATCACCTAATGATAACATTCATTTCCCACAATTTTTAAAAACAAGATCTTAATTTCTAATACATTGGTAATTCTATGTTATCACAGCCTGTTATAATATATAAATAAATAACTAAATAAATAAATAGATAAATAAATATGTACGCAAGTATTGTTACGATCTTTTGAGAGAGACCTTATCTTTTTCTAGAATCCCACTGTACATCACACTTAAATTATTCAAATCTGTTTTTAAATTGCAGGCCATGTTGTCCTGATGAATAGATATCATTTCCCTCAAAAGTCTACGACCTGTATTTTGTTCAGACTCCATCGAAGTCAAAATTATGTTTCGTAGCGTGTGTATTTTGGATAGTGCTGTTCCCGGCCTTTCTTCATCATTGCAATCATACTTATATTGCCGCACACGTTCGGATAAATATTGTTTTGTTTGGCCGTAATACACATTTTATGCGATACACTACATTAGATTTTTGTAGTAGAGGTTCTTTACATTTAAGTTTTGTGTAAAAATTCTTACCTACTTTATTG